>NC_040093.1:30732706-31035736 GCF_003369695.1 Bos indicus x Bos taurus | reverse complement strand
CTCAGGCCCCAACTCCAGGCTCCCCATCATTTCTGGCCTGGAGGTGGGTGGCCCAGTGTTACACGGAGCCCCCAGCCTTTGATGTCCCCATGCCCTACTGCCCCAGAGACACTGACCCCTGGTACACATGCAGCACCCAGTGCAGCAGGGTGAAGGTGTCGGCTTCTTCCAACTCAGGCCCTTCCAGGAGTTGCTGCAGGCAGCGCCGCAGGCCTCCATGCAGGGTGTGGGCCCACAACTGGACAACTTTGTAGTGTGGTGGGCAGCAGGGTGCTACCAGAGCCTCAGCCATGGCCAACTCAGCTGGCAGAGCCACCCGCAGAGCCTCCAGCCACTTTGCTAGTTCCCCAGGCCCAGGCTGCAGAGATGTCCCGAAGTGGACCCGCTCCAAGCCCTGCTGTAGTGCACGCAGACAGCGCTGCCGCCAGTCCCGTGGAGCCTGCTCCAGGGAGGTGGTGCACCCAGCATCCACCTCGGCCACACGCACAGCAGCCACCAGCAAGGCTGGGTTCTCCCGGGCCAGCTGCCCTGCAGCCCCTGCGGCCGCTTCCACAGCCTGGCCCAGAGCCTCAGCCAGAGGGCCCAGCCCCTCAAAGACTGGCAACTCCAGGCCCCCAAGAGGTACGCACGTCTCCTCTTGCAGCTGCTCCAGTTCCCGAAGGCTCACATAGGCCTCCAAGAGCCGCTGGGCATCAATCAGGGTCTGTGTGTGGGCCACTGCAGCTGGCACTAATCAGAGAGAAGAGACAGCCTTGAGTCTAAACCTTTCCACCTGTGCAGTGGGTACAGCAGTGGATGTTAATGCCTTGGGCTGGGGTGATGTGTAAAAGATTTAATAATCAGTACAGTAGAGCACTGGCCAACCTGAAAAGACCCAGGGAAGGGCCTATATGGTGGTTAGGGTGTAAACCCTTGAGCTGATGAAACAGGAGGAAGGGAGGGACTTGGGGGAGGGAGTCATACCAGTGGCTCTTTGACCACCCTGTTAGGGAAATAGTTCAGTATATAAGAGCCAAGTTGGGCAGAGCCACAGGTGTCAGTCCTGACTCAGACATCCCATGCTTGTACTGCGCTTAGTTGCTGTCATGTCCGACTCTTTGTGACCCCATGGACTGTAGCCCACCAGGCTCCTCTGTTCAGTGGGATTCTCCAGGCAAGAATACTGGAGTGGGTTGCCATGCCCTCCTCCAGGGGATCTCCCCAACCCAGGGATTGAACCCAGGTCTCCCTCGTTGCAGGTGGATTCTTTACCACTGAGCCACCTGGGAAGCCCAAGAGTACTGGAGTGGGTAGCCTATCCCTTTTCCAGGGGATCTTCCCGACCTAGGAATAAAACCAGGGACTCCTGCATTGCAAGTGGATTCTTTACCAGCTAAGCTACCAGGGAAGCCCTTGCACGCTTGGGAACCCCAGAATGAGCTAACAGGCACCGTGCTTCATACGTCATCTGAAGCCTGTATTACTCTCTGGGAGGTCCCCGATGTGTCCCTCCATGCAATTTCCCACTGGTGTCCCAGCCCCTTGATCAGCGACAAGCCCCTTGGTGCTTGTCAACCGGCTGGCAGAGGACTGAGGCCGAGGGCCAGGCACACTCACCAGCTCGCAGCCGGGGCAACAGCTGAGACAGGGCCTGCAGTTGTTTGTGTTCCACAACCTGCTCCCGCAGGGGTTCTAGGGTCTGTGCAGCCTCAGCCATATCCCGGAGCAGCCCACGGGCCTGGCCCAGGGCCTCACGGGCTCCCTGTACGGCCTCAAGGGCCTGGGCCAGCTGCCACACCCCGGTCTTCACACCCTCCAGGTATGACTGCACCACCGACTGTGGGAGGGAGGTAGGCAGTGAGGCCTTGCCAGCCCTGCAGCTTGCCCCCAGCACTCCTCCCTCCTGCCTGATGCCCACCTTGATGCGCGCTTCCAGAGAACAGGTCCGCTGCACCTCACGGTTCCGGTACTGACCCAGCCTGGCCAGCTGCTCTGGCCGGTAGAAGATGCCCGAGGCCCACTTGAGTGCTGCACCCCGGGCCAGCTGCTCCGCCCTTTCCTGCTCCGGCCACTCCAGCCCTGGGCAGGAAGAGCCTGGGCAGCTGCATCAATTGGGCTAGGCCTGCAGGAAGTGGCTGCCGAATCTGCTCCCCTTCCTACCCCTTGGCCTGTCCCCTAGGGCGGTCCACTCCTCTCCCCGCCCTACAGAGCTCCAGTCAGACCCCAACTCACCATCCCCATCTTTCTTGCCACCATCCCTCCCTTGGCCTACCCAGAAGGGCTCATACCAGTGGGGAGTGCGGGTTGCGTTTTGTCCCTGGCTGCCGAGTCCATGGCTGGAGGAGCTGGAGTGGAGTGAGGGCAAAGGTCCGGGTTAGAGCAGGCAAAGTGGGCGCTCCTCTGAGCTACTGTGTTCATCTAGGCCCCTCTGAGAAGGAGAAGGTTCTGGTTCCCTCAGGAAATGAGGGAGATGGGAAAGATGGGGAGGCACCTGAGATACCTTCGTCGATGAGGTTTCCCGGTTTTGCCCCCCAGATGGAAGTGGGGCAGGGTAGACAGGGGCCTCCGCTGGGCACTGCTCCTCTCTGAGCTGCAGAGGACAGTGTGGTATGGAGCTCACCAGGCTTGACCAGGCGTCCAGTGCTCCCTCCTCCGCAAAGAGCCTTGGCCTTGAGGAGGGCCCTCTCCCCCGGCCGTCCCGGCAGAGATGGATACTCCCTCCACTGGCTCACGAGGCCCACACCTCAGCCTGCCACAGCAGAATTCCTCACCCCAAGGAAGCCTCTGTCCCACCTCCCTCCTCAGGAGTCCCCTCCTCCCTCCAGGTCCCGCCCTCTCCAAGGCCACATGCAGAAAGGAAGGAAGCTGAGTCTCTGGTACTTTATTCCCAACAGGAAAGAGCATCTGCACTGAGGGACAGAGTGGGGAGGGCTGGGCGCCGCTTCCTTGGGGGAAGTGGGGGTGTCCTCCCTGTGATCAATGAGTCTGGAGCAGCCTAGGCAGGACTTCCTATGCTAAGGGCAAAGATAGGAACTAGATGGCCTGAACCTGGCTGGAGAGGAAGGTGTGCTGATATGGATGCAGGCAACATCACAGGGTGAAAACTGTGTTGACAGGCCCTTAGAGGCAGGTATGCCTCTGCAGAGGAGCAAGAGACCATAGGCTGTTGTGAAGAGGGTGTGTGGCGGGAGATGGCAGAGAGGGGTGGAAGAGCTATGAAAGCTTGTCTGTCTTGGAGATAAAAGGAGCCATGGAAGGGACTGCTGCTGCTGCTTAGCTGCTTCAGTTGTGTCTCTGTTCGACTCTATGGACTGTAGCCTGCCAGGCTCCTCTGTCCGTGGGATTCTCTAGGCCAGAATACTGGAATGGGTTGCCATGCCCTCCTCCAATGGAACTGACTACTAGGTAGTAATAATGCAGTGGACACTGGCTACCACCCAAATCCACCCTTCAGGACAAAGACACTCATTCCTCTAGCCTGAAATGTAGGCTAATGAGGTCTCAGATCTGAGTCTCTTGGTCCGTATTAGAGTATAAAGGCCAGGTAGGCCTTGGAAGGAGTACCCCAGTTTCAGTGCTCCTAGAAGGACAGAGGCCTCCATTTTAACTTCCTCACAGTTTAATTCTCTTCTCTGCCCTGTTTGGCCTGTATTACTTCCTTACAAGTGTGGCTTCTCAGTAAACTTCCTGCCGGCACATCTCTTTCTCAAAGACTGTTTTCCAAAGAACTTGACCTAAAATAAACTATAATAAATGACAGTGTTAAAAATAACAAAATGATACTAGCAAACACATAATCCTTCCACATGACAGAAACGGCTCTAAGGTCTTTACATATATTTACACATATGGGAGGGATTGGGGGCAGGAGGAGAAGGGGATGACAGAGGATGAGATGGCTGGATGGCATCACTGACTCAATGGACGTGAGTCTGAGTGAACTCCAGGAGTTGGTGATGGACAGGGAGGCCTGGCAAGCTGCGATTCATGGGGTCGCAGAGTCGGACACGACTGAGTGACTGAACTGAACTGAAATATGTTTGCATTGGTTGAAAAGTGGTTTTAATCCCATGGCTTCTGAGCACTGTAGTGTGGAGACAAGAGAAAGGTGAAGGTGGGATCAGGGGAAGAAAGTGGGGATGCAGACAGGTGGATAAGCTAGATGTAATTAGTGCTTGCTGTTTGGCAGGAAGTGAAGGACAGGAATAGGGTAGGTTATCCCAAGACGATGGGGAGCAGGTTTGGGAAAACACGTTGGGTTCATCAGGCAGCAGGGTCTCCTCTCCTGAGATGAGGGTTGGGGCACAGTTAGTGGAGTTGGGCCAGCCAGGAAGGTTCCAGTGATCCCTCCTTACTACTCCTGGGGCTACCCAACGACTTCCTCAACATGCTTCCTCGACCACACCTGTCTTCCGGGATCCTGGGGTTATTTTCGTCCTCTTCGGCGGTTGGACATTTGTTGATGGTCCCTGAAGTTTTTCGGCCATGTCTGCTGAGAGGAATTGTGACAGACTCCCTGGAAGGGAACGAAGCGGAAGCGGAAGTAGCGAGGCTGGCGCCGGCGGCCGAGCGGCCAGGAACGGAAGCGGAAGTGGCGGCGGCGCCGGCCTGGCCTGGCCTGGCTGAGGGGAGGCGGCGGGCGGGCGCGATGGCGGAGGCCGGGCCACAGGCGCCGCCGCCCCCAGGCACCCCAAGCCGGCACGAGAAGAGCTTGGGACTTCTCACTACCAAGTTCGTGTCGCTTCTGCAGGAAGCCAAGGACGGCGTGCTTGACCTCAAGCTGGTGCGGCCCGGGCTAAGGGGCGACAGGGGGGATGGTGGACCAGGCCTGAGCCGGTAGAGGGAACCCCCGGGGCGGCCCAGCTGAGCCCTCAGAGCAGGCCGCCATACATGTGCTTCTCACAAGCGGGAGGCCGGGAGCTGTTTCATTCATTCGGCTGAGGCTGTTCATCGGATGTCAGCTTTGTGCCAGGCTTGGGGCTGCGGGTGCTAGTCCTCGTGGCCCTCTCCAGCAGGTGTGGGGAAAAGAGTATCGGAACATCAGCTCAGGCTTCGTCTGGCCCCTTCCCGCCCCACAGTCCTGAGCTGCTGTAGTGCCTGGAGAGGAGGGCTAGAATTCACGCCACCCCCTTTTCAGACTACTCCAGACCGAGTCCCCCGTGAGAGTGGGACTGAGCATTTTCCATTCTCTTCTCCCTGCCAGGCGGCTGACACCCTAGCTGTGCGCCAGAAGCGGCGGATATATGACATTACTAACGTACTGGAAGGTATCGGGTTGATCGAGAAAAAATCCAAGAATAGCATCCAGTGGAAGTGAGTTGGGGCACCGGGGACGGCAATGGGATCTCCTACCCAGAAGTGTCAGGGGTGTGGGGTGGAGGGTGTCAGAGAGAACAGGGACCGTGGGACCCAGAGTGCCAGGCAGCCCGCCTCAGCTCTCCTTCCTGGATTCAGGGGTGTGGGGCCTGGCTGCAATACCCGGGAGATTGCGGACAAGCTGATCGAGCTCAAGGCAGAGATCGAGGAGCTGCAGCAGCGGGAGCAAGAGCTAGACCAGCACAAGGTGTGGGTGCAGCAGAGCATCCGGAACGTCACAGAGGACGTGCACAACAGCTGATATCCTCCTGTCGGCGGTCCTGGCTCCTGGGGAGTGGGCGATGGGCCCTCTAGTCCAGCTGGGTTTGCTCTGTGGTCCCCTAGTCTCTGTCCCGCTTGGGAGGATGGTCCTCCAGCTCCTGGCCAGGTTTCAGCCTCGGGTTCCCTCCTCGGAGCCTCTCCACCCACAGTCTTGGCCTGTGATCCCTCCCCCATGTAGACCCCAGGCCTCAGGGCTTTTTTTGTAAGCGTGTATGTCAGACCTCCACTGCAAAGCTGGGTGTTCGCTGTGTCAGTTGTCTGTCACCATAGGCAGGGCATCAGCCATTCTCCTTAACCCCCACACCTTGGCCTACGTGACTCATGAGGACATCTGCAGATGCTTTGCTGGTGAGCAGAGCCTGGGTAGGGGGAAATGGGGGTGGGACTGGGCTGAGCCACAGCCCTGAGCAGTGGACTCGGTGCTTGAGAGACTTCGGTCTCTTAAGAGGGTTCCTGGGGCCTGCTCAAAGAAGATCCAGACAGAGTAAATCCTGGATTTGAGGATCTCTGGGACCCTATGGAGGCTAACCATGCTGAGAGGGTACAGGAAGCCTGGACTGGGTCCCTGGGTCAGCCACCACCTGCATTGCCCCCTAGGTTTGGCTTCTCAGGTGTGGCAGGAGCATACGAGGGGAGAAAGTGTGTATGCCTGTTTGTGTATGCTTGTGTGCAAGGGGCAGTGGTACCCACTTCCAACCTGTAGTTTAGTTGCACTGTAGGTACAGAAACTCTTCCTTGTCCATCTTGCATCTCCCAGGCTGTTTCTGGGGAAGAGATGTTGGCCTTGGCCGGAACGTCTTTGCCTAGGGAGCAGCCCCATCAATTGAATGAGGTGCCCATGGCCACTAATCTTTTGCTGCACGTGAGTGAACCCAGATTTTCTGGTTACTGACCTCTGGGTTCTTAGGAGAGAAAAGCTTTAGTTCTCTCCCCCATCCTCGATAGGGAGTGAGTGAAGCCTATTGTTCAGCCCCTCTGGGACTATGATCTTCCTTGTTCTGAGGGATAGGCACCCCATTCCCAGTTCAAATTGAGCCCGTGGGCCTTGATCCATCCTCTTTGTCATCCTAGGAGACACCCTCCTTGCCATCCGGGCCCCGTCGGGCACCAGCCTGGAGGTGCCCATCCCAGAGGTGGGTGCTCAGCCCAGCCGGGTAGGGTGGATTGAGGGCGGGTGCTGGCTGTGGAGCCCGATAAGTCGCGGGTGGGGCAGGTAAGGGGAGGCCTAGGGTTTGAAGTTATCTAGGAGAACGGGCAGCCCAGGGTGGGAGAGGATACTGTCCCTGGCCCAGGGTCAGGCAGGAGCCAAATCTGCTTCCAATTCCACCTGTCCTCCACCCCCACCTCCAGGGCCTCAATGGGCAGAAGAAGTACCAGATTCACTTGAAGAGTGTAAGCGGCCCCATTGAGGTGCTTCTGGTGAACAAGGAGGCATGGAGCTCACCGCCTGTGGCAGTGCCTGTGCCACCACCCGAAGACCTGCTCCAGAACCCGCCTGCTGTCTCCACCCCTCCGCTTCTACCCAAGCCTTCCCTGGCCCAGCCCCAGGATGCCTCACGCCCAAGCAGTCCCCAGGCGACCACCCCCAACCCTGTCCCCAGCAGCACTGAGGCCCAGGGGGTGGCTGGTCCAGCAGCTGAGATTCCAGGTGAGGCACAATGGGTATGTGGTAATGAGGGATTCAGGGACCCAAGAAGCAATATTTCTTTGTGACAAGATGAAATTCTCAGAGTTGAATGAGACCCTGTAGAGGTTATCTTAACCATCCACCCCCACCCCGCTGGCCTCTCTTTGCTGGTGCAGCCATTGAGCCCTTTTTAACAGGGACATTGTGACTGTGTGAAGGGGCATTAGTGGTGGCAGTTTTCCACCAGGTCTGCCTGTGTCTCACTTGCCCTGGCACCCCTCTTGAAGTGTGGTTGCAGCAGTCATCTGTGAGTCTCCCTCCTGTGGGCTTCATGCCCCATCTCCTTCAGTGACTGATTTTCATATTACCTTCCTGGGAGGGTGAGCATGCCTAAGTCTCCTTGGGCCGAGGACAGGGCTGTAGTCATCCTGGCTGTGGATTCTAGCATGGCCAGCTTCAATATCCTGCTTCTTGTCCCTGAGTGACCAGGTTTGGGGGATGTGGTTGCAGTGAGTGGAGGCCATGGAACCGAGAGCAAGGACAGTGGTGAGCTCAGCTCCCTCCCGCTGGGCCTGGCAGCTCTGGACACCCGGCCGTTGCAGTCCTCTGCCCTGTTGGACAGCAGCAGCAGCAGCAGCAACAGCAGTTCATCTGGACCCAATCCTTCTACCTCCTTTGAGCCCATCAAGGCAGACCCCACAGGTGGTGAGTATTTGTACCCTTGGGAGCAGGAAGAACCCAGCCTCAGAAAGACCTAGTTCAATAGAATCAGGCTTGGAACCGAACTCTCCTATCTCCTCTGTCAAAGCTGGCCAGCCCCCTGCCATCAGCTAGAGCTCTGCCAGCTAAGGCAAGGAGCCTGGCCTCTCGCTTGGTGCAGGTGCCCCTTTGTCCCCTTTCCTGGTCCTCTCTCAAGCCCTGCCTGCCACCCCTTGGACTCAGGTCTCATGAAGGCAGGAGCGCTCTCCTAGGGAATGAGCTGTGGTATGGCCCTCAGGCCCCAAAGTGGGGCAGTGAGTGTCTTAGGAGAAACAGTGTCATCTGTCTGGTGTCCCCTCGTCATGCAGCCGCATGGATGGCCTCATGGATCCTAACACTCAAGTCATCCTGTGACTTGAGTGTTTGCTTTTTCCAGGACTCATTCTCTCGGCCCTCAAGCACTGTTAAAGTCTTTCATTAAATGACACTTCATCCTCTGTGTCTCTCTCTCGCCTTCCCTGTTATCTCTGTGTTTAGACTCCTTGAAATAGTCATCTCCATTCTATTCCATATTCTGGTTCCCTGGTCAAGCTTCAGGTTGCAGCAGTCAGGACCCCAGCCCTAACTCCTCCACCCCATTCCATACTAGTGTTGCTCTTGATCAATCACCCAGCCCTGCCCAGCTAGCTTCAGTGGGTTTCTCGGTGATTTACTCTGGTCCTCTCTTTTTCTGTGTTGATGCTCTTTTCCCTTTTTAGCATCCATAATGTCAGCTTTTGGCTCTTCTCTGTTAATTGACTTCTTCTTCTGACCTCTCCCTGGCATTTTTTTACATCTGGCTTCCCAGATCTCTGGCCCATGTCACACTTGTGGAGGGCCCCAGTTGTGGGTAGGTGAATCCCACCCTTCGTCTTTCCGTCTTTCGGAATTCTTTTGCCTGAACCTTACCTCTGTGTCCATGTGCCTTCTGCACATCCAATGGGCACTTCATTTCTATGTGTCCTCAACTGGAACTTGTTTTTCCATCTCTGTGAGTACCCAACCATTGGCCCTAGTCACCCAGACCTGACACCCTGGTGTCACTCAAGCTCTCTCCTTCTCCTGCTCCCCACCCCACATCACCTAAATGAATTCTTTCCCAGACATCCCGCATGGATGGCCTCATGGATCCTAACACTCAGGATCACTGCTACCACCTCTGTCTTAAGTTCTTCAACATTGTTGTCTTTACCCTGCCTGATTCTGAAACACACCCTGACTGGCTTTTCTCTATTTACAAAAATTCTTTTAACAGCTTCCTCAGGTATACTGGATAAAACCAGAGCCCCTAAACCTGGCATATGAAATCCCTGCTGACCAGGCTCCAACACTTCTTCCCTGTTTCCCACGTGTGTCCTGGTTGGACCTTTGTAGCAGCATCATCACCCTGTAGCACTGTTCCCTACTTAAGAGTGCCTCCTTCTCTGCCAAGTGACCTGGCCTGGGGTGTGGTCTCAGCCTGGCACAAGTAGGTACTTAGCTAGGGTAGGGATAGACAGGACATCCTTTCATCACACAGGGCATCCTCCATCAGACAGGGTATACACTCTGGACCTAGAAATGAAAGCGGGGTGTGTTGTCTTGCTGAACCACTGAGTTGGAAGCACTGTACCAATAACTTAACGGTGGGCCTTTGGCGCAGAGGAATTCAGATCTGACACCCTGGTGTCATTCAAGCTCCCTCCTTCTCCTGCTCCCCACCCCACATCAGCTAAATGAATTCTCTCCCAGATATTCCCCATGGATGGCCTCATGTATCCTAACACTCAGGATCACTGCCACCACCTCTACTGATAGTGCCAGCTTGGCCTGGGTGGGGCCTACATCTCAGCTGTATGGCACCCCCTGAGTGGGTGGTATAGGATCTGGGGAAGCAAGGGCTAGAGAGGAACTGGGATGGACCTCTGTGCCCTTGATCATGGTTTTTTTGTCTTTCAGTTTTGGAGCTCCCGAAAGAGCTGTCAGAAATCTTTGATCCCACTCGAGGTAGGGCTGTGTTCCTCCCGGGGGCTGGGTAAGGGGCACAGTTCATTGGGTCTTAGAGCTGTTTTCTTGCCCTTCTGAGGACCTTATGGTTGTGTCTGTTATCTGGGCAAAGGGTCTCAGTTCCTGGTGGGTGGTTCGGTGGTCCCCTTCATGAACTTTGGTTGGGTGGAGAGGGGGGAGCCAGGATATAACTGAGCTCTCCCTCTGTCCCCAGAATGCATGAGCTCAGAGCTCTTGGAGGAACTGATGTCCTCAGAAGGTAGGTGGCCCAGCAAGGTAGGGGGTAAGTGTATGTGGGCAGAGTTTGGGTGGCCGTGGGTGGGGCCTCGGCTGTGGGGCCTCAGCTTGTTGTTCTCTGCAGTGTTTGCACCCCTCCTCCGCCTTTCTCCACCCCCTGGAGACCACGATTACATCTACAACCTGGACGAGAGTGAAGGTGTCTGTGACCTCTTTGATGTGCCTGTTCTCAACCTCTGACTGACAGGAGCATGCCCTTTGTGGCTGGGACACAGACTGTCTGACCTGGGGGCTGCCTGGGGACCCCTCCCCACTCCCCTACAGCTTGAGAGCCGCAGACTTCTGGCTTCCCCAGCCTTCCCTCACTGCACAGTTCTGGCCCCAAGTCCTGCTCCTGCAAGTCCACCTGTTCTGTGCTCGGAGAGCCGGGGAAAGGAGCATAGCCCCCTCCACCATGGAGCCAAAGTGTTTGCCTCTCCTTTTGGGGGGCCTTACCCTACCTGGTATCCTCCTCAAGCCCTCCCAGAGTTCAGGTTCAGCTGCCACCCAGTGGCACAGAACCAAGGACCCTCCATCACCTTCACAGGGCCACTTGTCCATTCCCATTGCCCTGTACCTGCCAGGCCTTCCCCCTTCCAGGAGGAAGTCTGGGGTGGGGATGGGCACATGCCAGCACCACCCCTGGCCTCCTTAACTTCTCCCCATGCCCGATCACAAACCTCCTCCTGGACTTCTTGTGTGCCCCCCCTTCTGCTGGGCCCTTGGCCCTGAGGACCTGTTGACATGGGGGTGCTAACAGGAAGGAATGGAGATTTCTAGCTAAGAATCTGGGCTGCTGAGTCCCTAAGGATTGGCCCAGCCTCCCTCTCCCCATAGCCCCCCTCTTGTTTATTCATTTACCCTCATTTAGAGCCATTTGCAGAGATTTAGAAAGATTCGCAGTAACGGATGGATTCCTATATAAAGATTATTTTTATACTTTTTGCAACAAAAGGAAATTGTAATATTTGTACAGTGTCCAAGTGAATAAAGATCGTGCCTAAGGCTATCTTTGGTCTGGTTCTTTCAGGGCCCTTCCCTGGGACTGTGCTGGGTTGGTGGAACTGGGTGGGTCAACTCTTGGAAAAGGAGGTGTGGCTGTGCTGACAGCCCGCCCTCCGCACCCCCACCTGCCGCACCTTGGGGCGGGGCGGGGCCTCCTTGGTGAGGCGGGGCGGGGCAGGCGCTCTCCTATTCTCGGGACTCCAACCCGGAACTGGCCTTGGATCCGGCTCCCTAGGGAAGGCCGCGGCACCTTGTTGCGAGTGGGAGCCTGAGCCACGGGAGCCAAGCCTCGGGCTGAGGAACACCTTCGTTCCCAGGGGCCCCAGGCCAGGTGTGCTCTCAGCGGAGGTGGCACATCTGGAAAGTATAGAGCCCCTACGGCTAGACCATGGCGCCCCCGCGGAATGTGGTGAAGATCGCCGTCCAGATGCGTGACGCCATCCCGCAGCTCATCCAGCTGGACCAGGTCACTAGGCCTGGCTGGCCTCCATCCACCCCACCACCTACCTTCGGGTCGCCCCCTTCCCCTCGAATAGCCCACCCCACCCCTCCCCAGGCTCCTCCGCAACCTCTTCTCACTCCCGTCCTGTGAGTGACTCTTCCGCTTGTAGGCAAAACCCCTGGCTGCTGTGCTGAAGGAGGTGTGCGACGCGTGAGTGCGGGTCGCGCGGGGGCGAGGAGTAGGGGATGGGGCGGGGCAGGAGGGAGAGGGCGCCCCCTACCTGCCTCACGGAGCCTCTGCTGCCTGCAGGTGGAGCTTGCCTCACTCTGAGCGCTATGCCCTGCAGTTTGCGGATGGGCACCGGAGATACATCACCGAGAACGTGAGTCCCCTCCCCTCTGCCCCACATTCCACCCTGTGGTCCCTTCTAACTCTGGCTCCGACTTGCAGTCATCGTCCCACTCTCTGCAACCTGATCTTTTACTGACTCCCAAATCCTCCCTTCTTGACAGCCCCAACTAGCCAGTCCTTAGGGCTCTTCTTGACTTCTTTCCGTTCTCTGCCATCTTTTCCAGAACCGCATGGAGATCAAGAATGGCAGCATCCTGTGCCTCAGCACGGCCCCAGTAATGCCCCTCCGACCCCGCCCTCCTTCCCTGCCCCTCTGCTGTGCCTCTTTTCTGCACCTGGAGACCGGGGGCCCAGTCCCAGCTCCAGCCCAGAAGTGCCCCACCTAGCGGATACCCGCGTCCCCACACCCCCACTTCCCTCTCCTTACCTCCTCACCTGTGCTCTGCCCTTGCTCCCACCCCGCCAGGACCGCGAGGCGGAGCGGCTGTTGCGGGGGCTGCAGAGCGAAAGTCGTGAAGGGCGCCGGGAAGCCCTGCGGCACCTCCTTCTGCTGGCCCCGGACCTGACCTTCGCCCGGGAAGTCATCAGCCGTGATGGGCTTCAGAGACTGGGCACCATCATTGAGGATGGGGACGAGTGAGCCCAGGGCTGTGGTGGGCGGGGGACACAGTGGGACCGCGGATCCTGGTCTGGCTTTGCTCAGCCTCCGATGTCCCTCCAGCCTAGGAGAGGTGCTGGCCCTTGCACTGAGGGCCTTCTTGGAGCTTATGGAGCACGGCGTGGTGTCCTGGGAGACACTCAGCATCCCCTTTGTTAGGAAGGTGGGTGGGCTTTTCTCGGGGAAACAGGTGGGGGTGGTGGAGAGGTGTCAGGGCCTGGCCTTCCACGGTGATGAGGTGGTGACAGCCTCTGCTCCGCCAAAGGTGGTGTGCTACGTGAACATGAACCTGATGGATGCCTCTGTGCAGCCCTTGGCCCTGGGCTTGCTGGAGAATGTGACCTTGAGCAGCCCTACCCTGGGCCAGCTGGTCAAGAGCGAGGTGCCGCTAGACAGGCTGCTGGTGCACCTACAGGTGTAAGTGTCTGAAGGTGGGGGACCAGAGAGGAGAGCAGGACTGGGCCCTGGATGGCCGGCTGAGCCCTCCTTTTCACCCAGGATGAACCAGCAGCTGCAAACCAAGGCCATGGCACTGCTGACAGCTTTGCTCCAGGGGGCCACCCCTGCAGAACGTAAGGTGGGCGTCCATCCAGTGACTGGATGGGGTGGGCAGGAGGTGGTGGGTGCTGTGCTCAGAGCAGTGGGCCGAAAAAATGGGCGCTCGTGGTGGGGCTAAATCACTCAAGCCCCCTTCCCACCCACCAGCACATGCTCGACTACCTGTGGCAGAGAAACCTTCGCCAGTTCATCTACAAGGTAGGAAGGACCAGGCCTGGCAGACCCCTCCCCACTCCCCTCCTTGGAAGCCCACGCTCACAGCCGTGGACTGGCTGTCCTTCAGAACATCATCCACAGTGCAGCGCCACTGGGTGACGAGATGGCTCACCACCTGTACGTACTGCAGGCCCTGATGCTGGGGCTGCTGGAGCCACGCATGCGGACACCACTGGACCCCTACAGTCAGGTAGGTGCCTTGAGCGCGCAGAAGGCTGGGGCTGGCCGGAGCTTGGCTTTGAATCTTCAATCTTGCCACCGCTCCAACAATGACCCCAGGAGCAGCGGGAGCAGCTGCAGGCCCTGCGCCAAGCTGCCTTTGAGCCGGAGGGGGAGTCTGTGGGCGCCGGGCTGAGCGCTGACCGTCGCCGCTCCCTGTGTGCCCGCGAGTTCCGCAAACTGGGCTTCTCTGTGAGTGACCCCTACCCAGCCCCCTGCCCCCTCCCTCTACCCAGGGCTGCTGCTACTGCTCCAGAGGGCTGGGACCTTCCTCAGCTTCCTCTCTCCTGCCCCCCAGAACAGCAACCCTGCCCAGGACTTGGAGCGCGTGCCCCCTGGCCTGCTGGCCCTGGACAACATGCTCTACTTCTCCAGACAGGCACCCAGCGCCTACAGCCGGGTCAGTGGTAGGGCGGGGTGGGGTATGGATGAATGGGGTACAGGGCACCTAAGCGAGGCCCTCCCGGGGCTTAGTCATGACTCCCCAGCCCATCCTGTGCTCCCGCCTCCTCAGTTTGTGCTAGAGAACAGCAGCCGTGAGGACAAGCACGAGTGCCCCTTTGCGCGGAGCAGCATCCAGCTGACTGTGCTGCTGTGTGATCTGCTCCATGTTGGGGAGCCCTGTGAGTGGTGCTGGGCACAGCGTGTTCAGGAACAGGGGACGGAAGGGCAGAGAGGGCCAGGGGCAGCACACACTATCTCCCTGAGCCCCTCCTGCCCCCCCGCTCCAGGCTCCGAAACAGCCCAGGATTTTTCACCCATGTTCTTTGGCCAAGATCAGAGCTTCCATGAGCTCTTCTGTGTGAGCATCCAGCTGCTGAATAAGACCTGGAAGGAGATGCGGGCCACTCAGGAGGACTTTGACAAGGTGCGGAGGGCAGCAGTGGGGAGACCCAGGCCAGGGCAGAGGTTCTGGGGTTGGGGCACGGAACTCAGGCCCTGAGCTCAGCTTGGGATGGCCCCAGGTCATGCAAGTGGTGCGGGAGCAGCTGGCCCGCACGCTGGCCCTGAAGCCCAGCTCTCTGGAGCTCTTCCGAACGAAGGTGAACGCACTCACCTACGGGGAGGTGCTTCGGCTGCGGCAGACGGAGCGGCTGCACCAGGAAGGCACGCTGGCCCCTCCAATTCTGTGAGTCATGGGGGTAGATCCCAGGCCTAGTGCCCACCTGCCCTGCTGCCTTGCCCAGGCCCAGCTGTCCAGCTCAGTGAACCCCCTCCCCTGCACCCAGGGAGCTTCGGGAGAAACTGAAGCCAGAGCTCATGGGCCTGATCCGCCAGCAGCGTCTGCTCCGCCTCTGCGAGGGGACCCTCTTCCACAAGATCAGCAGCCGGCGGCGCCAGGGTCACTGTGTGGGCGGTGGTGGGGTTGGAGGGCGGCTGGGCGGGGCTGGGGAGGCCCTCTCATTGCTCCCCGCCGCCCTTTCCACCCACAGACAAGCTGTGGTTCTGCTGCCTGTCTCCCAACCACAAAGTGCTGCAGTACGGGGACGTGGAGGAGGGAGTAGGCCCACCGACCCCTGAGAGCCTGCCCGAGCAGCGTGAGGAGGGCATTGGGGCGGGCAGACATGTGCTGCCCCGAGCCGCCCCACCCCGGGGCCGCCAGGGGTCTCAGTGGTCAACCCAGCCTTTTTCCTGCAGTTCCTGTGGCCGACATCAGGGCACTGCTGACAGGCAAGGACTGTCCCCACGTCCGGGAGAAAGGCTCTGGGAAGCAAAACAAGGTGAGTTCAGTGGGCACCAGGGCTGCTTCCCACTGGCCCCTGCTCAGCGCTCCTGGCTCCCTTGCTTCTCCAGGACGTCTGTGAGTTAGCTTTCTCAGTCAGCTATGACCATGGGGAGGAAGAGGCATACCTCAACTTCATTGCCCCGTCCAAACGGGAGGTGAGTATCTGGGCAGGCTGAGCAGACGGGCAGGGGAACAGACGGGCAGGGGGAGAAATGGAGAGGCCCTCATGGAGCTGGCCCCATCCCCAGTTCCACCTGTGGACAGATGGGCTGAGCGCCCTGCTGGGCAATCCCATGGGCAGTGAGCAGACACGGCTGGACCTGGAGCAGCTGCTAACCATGGAGACCAAGCTGCGGCTCCTGGAGCTGGAGAATGTGCCCATCCCTGAGCAACCACCCCCTGTGCCCCCGCCCCCCACCAACTTCAACTTCTGCTATGACTGCAGCATTGCCGAACCTTGACAGTGAGGTTGGCCAAGGGCCACAGCTGCTGCCACCATGGTGGCTGCAAAGGGTGGAGGGGGAGAAGCACAGGCGCCTTGACCAGCAGAGGCTGTGGCAGAAATAAAAGTCTGCTTGGCTCTTAGATGTGTGTCGAGCCAGCTCTGAACTTCGCAGGCTAAACCTGCCTTCCATCTTGGCTGGCAAATGAGAGGGGGCATCAGGCCAGGGCCACAGCTTGGGGCCATGAACTTGGGCAACTCCAGTTGCGGGGCTGGTGTTCTGAAGGAGAGTGAGGACAGGCTGGCCCTGTTACCCTTCTCCAGAGTGAGTCTCCAGCCCACCCTCTAAAGAGCAGAATGGACTGCAGTCTGGGGGCCGCCAGCTGAGAGAGGTGCGGGGCAGCCAGCCAGATGAGGGAGAGATGGCAGGGTGGGAAGTATTTCCCCAATTTTAGCAGGGGCCTAGTTTGGGAGCTGTGTTTCCAGAAGGCTCCGGACAGTCTGAGCTTAGTTCTCCACCCTGCCTGGCCCTTCCCCTGTCTTCTCTGTGGGTCCTAAAGGCCCGCTTTCGAGAGACTTGAAGGGAGAGACATGAAGTTGGGTATGCTTCGTGCTGAAGGGCAAACTCAGGGTTCCGGTAGATATCCGCCAGGCCAGTGGGAGGATGTAGGCTGATTCCGACAAGATGGAATTCAGTGCAGGAAGCCTGCATTCTGATTAAAACTCATCTGCAGCAGCATGGGTAGGTGGGAGCCACAGATAGGCCAGCTGGAGGCGAAGCTCAGAGGCTGTGGTCACGGACCCCAAGCCTCTGAGGCAGAGAGGAGCACACCCACCCCCAGGACCCACAGACAGGCTGGAAGCTGCTGGCCATCACCCTCTGATCTCCATGCCTCTCACTGCCTCTCCTTCCCAGTGTCTCCTCAAAATATCTTTAAGTGTTAACCATCACCACGTTGCCTAGAAACTGATGGTATGGCACCTCCCTTGAAGAATGTTCCGGGGGAGCTTTCTTCCCACCCACTAGCTATGCTTCTTACTTGGGCATCTAGGGCCCCACGTGACCACCCCTGTATTCAGACTTCCCACCCCACTGAGAATAGTCCCTGTTGAGTTCAAGGTGAAAATGGAGCACCCAGATGCACTTACATCTCCTGATACCTTCAGTTCTTTCTCAATGTCTCCAGTCCCTCGTTCAGGCCACCATCATCTTGGCAAGAACCTCCCGACTTCCTGCTTCCTGTCTTGCCCCTCCAGCCTTCTCAATACCACCTACTCCAACTGCTTTCTCAAACAGGAAACTGACCTGATTACACACACACATCACCCCCTCCTGTATTCTCCCGTGTCTCCCTGTTGTCCACGGATAATGGTCATGGTGCCATGACTGAACAGAACTGAGCTGGGATGCAGACATGCCGTGGTTTACCCCTTTTAACAGCGTGCCTGCAGCTTACAGAGTTCTTGATGCTTTGTCTAAGCTGGCATCCTCCCTGCTCACTTTGGGGGCTGGGAACTCCCTACCCCCACCCAGCGCCAACTCTGGCCTGCCCACCTGCACCTCCCTGGTCCCTTCTGCTTATTTGTCCCATTTCCTCCCTTTGCTTTCACTGACTTGACTTCTTTCACTTTCCTTGACTTCCCAGGCTAAGCTTACTGCTCCCCTGGGCTCCCAGGCCCAGGAGCTTCTTTCTCTGTTTTAGAAGGTTGGACCTCTAATGACCTTTCCTACCCAGAGATGTTCTCTCTCTCATGTCTTATGTGTGTATGCTGAAAAACAACCCCGTTGACTCAGCCATCCTTAATGACTATGCTCCTGGGATCTTCACATGGACATGGCTTTGCTGTGGGACATGTGCCAGGGCTTGTGCTGGGGAGAAGCCTCTGGCATCTCCCACTATGTGGGGAAGAAGCTAGGACCTGCTTGGGGCACTTGTTGGGGCAGGTGTGAGAAAGAAGCTGTCTGTCCCTCTGGCATTTCCTACACATTGTCCCTGGGCTGGGCCGGGCCGGGCTGCTTCACTGAGGTGGGGAGGGGCCCTTTGGTCTGAGAACTTCAGACAAGGAAGAAAGATCTGGAATTTTTAATCTTGGGTATACAACAAAGACTGTGGCTTAGCTGCTAAAACTCAGTGCTGGTGGGGGCGCTGGGAGAGCTGTAGGGAACAAGGCCGGGCACAGGCCTTAGTGTGAGAAGTGGGTGGAACAAAAGGTACCGGGTCTACTTTTTCTAGCACCAGACCCAGCCCACCAATGGCCTGGCCTCTGGACCCATGCCTGGACAGGCGAGCAGGATCTGGCATTTTCGGGGGCCTGTGGCAGTGCCATGTAGCTGGAGAAGGTTCCTGTGGGCTGTGTGGCAGGCAGGCAAGAGGCCCGGTGGGCTGTCCTGGTATCATCCCACTCTCAGACCCAGTGAAGGGGTTTCTAGCTTGGGGAAGGCCCTCTGGGGCATGTAACAGAGAGGGGCAGGAGGTGCTGAGTCAAACTCCAGGTCAAGAGGCCAGGGCCGGGGATGCTGGAGGTGACAGAGGCTGAGCCACCGGTCACTTATCTGGCATCAGAGCGTTAGGGTCAGGTCCGCCCCTCCCACGAAGCGGGACTGGATGCAGATCACCTCAGGCAGTTGGGCTTGGAAGCGCCTGACGGAGGCTATGCTGATGCCGGGACACATGGCCACATCTACCATCCGCAGCTGCCTGCACGCCTGCCCGACGGAATCCAGAGTTCTGCAGGGAAGCCGCCAAGTGAGCACCTGACCCAGCCCAAGCCCAGCCAGCCCCCACCGTGGGCAGCCCCTGACACACTCAACTGCTCCGTGAGCTGACTGCAACTGGACAGGTTGAGGTGCTGCAGCCTCGGCCAGGAGCTGGCCGCCTGCGCCCAGCCCTGGTCGCTGAGGAGGCTGCAGTGACTTAGCGCCAAGCGCTCCAGGCTGGGGCAGCCCTTGGCCACAGCCACCAAGGCCTTGTCTGTGAGTGCTGGCAGCAGGCTCAGTGATAGCTGCCTCAGCTGGGGGAACTGGAGCACCTGCAAGGATGCAGTAGGGACAGGGAGGGTAATGAGGCCCTGGAGCCCTTCCGGCTCCCTGTACCCCCAGCCAGAGGAACTGCCACATCTAGCAGAAGCCCATAAGAAAAGGGCTTGTTCCAAGCAAAAAGTTCTAGCCCTGGGGTCCTCAGCCTATCCACGCCCCCAGCCTCACACCTTGGTTAAACTGGCATCAGTCAGCTTGCTGCAGGCTGTGAGGTCCAGCTCCTGCAGGGCCTGCAGCATGAGCAGGGAGGGGCCCTGTGGCTGGGGAGAGGGGTCCTTGGGGCTGGAGGCCCGGTACTCCAGCTCTTCGTGGGGCTGTGGGAGGAAGCTCCTGCTCAGGTTCCTCCTGAGTTTGGCCCTCAACTGTTGCCGGAGAGGGACGAAGGAGGGCAGCTGAGCCCAGGGACCCCCCACCCGCCATGACTTTGAGGGTCTCGCACCTGAGGCTCCTGCGAAGGCGCCTGGATGGGCTCCCCCAGCCCCAGGAGCCCCCAGTCACCCAGCTCCTTGCACCAGGCCAGGCGCAGGACTGAGAGGCGGGTGAGGTAGGTACAGATGGCCTGCAGGGTCTGGTTGGTGAGGGCCACACAGGAGGACAAGTCTAGCACCCTGAGGCGTGGGTCCAGCCCTGGGATCAGGGAGAGCACCGAGGCGTCCTAGGAGGGAAGTGGAAAAGGGAGCGGGTGATGGGGAGGTGCCCGTTGCCTGTGTCACGAGGCGTGGCAGGCTGTGAGGTCCAGCTCCCACGGGGCCTGCAGCATGGCCACAGGGGCCCTGTGGCCAGGAAGAGGTGTCCTTGGGCCTGGAGGCCCAGTGCTCCAGCTCTTGGTGGGGCTGTAGGAGGAAGCCTTTGCTGCTCAGGCAGGGAGGGGTCCCTAGGAAGGTTCTGCCCAAAATTACAGCCCCACAGGCAACAGGAGACTGTCACAGGGCCCAAGGAAGGGTGCATCAGTGTTCCTGTGCTGTGTGTCACAGTGGACGTGGTGGGCTGAGAAGGGGGACCCAGGGAGAAGGACAAATACCTAGATTGGCTGGTGTAGGAAGGATGCAGGTGAAAATCTCTAAGGCGTTCACCTTCTCTGTGCTCCCAGCACCAATCAGATATGCTCCCTCTAGAACTGGGGGGACATATGGCAGAGCTGCCACCTGCCAGGAGCAGTTGGGGGATGGGGGGGGCAAGAACTAAGGGCAGGACAGAGGAAGCTGCTTTGTAGAGATGCAGACATGGGAACATGGGCCTCCAGAAAGAATGGCTAAGAGACACACGATCGACACAGTGAGGATGGAGTAGGGCAAAAGAGAGGCATTTGGGGGAAAATGTTGAGACACTTTTCAGGTGGGGAATGCTCTGGGCACAGCCATAGATTGAAGGAATAATCTGCTAAAGAGGGAGAGGGCGACACTGCTAAGACAGGGACACCACCCAGAGGGACAGGGCTGAGCCCTATTGAAGTAACCAGCATCAACCAAGAAATGACCCTCTTCCTCCCTTGTCACATGGCCTCCCCAGGGCCCCTCCTGAGCAACTACTGCTGTGTAACCTCGGTGCCCCATCCCCCAGGGCTTGGTTCTGTCACCCCTGCCCCGCGAACACCCGCCCTCAGTCCCCTCCCGAGACTGCAGTGATCACCAAGCACTGGACTTGTGAGGTGTGGGTCACCTCGTGGGTGGGCCCCTCTGGTCTCTGGGACCTCCCTCTGCAGGGACCCACCACGGGGGCTGCAGGGAGGAGTGTGGGCAGCAGCACTGTCTGCCTAGGCACCTTTCCTCTTCCAGTTCACTTGGACACAAACACAGGGCACCTCCCTGGTGCCAGGCTCCCAGTTCCCCCAATCCCTGGCCCTGGTGAGGATGGAAGGAAGGGGTGGAACGCTCACCTTGAGTGAGGAGCAGTAGGCCAGGCTGAGGGAGGCCAGTGGGGGTGGAGCTGCGCACACCGAGCCCAGGGACTGGGCCAGTTCCCGCCCTCTCACCAGGCAGCATTCGGCCAAGTCCAGGCTCTGCAGCTCACACAGGCCCCCTAGGGCTGAGCATCCCGCATCTGTCAGCCGCTGCAGCTTCCTCAGGCTCAGGCGCCGCAGGTGCCGCAGGCCCCGGCTCACGGCCAGGACTGCTCCATCAGCCAGTTCTGAGCAGCCGCTGAGGTCCAGGGAGGTAAGGCCTGGTTGCTGGTGGCAAAGGGCGGCCACGGCCTCTGTGGAGAGGTCCCGGCAGCTATGCAGGCTCAGTTCCTGCAGCTGCAGCCCGGCCACCTGGCCCAGTGCCCGCAGGGCCTCGGGCGGCAAACCAGTGCCGCTCAGGTCCAGGGCGTGCAGCCTACCAGCCCGCTCCTTCAGGAATCGCAGCAGGTTGCGGAAGGAGAGTTGGGAGGGGGAGGAGTCCTGGGGGCCGATGGTGCCCCAGGCTGGGCCTAGCTGGAAGGTGAGGTGGCAGTAGGCCAAGGAGAGGCGCTCCAGGCAGGGGGCACAACTGCTGAGCCGGTTGAAGCTGAGGTCGGCCAGGTCCCGAAGGCTAGCCAGGCTGAGCTCACGGAGGCCGCTCAGCGCCTGCTGGACCTGCTGCGCCGTCTCAGGCTGAGCCAGCAGCATGCCTGACGTGAAGAGGCTGTTGCAGCCACTGAGGTCTAGGATACGCAGAGCCGGGCAGCCCAGGATTAGGGCCACGAAGGAGGCCTCTGTGGGGCTGCCCCCACCAAGGCACAAGCTCTGCAGGTGCGGGCCCAGGTGGTGGGTAACAGACCGCAGCACCTGGAGTGAAGCCGGCGAGCCATCCAGGTTGGTCAGGCTGATGCAGGTGATGCCCCTGAGACCCAGGCTCTTGATGGCCGGAAGGGAGGCAGACGACACGGGGATGTTGTACTGCACGCTGGCCTACAAGGCAGCAGCGGGCCTGGGGTTAGCCCTCTGGCCTCACAGTGTGCCAGCCATTGAGTCTGGTGGCAATTTGCTGGCCAGAGTTTGAGGGAAGATCAGGGAAGGGCCCTTCTACAATGGGGACCCACTGTGGTGTCACGTGCCTGAGGGGGTGCTGATGGGACGTGGGAGCAGGGAGGACGGGTCATACTGGGGCTCAAGGGGGAGGACTATGAGGGGAGGACAGAAAGTTAGTGATGGCCGGGGCTGAGCGCCTATGGAGAGGCTGGGCCAGAGTGGGGACTTGGCATGCTGGGTACAGGAGGGCTGGGGGGTGCCCTGGAAGAGAGCCAGCGAAGGCCCCTGGGAGCAGGAGGACAAAGCATTCTGGACTCCAACTTTGGGGACTTCCAGAAGGTGGCCTTGGGACCCATGGACTCCAAATCCAGGGCCTCAGCTTAGTCTTAGCTAAGCAATCAGCCTCCCCCACTTTCTCAAGAGCATATAAATAGCCCTCAGAGCAGCTGAAGGCGGGAAGAAGCAACGGCAGGTGTCGCTCACCACAACGCCCTGTGGCCCAGATGCCAGAGATCTGGGGCAGGCAGTGAGGCCAAGGTACCCTGGTGGCCTCAGTGTCTCGGCCACAAGAATGTTTGCAAACCTGGCTTTTGTGTGTAAGTGAAAAATGTGCCTGCGCATGTAAGTGTGGTGTGCGCATGCGTGGATGCGTGCGTATACGCACACGTGAAGGCCCTTTAGGCTGGAGATTGGAGATGCGCTTGTGATCCCTGGTCTTATCTCTGGAGGGTCTGTCTGATTCCTGCAGTTGAGGAGGGAGAAGTGTACTATTTCTGTGGACAGGAGCTCAGAGAACGAATTTCAGAGGCAGGGAGGAAGTTGGCTCTACTGGAGAGGAACCGGGGAGCTTGGGGAGCACAGAGCTGGAGTCCGGTGGGGCGGGGAGGCAAGCTCAGGGCTAGTTGTGGGGAAGGGTTGGCTTGTTTAGGAGTGTGAGGACCCGCCAGTAGTTGTTTTCAGAGAAGCTTCCCTGATCTTGTGCCAGAGGGAGCCAAAGGACAGAAAGTACAGGAATGTGTGGAACTGGTCTGTGGGGGAGGGAGAAGAGGGCTTGGCTTCTGAAACCCTAGCCCCATTTCTCTACCCCCACCAACGCCCAGGCTGCAGGCAAGTGATACTCATAGATTCTTGTTTTCACAAGCAGGCTCCCCCGGAAACCTGTCCAGTGAGTAACAGGAAGAACAAGCTGACATTCCCTGCTTGTCCCCCACAGAAAATCATCAAAAGGGAACCAGAAAGGTCAAAATGATGCGTAATATGCGCTCCCTGCAAGATGCTTATCAACAGGATTCTTCCAGGAAGACAGGTGGAACTCATTCCAGGTGTGGAGACCCCACCTGGCTTCTGCCCCAGAGAGAAGCAGCCCCCGAGGGCTGTCGTCCCGGGAACGAGCCTGTGGTTAGACGGAGACCAGCTCCCACCAATTTCATGGGAGTCTGGGAGTCAAACCAGGTGCCCAGTTCAGACCCCATGGTCAATTCAGGTGAGAGGAGCTCTGCCCATAGATCCCCGCCGTGGACACCAGGAGACAGTGGGGAGTGGGGAGTGGGGACGCCAGAGACCTGGGTCCCTCTCTCAGATTGAAGGAGAGCTAGCGAAGATACCAGTGTGTGAGGCTGGGGAGCGTACTGAAAAAATCAAGGAGAAAAGGTTTTAGAAAGGAACGGTAAAGCATGCCTCCAGCCATTTCAAAGCCCTGCAGTGCTAGATGAGCCAGTCTCATGATGAGTAGAATGAACTCTGGTTGGGGGAGTGTAGAGCAGTGCTGGTTGCCAGGCAGCACCTGCCCCCACCAGTCACATGGCACCCCGCAGCCCCCAGCACCAGCTGCCTTCAGTCTTCCTTCTTTCCCTATCTGCCTGAGCCTTGGCTGCCAGCAGTGTTCTTCCCTCTCCCACTGCCTTCTTATACACAAGGTAAACGAACAGCCCAGGTCCAAGTGCAGGGCTGGCAGGTGGCCCCAAGAGCTACCTAGTGAAGGGGCAGGGCCTGGCCTAAAGGACTTCCAACTATGGGGCCAGGTGAGTTTTGAGGCCACCTCCCTGCTCCCCACAGTTTTTCTTGGTGGGGAGAAGACAGCCTCTAAGCCATCACCCAGGTGGTCTACCTGGGACTCATACAGAAGTCCAGGAGCGGTCTGTTGGGGATATTTACTCTCTGTGGGGGCCAAGCGGCAGCCTTCTGGGTTCTGGTCTTTGCCCCAGTGTAGGAAAGTGCCCCTCCCCAGGGCCTGGGAAGATGCTTCTAAAGCCCCAAGGGAGTACAACACGGGTACCTGCTCCAGCTTCAGTTGCCTCAGCACAGAGGGGCCAACTAGCCCCCCGGTCTCCTCCCTTCTTAATGCTGGCATCTTAAGAGTAAATGCGGACTCATTTGGAAAATGCCCTAAACCTGCTAAAAGCAATACATGTCCCTTGACTGTGAGAGGCCAGGACTCTGTTGTAACTACTGAAGTCCTGAGCTGAGACAGCAGGCCTGTGTGCAGACTTGGAAAACCATCTGAGAGAGACATGACCCTCCTGTCTGCCAGCACAGGAATCCAAAGTTAGCACGCCTGTTTTCCAGAAGGACCTTGAGGAAGCCTATGTCCTGGCGCCTAGGGGCTTTGGTCTCCAGAGAGGAATAAGACTTTGGGGCTCATATCTAGAGGCTCTTATAGACACCTCAGGCAGGAAAAGGCAGCAAGGGGCAGGAGCCATCCTGAGATCTTCACAGTGACCAGCCCGGTGGCAGCACCTCCACCCCAGTCCCAGGTATGGACGGAGCCCAGGTGTATGTCAGGTGTTGCCTTTGTCTGTCTGCTTATTTGAGAAAAAGTGGAATTAAGTGGGGGCAGGTGAAGGAGATTAAGAAGTTACCAAGTCAAGCATCCTAGCCTGGCCTGGAGCCACACAGCTTGGCCTTGGTGAGCCAGAATCTTCCACAGCATCTACTAGCTGGGGTACCACCTCCTCAGCCCGCTGCACCCTGGGAGATGGTTCCTGTCAATAGGGCTCCAGAGATTGTTCGGTGGTGTCGGCCCTAGATGCCCAGGTATCTGTGGCCTGGCTTCCCAGGGCTCCCAGTCCTGGCGGTGGAGTAGGGGGCTGAGCTTTGCAGAGTCACCGAATGGGTCTTTGTCAGTGCTCTATCTGGAGCTCAGGGTTCACTGGAGAAGCTCCAGTGCTAAAATGGTAGACTCTGGATCCCAAACTCTGACCCCGGCCTCCTCCTCTTCTTCCTTCCCTCACTCCTGTTCCAGTCTCACCTTCATCCCTAGGCCTGACTGCCCACTTGGCTTCTTCTGCACCCTGCTTCTTTGCTAGACTCCAAGAAGCCTCCCTGGCTGATGGCCTCTCGTGAGGGCCCCCGTGGCCCTGCCCATCATGTGGGTGCACCTGCTCTCTGTGCCCTCTGCCAGCCAGGGATGATGAGACCATGGCTGCCTCTGGGTATGTGCTGTCCGAGGAAGCCACAGCCTCCCTTCCTGTCTGCAGTGGCACCCCTCTCCTCACAGCCCCCCTCTCTTCTCACTCCCCTAGACTTCTTTCCAAGCCCCTGATGCTACTGCAGCTCCCTGCCCTCACTCCAGCCTTCTCAGAGATGTTTCAAATAGAAACCAAAGCCCTTAGGTGGGAAAGCCCTCCTGCCCTGTTCACATCCACCAGCCCATCCTTGGCAGGACTCATCAGAACCTCCTTCCCTATTTTGCTCTTGGGTTCAAGGAGACCCCCTTCTCCCAGCCTACTGAGCCTGTCCCCACCCTCTCCTCTGTGAACCCCGAAATCTCTGCCTTTCCACTTCTCCTTCCTCAGAGTCCACAAACACCCCAGAGTCTTAACAAAGGCTTCCCTTGACCCTGCAACCCCCCTCGCCCCTCCCCTTTACCATCATGCTTTTTGGAAGCACATGGGTGCCCACACCCACGGCGGCCACCTCTTGACCATAGCTTTGCCCACTGATCCCTCCACCACTGTCCCCACAGAATCCTTCATTCCCAGAAACAGCCCCTCTCCATCAAGGTCACCAACACCTGAGGGCTCCTCTGCAGACCTCCCACAAGTGTCCTTCCTCTCTGCTGCACCATGGTGCCTACTCGGGATGGCCTGTCTCCCTGGTGTTCTCTCCTACTGGGGGTTCTGAGACTCTGGCCTCTTGTCTCTCCTACCTTCTAGCCTGCTCCCCATTTGGGGTCATCAAAGAGCAGAAAGACCCAACCCATGGACCAGTGGGTTCTCCATGAATTGTTCCATTCCACCACACACACACACACACACAGTTTCCCTCCACGTGCACCCCAGCAGACTTCATCCCATTCTACCTACTCTGTTTCCCACACCTTTTCCTGAGCACCAGATACTGGGAGCCATGGCCTTATGGACCTCTCTCCAGATACAAGGATGCAGTATGGCCCAATCTGAATTTACTGCCTTATCCCCGCTTCTCCCAAACTCTCAGCGCCTTCTACCAAATCACCTAAGTCAGAAATCTGGTAATCATCCTAGACTGCTCCCTCATATCCACAATGCCCAAGGTCCTTTCCAGCCCATCTCCTATTTCCTCTTGGCCTTCAGTCTCTCTGGCTCCAGTCTACTCTTGGTAAGTGATCCTGACAAAAGGCAGCTGACCACGCTTTTCAGGCCCTTTGATGGTTCACCACTGCACAGGATGGAAGCTGAGCTTCTTGGCTGGCATTCAAGCCCTTTTATGTCAGCCCCCTGCCTACTTCTTCGGCCCCAGCTTTCCCATGCCTGCTCTGCACTCTGGCTCTGGAATGCTAATTTCAGACCACTGTCTTATACTTCCATACCTGGGTTCACCTGTTTTTTTCTGGGGGTTGGGGGGGGGTGGTCTGACCTCTCACCTATTCCTTAACAAAATATGTATCCTCTCTTAAGATTTAACACAAGCATCCCCTTCTCCATGAAGTCTTCTGTGAATCTTCTCTGCATCTTTGGTATGCGTCTATGCACCTTTCTTAAGATTTTGAGTGCAGTGCTGTCTCTCTCTCACTATTAACTCTGAGTGCTGTGTCTGCCCCAGCCCTGGGGCCTAGCACAGTGCTGGGCACAGAGGTAGCATCACCATCCAGATGAGGGAGGCCTCTCTACAGGCCCCTCCTCCTCTGCTTGCCTCTGGACTGGTATCCTTCCTGGGCAGTCTCTGTGGCCTGCTCTTCTGGCTCCTCTTGTTCTCCCCAGGGAAAGTGACTGAGATCCAAGGCTTAAACCTCCGCCTGTTCAGAATGACACCTTCACCTATATTTATTACCCGGATCTTTCCCTTGAATTCCTCTCTCAGAAGTCCAACTACCAACTGGATCTCATCATTTATATGTTTTATACTTCAAATTTTCAACAAGTTCAAATCAAATTTGTTTAGAAACTAGGCTCAATGACACTGGAGAGAGAACTCAACAACAGACCGTACTTAAACACTCATTTAAAATTTGACAGAGGAGGCTTCCAATCCATTATACATAAATGGTACTTGGGCTACTTGAAAACTAATCAGTTTAGCTCCTTACCTTACAGCATAAGTCAAAATAAATTACACCAAATATATATATATATATATATATATATAAATTCAAGCCATAAAACAGTTTTGCTGTGAACCTAAAACTGATCTAAGAAGTAAATCCAAATTTAAAATAAAAGGAAAATATGAGTGTATATTTATCAGATCTTTGAAGAGGCAAAGTATCTCTAAAGCAATGGCAGAAATAAAGAAAATGATGTTCAGAGTCAACAACCCAGAAATTTAATCCCTGTATATCTCATAAATAACACATATCTACAAGTCAAATTTAAAAAGGCAAATATATGAGGAATATATTTCAGTAAGTATGTAAAAGATTAACTTCTTTAATGTATAAAAAGTTCATACAAATCGATAAGAAAAATACTAAGACCCCAATAATTAGACAAGGAACAGAAATACACAAAAGAGGGAAATATAAATGGTCCGCTAATGAGAAAATTGTTCAACCTCAGTGACAGTCAAAACTGAAACAAAGGGCACTCATTGCTTGCCTTCCAAACTAACACAAATGCCTGCACTCATCTCCTAGCGGGTTGTCTCCCTACGACTCACCTCTCAGTCCACTCGGCACTGTGGAGATCTAAGACATAAATCAATGCATGTCACTCCCCTGCCTGATGTTCCTTTAATGTTCCTAAAGTTCCATGGGTTACCTCGTTACCCACGATGGTAACCAGGAGAAAACCCTAGCAATACCACCTGCCACATCTGTCTGGCTGTCTGACCCCTTTCTAGCCTCATCTCCCACCACTTCTCTCCCACACACCCAAGTTCCAGTCATAGCGAACCTGGGTGGTCGTTTCCAGAACTATTTCACACCTTGGTGCCTTCGCCTGTGCAGTTATGAGTCCTGAAGACCAACCTTCACGCTTCTCATCCTGTTCCTTCAGGAAGCCTTCCCTGATGCTGCCAGTCTCCTTCCGTGTCCTTCATGTTCCCATGGCCCCCTTCATGCCAATGCCCTGAGCACACAACATCATGATCACTCACGTATTTGTCTTTTTCCTTCACTGGACTATGAGTTTCTCAGGAGAGGGGACTATGTTTGGTTCATCTGTAGAGTCCCAGTACCGGACCCAGAGCCAAGTATGTATGAATAAATATGCAGGAATGAACGGATGGATGATGTATGAGCAGGGCCACGAGCAAGCTGAAGTGAGACCACTGGGAATGGGCTGGGTGAGGGTAAGCACCTTACCTCCCGAAGGGCAATCTGGGCTGCACAGTACCAAGCCCGGCTCACGAGGGAGGCCTCTTTCTGATCTGACAGAGGCAGGAAGCTCAGAATATATGTGACCATCTGAGGGAAAAAGACAGGGCATCGGGGCTGTTAGTGCTGGTGGGGCCCTCTGAAATCTTCTCTTTCTGGCAGCACGGTAGGTCAGAGGGGACTAGAGTGCTGGCTTCTAGCTCATCTTGGATCCTAAGCTTCAGAGAGTCTTCACTTCTCCTCTCCAGTCTCCAGGTATCTTTACTGGGAACAAACCTTTCCTGAGCACCATCTGGATGCAGGTTTGTTCTGATAAAAATCAAACTTCCTGCTCAATTTGATAAAAAGGGCCTGGGCACTGGGACTAGATGAACCTAGTTTAGATCCTTATTCTCTCAACTGACCCCTCTGAGCCTTATTTTTCTTATCTATAAAAAGACAGTTGTAGTGAGATTTAAGTGGGTTACTGTGACGGTTAAATATCATGGTAAAGTGTCTTGCACACAACAAGGCAAGTGCTGATCTTCAGGAAGTCACACTGGGACTGTACTCTTCCATCTTCTTCACTGCCAACTTGGCTTCTCAGCCAGCTGTTACAATTCTCAGCAAGACCCATCCTGGCAGGCTAAGGCCCTCACTCCACCTATGCTCTATGAGGCTGGGGGTGGAGGCTTTCTTAGGGACTGGGGAAGGGAGCTGCCTGTGAGACCAAGAATAATCTGATATTAACTATTCTTTTCTTCTGGAATCTTCCCTCCTTGACTTCTATGACTGTGTTTTCTAGGGCTCCACTCACCACTCCAATTGCCCTGTTTCTAGATTCTTCTGTGGCTCCCAGGGCTCAGACCTGAGTCTTTAAATTTGTTCACTTTCTAGGATAATAAATTCACTTGCATTGCTTTAACAATTACCTCTATAAGAAAAACCAACAATTCAGTATTCCATATTGTTTTATCATTCATGTGCTAGTCTAGTATTGCCAACTGTCCACAGGATTCTTCATCCAAATGTTTTACCATCACCTTCACCTCAGTCCAAAGCAGCCCCTCCTCCCAACTTTCCAGCCCCCGAGCTTCAGTGGCAACAGAGCATCTTGTCTGAAGATCCTGATAAAACTTTATACTCCTCACGCTCTTCTGTCCCTTGCTCTAGATACAGGTGTAAAGCATAGGCTTTACTTAGACTCATTCAAATCCCAGCTCCACTAGTTCCTAGCTGTGTGACCTCAGGCAAGGTATGTGATGTCTCTGAACCTCAACCCACACCTGTAAAATGGGGTTATTAAAAAAATCTAGATCACAGTCTTATGTGCTGTGCTTAGTCGTCCAGTCATGTCCAACTCTGCAACCCCGTGGACTGTAGCCCGCCAGGCTCCTCTGTCCATGGGGATTCTCCAGGCAAGAATACTGGAGTAGGCTGCCATGCCCTTCTCCAGGGCATCTTCCCAACCCAGGGATCAAACCCAGGTCTCCCACATTGCAGATGAATTCTTTACCGTCTGAGCCACCAAGGAAGCCCAAGAATACTAGAGTGGGTAGCCTTTCCTTTCTCCAGGGGAACTTGCCAATGTAGGAATCGAACTGAGGTCTCCTGCATTGCAGGAGGATTCTTTACCAGCTGCCCTCACAGTCTTATGACAGGGATTAAATTATATATATATATATATTTAATAGATATAATATGCTTCACACCTAGTAGATGATCCATAAATGGTTCCTGGATTGCTGTTATTAATAATTCTACCTTTGAAACCTTTCCACCTTAGTGATCTTCATCACCCCAGACCAGGGTTCCTTCCACAGTCTCCCACCTGATCTCCTTGCCTCCAGGTTCATCCTTGCTAATCATTCCACAGACTGCAACAAGGTTAATTTTCCTAAGAAACAGCTTTCAGTCTCAGTGCACTCCTGATGAAAACCTTTGGGGTTCGCCAATACCCTCAAGACAAAATTTCTTCTCCTGGGTCAGCACTGCCAGGCCTCCATGCCTGACTGGACCCCTGATCCCAGAGCTTCCACAAGCCAGTCTTCTCAGTGTCCTACAAACACAGCATGTTGATTTTCTTATTTTCTTTTGCCTATGTGGACCTTTTTCCTGGAATGCCCTTAAACTTGACCCTCACCAGCCCACTTGGTCTCTTCTTCCCTTCCCTGATTGCTAGTACATGAAGGTACTCAGTACTTACTGGATTGAATTAAATAAGGATGGACTGTCTTTTACCTCTCTTTTCACCAAAGGTTTGCTCAAGGAAGGGGTGGGAAGATAAAACAGATCATTACCGAGAGGAGAATGACTGGTGAGAACAGCCTCTGGGCCAGAGAGGCTAGGCCTGGGGAAGAGAACTTTGATGGGGACTGGGACTGACCACGCTCTGATCCCCAAGAGCAGGCAGGAAAACTTGTCTGAGCTGAGGTAAGATAGTGGTCATCCTGTCTTCTGGGGTTCAGCAGCCAACCCACAGAGCAAAAGGAGGGCAACAAATCTGTCCTCACTGAGGGGAGGCAGCATGATTCTTTGAGCTGAGAAGGGGGAAAGCCTTTCTAGAGGAAACAGAAGAGGCAGTGCTAAGCGTGGAGTGGCCATCCCAGGAACTCCATTCCAAGGGGCTACTAGAGATATGACTGGTCATCTTTGTGATCCACGGTGATGGGACAGATATCCTCTGGGGCAGAAGGGGGAAAGGATGCCATCGCAGGGGACTCACTGGGTGTGGAACATCATTCCAAGGGCCGATGGGGAAAGGGTGCCCTGTCTTTCTTGGGCAGTGGGAGGGGGCTGCCAACTTTCTGGGCAAACAGGATGGAGAGGCCATCCCAAGAGGCCACTGGGACAAAACTTATCTGTCTCGCGACAACAGCGGCAGAGTGATCTTGCTCCAATTTAAGTAGAAGGAGCAAACATCCCATGAAGGATGAAGGTGAAGGAGGCAGGGATGGCCATCACTAGGGGCTGAGGAAGTGGGGAGCAGGCCTGTCCTCAGTGAGGGAACTCAGAGACCATGCCCCAAGTTGATGGGAAGGGGCAGTCTGTCTTCCACCGCCAGGGGAAGGGGCAGCCATCTCTCGAAGGGAAGGGAATGGAGCGACCATTCCAAGGGACCAATGGGGGTAAGATCGGTTACCCTTCGGGGCTGATGGGATGCAGCGGACATCTTCCAGAACTGAGAGGGAGGGACGGCCATCTCAAGAGGTCAGGGGTAGGCAGAGGCCCTGTCCTCGCTGAGGTGACAGCAGCTACCTCCTGGGGCCGATGGGGGAGGAGAGGATGGTCCCCCAAGGTAAGGAGACAGAGTGGCCCAAAGGCGGGGCCGTTACCCATAGCCTGCAGGTCCAGGGATCTCCCGGCCGGGTCTTTTCCGCCAGACGGGCGGGGCCGGGAGAGCTGTCTGACAGCCCCTCCCCACAGTCTGGGACCCCGAGGGCGGGGCCTGTCCCGAGCTAGGCCTGAGGGCGGCGGCCTCTCACCTCCAGCGGCAGCGACTCCGCCATCGCATCCCTGCCGCCTCCGCCCCCGCGCAAGGCTTTCTGGGAAGTGTAGTCCCGCCGGCTCTGGAAGGCGTAGCTTGGGAAGGAAGTGGACCTCCAACTTCCGTCCCAGGTGTGACGTATTGGATCTGCACCGGAAGTGCCTGTGCTGCCGATGTGGTACCAATTGAGTGCGGTTTCGGTCGCTCTCCCTTCTTTCCTTGGTTGGGTATTTGCGTCTCACTATGGCGGTAAGGAGGGCGAGTAGGGCGTGGTCCCCGTGGCAAAACGCTCCCGGGGCCGGGAGACTGAAATCAGAGGAAGGGCTTCAAGGGAAATGGGTCAATCCAGTGGCCGCCCCCCACTGGAGTGGGGCGCCATCCAGTGGCCATCCAGGACCATACCACAGCTGGTGCCAGAGAGTGCTGGGAGTCTGTAGCAGACAGTACCAGGGCTGCAGAGATCGAGGGGCCTGAGGGCGATGGGCGTCGGTATCGAACAGTATCAGGACTAGCTAGAGATCTGAGGGGCGTGAGGCAGGATAGCGTCAGCCCAGATCGGGTTTACTCCAGCAGAGGCCGGAGAGGGACCCCAGTCAAGCCCATTCAGCTAACCGGAATGGTGGGGCGGCTAAGGAAGATCCTGACTGCTGAGGATTTTGATAGTATCTCGTTATCTCTCTGCAGCCCAAAGGAAAAGTGGGCACGAGAGGGAAGAAGCAGATATTTGAGGAGAACAAAGAGACCCTGAAGTTCTACCTGCGAATCATACTGGGGGCTAATGTAAGTGCCTCCCTCCTTGCTTCTGTGCCCACCCAAGGTTCCATAGTCCTCAGCTCTGTTTGGTGGGGTAGAGTGGTGGGGGTGTGTGACAGCCAAAGCTCCAGAAGAAAGCTCCAATTAAAAATAAGAGGGAGGGACTTCCCTGGTGGTCCAGTGGCTAAGACTCCCTAGATCCCATATGCTAAAATTAAGACCGAGTGCAGCCAAGTAAATGAGAAAGAATCCTGGTGCAGAGAAAGTGCTGAATAGTCAAAACGAAAAACAAAAGCAAAAAGAGGGTGTAAGTCTCAAATGGACTTGAGCCTTTCCCATCCTAAATGCACAGGGGCTTCCTTCCTGTGTCAGGGGTGTCTGGATATTCTGGGAGCAGATCTCTTCCCCCCAACCCTGTAAGTAACGATTTGTCTCCTTTCATCACCTGGTCTAGAGTCAGAGTCAAGGAAGGTCCATGGTTAAGTAAGCTTTTGATACTAGCCTGACCCATGTCTGCTTACAGGCCATTTACTGTCTTGTGACCTTGGTCGTCTTCTACTCATCTGCCTCATTTTGGGCCTGGGTAAGTGTCCCCCATCCTGGGAAATGGGAAGCCCATAGGGTCAGTGGCTGCCCTTTTAACACCCCCATTCTTGTTCCACAGATGGCCCTGCTCTTTAGTCTGGCAGTATACGGGGCCAGCTACCACTCTATGAGCTCGATGGCAAGGGCAGCCTTCTCTGAGGATGGGGCCCTGGTGGATGGTGGAATGGATCTCAACATGGAGCAGGGCATGGCAGAGTGAGTGTCCCCCGCTGTCAGCCCAGGTGAGCAGCGCCAGGGCTGGGGTGCTGGGGCCCAGATAGCCCAAGACCCACAGCAACTTGAAGAGGGTGGAAGGGAGTTGAACTAGGGCCCATCTCTTATTTTTATGTAAACATTTTTGGCTGTGCTGCACAGTTTGTGGGATCTTAGTTCCCCAACCAGGGATTGAACCCAGGCCTTCAGCAGTGAAAGCATGGAATCCTAACCACTGGACCAGAGGGAATTCCCCAGCTACTACTTTTGGCCCTTGCAGCTTCCCTTCTCTCCACAGGCACCTTAAAGATGTGATCCTACTGACAGCTATTGTGCAGGTGCTCAGCTGTTTCTCCCTCTACATCTGGTCCTTCTGGCTCCTGGTACGTGGGTTGCGGGGCTCCCGAGGAGGAGCTGGAGCATCTAAGCCTTCTCTTCTTTGATTTCCTGCACCTGGCTTCAAGTTACCTTTTTTTCTTCTAGGCTCCAGGCAGAGCTCTTTACCTCCTGTGGGTCAATGTCCTGGGCCCCTGGTTCACAGCGGACAGTGGCGCCCCAGCGCCAGAGCACAATGAGAAACGGCAGCGCCGACAGGAGCGGCGGCAGATGAAGCGGTTATAGCCACTGACATTATGGCCCCGGGTTTCTGAGCCCTGAGTGGCTCTATCAGGCTGTGTGGTCCCCATGCCAGGAGCAGTGAGGGCCTAGTCCAGGGGCCAAAAGCAGTCTAGGGTATAGGTTTGTTGAATAAATGGCTTATAATGTGGCTAATGGCTTTGTGGGTGATAATGAGAGAGCTAAGGCAGAAACAGCCAGTTCTTTGGAATTTTCTTTTCTGCTACGGGCCCAGCGTGGTGGGCACCCTGAAGGAAGAAAAAGACTCTTGACTGGCTAGGAAAACTTTATTGTGCTCCATGTATCCAGGGAGCTCACACATGCACACGCACATCCACACAGGCACACACAGCTAATACTGCTTACGGCACTGGCCACAGGCCCAGAGTGGCCCTAGAGTTGAGAAGAGGCCCAGAATTCTGCTTTGGTGCCTCCTCACTGTAGTCTCCTGCACTGCGGGCTGTGGCCCAGATAGGGGTCCCGGAGGCAGCACCTTCACACTTCCAGGCCAGGACCCTTGCTCAGTCCAAGTGCCTGCACCAGATCCTCTCCCAGCCCGCTCTTCAGCGTCCGTCTCACTGCAAGACAGAGCAGGGTTGGTGGGGCTTGATGGGGTTAAGGCGGGCAGTGGGCATGCAGGGAATACTCACAAGACTTGCGGTTGCCACGGGAACGCTTGCGTTCCCTAGCAGCTAAGGCACGGGGGCTGCTCTTGGTCACTGACTGCACCAGCAGGTCCATGATCTCATCTGAAGTGTCACTGGGTAAACTGGAGCCTGGAGGTTCTTCCGGGGGTACAGTGGAGGGCCCCACTGCTGTAGGCATGACTGGGGAGCTGCTCTGGACCATGCCTGTGGGAGCCAGGTAAAAAGGTCAGGCTAGAGTGGCCCCAGAGCCCACTGCCCCCAGCAGCCACTGGTCCCACCTCTGCTGCGACGGCCATGTGTGGCATCCTCAGGCTTGCTGGCCAGCAGACTCTTCATGGTGGCGTGACTATCAGCATCACCTTCTCCTGGCCCACTGCTCACAGCCACAGGGACAGATGGCTTGCTGGGGGTTTCCCCAGCCACACCTGAGAACTTCTCTGTCTAGAGAGGGGGAAAGGGGTGAATGGGGTGTAGAAGAAGAAAACCACGGGGGTGGCAGTCAAGACTGGAAGGCACACCCACCTCAGTGATCATACGTCCCCGAGTCTTGTTGCGCTCACGGTATGTGGCCCGCTTCTGTTGCTGCTGCAGCACCCGGTCCCGGCAGGTCCGATACTCCAGTGCGAACTCCCGCAGCGTGTGGCAAAACTGCATGATGCGGACCTCACGGGCTGCCTCTGCCGTGTACCCCAGGTACAGCAGGAAGGCATGGAACCTAGGTGGGTGGAATGGGAAGGAGGTCTGAGTCCTGCTTGGGGTCTGAGGGATGGTGGTGGCGGTCTTGCCTCTCTCTGCAATGCCCCCACCTGTTGCAGACACGGCGGTGTACGACCCTCAGCATGGCAACACGGCGGGTACAGTGCACCAGGAAGTGGGTGAGGCGGGCACGCAGGGCTGGAGCCAGATCATGCTTGGTCAGGCTCCGCAGGCTGTCTTCAGCTGCCCGGCTCCGGCGCTCCAGCTGCCCCAGGTTCTCAGTCAGCTGCTCAAAGTCCACCTGGAAAAGCAAGGGGTAAACATGCAATCCCCCCACAGAAAGACACTGCCTAAGGCTACCTCTGTGCTGGGATGGTCAGCCTGGGTCCTGAGCAAACAGCAGATCCGACCCCTGCCCTCCAAAAGCTCCCAGTCTCCTGCAAGAGACTAGCAAGTCCATGTGATACAGTAGGGAATAGAGGTTTCTTGGGATAGTGAAAGTGTTCGCTGCTCAGTCATGTCTAACTCTTTTTGACCCCATGGACTGTAGCCCACCAGGCTCCTCTGCCCATAGGATTCTCCAGGCAAGAATACTAGAGTGGGTTGCTATTCCCTCCTCCAGGGGATCTTCCTGACCCAGGGATCGAACCTGGGTCTCCTGCATTGCGGGCAAATTCTTTTACCATGTGAGCCACCAGGGAAGCCCCTTCCTGGGATAAGTGGCAGCTAAACAGACCCAAAACTGAGTAGGTGTAGCCAGGCTAAGAGAAGAGTGTTTCTGGCAGAGGACAGAGCCCACACACAAGCCTGGAACCTGAGCAAGCCCTGGCCCGGCAGCCCACTCGGGGGGAGGGAGGGAAGCGGTACCCCTTGCGCCATGGCCAGCCTTAGTCAGGCCCGTTGGGTGCTGACCTTGGCGCAGCGGGCCAGGACAGGGATTTCTGAGTAGAGGTCGGGTGCTGACCTTGGCGCAGCGGGCCAGGGCGGGGATCTCCGAGTACAGGTCGGAGGAGTCAGGCCGGGCCTGCAGCACCAGGGCGCACAGGTGGTGCAGCAGGGGCTGGCGGCGCACCGTGTCCTTCACTTCTGACACCTTCTCCAGGTAGCTCAGCTCAAAGCCGCTGCTCTGAAATGACCCCATCTGAGCCTGGGCCCGGGCGGCTCCAGAGTCCCGGTCCCCACCCTCACAGGCTATCAACTCACCTGGGAGCCATTGAGGAAGTTGCCCACAGCCAGCAGGGTGGCCAGGATGCAGCGGAAGGTGGCATTTTGCACCAGTTGTTCCATGCCCACTTTCAGGTCGAACAGTGGCTCTGCAATTTCCTGGTAGGGGAGATCAGGGACTCAGACTACACGGTCATCATGCTCCCATGTCCCTACTGCCTGTCCCATCCCGTGACCCAAGTACCCGCTCCATGCTGTCATAATCCAGTTTGAAGGCCCAGAGTTGTAGGCGGGCAGCCAGGCCCCCGATGGAGGCGAGAGTCATCAGGAAATTCTCGGCTGGGCCCAAGGGTACGTCGGGATTGGCCAGCTGGGCCTCCTCGATCTTCTGCCGCTCCTCCTCCGTGGGCATCATGGTCAGTAGCTTCTAAGAATGCACCCACCATCCCACAGAGGCCACTCAGTGCTGGCCTGAGGCCTTGGGTATTGACCTTGACTCCTCCCTAGGTCATCTGGGGCAGTCCCAGAGTCTGAGGACTGCTCTGCAGAAATGCCAAGCCCATGCCCACCACTGGAGGGACAGGAAGTGGCCACCAACCAAAGGAGAGGGCCCAGCTCCCCACACCCCTCACTGTGTATCCCTACCTCGATGCCATCCTTGCTTACAGCAAACTCATCAAAGTTGAGCAGGGCAGCCTTGATTACGTGCACAGGTGGCAGTGTGGTTAGGCCGATGTTGATGGCATTGCTGCGCTTGGGGTCCAGCACTGTGGTCATTGTACGGCGGCCCTCACCAGCTTTCTTTGACATTGTGGGAAGGGCAGTATAAGACTGGGAAAGGGTCTAACGGGCAACAACCTAAGAGGGCACACCAAGGCCCCACTCTCAGTAGCCCAAATGGTGCAATTACCCCACAGCCAGGGCTCTGGGATGTGCAAGGCCTTGGGATGGGCTTAGATGCTAGTTAGGGATGGGCTAAACCCTCATTGAAGGACCTCAGACAAGTCCCTCCTCCTTTCTTTGCCTCAGTTTCCCCAGCAGTTCAGACCCTTGAGCTCTGGCTCCCTCCCCTCTCCCCTGGGGTTACCCCACAGATGAGGATGTGCTTACTTTGGAAGGCAACATGTCCTTGGCTCGGGACTCAAACAGGTGTTCTAGCCGGGCTGTATCCACCGAGACAGGCTCTAGTGAGGCCCACAGGGTGGGGCTGGGCCCAAAGCGACTGCCAGAGCCTCCACGGACTCCAGCCAACTTTAGCTCCCGCCAGAAGAGTTTTACTGTCTTCCTCTTGGTGGGGAGGGCAGGGCCATCAGGTGCTGAGTGGGGAAGAGGGGCAGCAGGGGGTGGGGGTGGGGTTGGTGGGAAGGGGCTTTTGAGGGGTGGGGGAGGTGGAGGTGGAGGAGGTGGGAGGCTTCCAGAGAGCAGGGGTGGGGGGGGCGGTGGGGGTGGGATCCCTTTCTCCGCCTCCACAGACTCCATGTTCAGCATGTCCTGGTCTTCATCCTCCCCCAGATCTGAGAAGTCCAGGTCCCCAATGCAGAGCCTGGGTACACGGGCAGGGAGCTCCCACACAGGCTCAGCCTTGGGGCTTGGTGGGGCCAATGGCTCCCTGGGCTCTGGCTCAAGGCTCTGCTGGGCACACAGCAGGATTCGGGGGGCAGCACTCTGGGGTGTCCTGGGTGCAGGGGTGGGTTCCTGAGAGTACCTTGATTCTCGGGTGTCTAGACAAAGGGAAGCAGCTGTCAGTGTCATGTCTTCTCTAGAGCAACAGGGCAACGTGGGTGGATACTGCCCACCTACCCACTCACCTGGACACCCGTCCATATCATCCGGCATGGCACCGGCCAATGTTTCTGCCCGGCCCTGGGCCAGCGCAGCCTGCTTTTCTGTTTCTGCTGCTGCTACATTCTCCAGGAACCGGGCTCTGGGGGGAGGAACTTGTCAGTGAAGGTGTCTGACATACCCCAGCCCAGGGTGGTGCGCATGCCTTGCTGGGCCCCTGGGCACTGCCCCTACTTGCAGGCACACACAGACACACAGGGAACCGTCCATGCGCTGAGCAGACCAGGATCTGCCAAAGGCCAGTCCCCATTCAGTCTTCCACGTTTGGGGAGGTCGCTACCAACCCAGTACTCCTAGGTCAACAAATGGGAAAACTTTTACGTGACATCTAACTTGCAGTCTTGCTGTTGTTCATGCTCATGCTCACTGTTCTGATTCTAGACAAGGACCCTTAGAGCAGGGGAAGGGGCTAGCTGTCCCAATGGCCACACCAGGCTGTCCCTCCCTTGGCAGGTCTGGCAGCTTCCAAGAGCCATGACCGATGCCTAGAAAGGGGCCTGGTAAATGACAGGCGCTCAGTTTATGTTGACATAATGAAGGTGATCCCGTCTCTTTTGGCCCCTCCAGCCTCTGCTGGCACTCAGTCTCTGTCCTGCCCTTAGACAGAGGTTGCTCCTCCACCTCCGCACCGCGTAGCACCCTAGGTCCCTCCCAGCACTAATCCTGGGCTGAGGATCCAGAATCAGCTCCAGGTTGGGAATTCACATCCTCATCACTGGTCAAAGCTGTTAAGGTGCCACGGTTAAAGCACAGGGACCTCTATGACCCCAGTGAGCTGTTTTCCAGTGCTTAGTCCTTGGGTATCTGAGGAGGCATAAGTCTGAGAGAGCCCCCCAGCTCTGGTTGCATCAGGCACATGGAACCCCCGCTGGGGGAAGCAATGCTGAAGCCCTGAGCACATGGCAGGCCTGGCAGGCTGGCCTCTGTACTTACTCCAGCCTGGCCTCCCCAGTAGGGACCTGGGGGACAGGTGGGCTCTCAGGGGCCCTGGGTCGGGGGGGATGAGAGGAAGAAATGGTAACTGTGGTGCCTGCTCCACCCCACAGTGCCCAGTTGCTCACACCCACACAGAGCCGGGCAGTGATATCAGGGGTCCCTTCCCAGTCACAATGGGAATAGGAGGGAGTGGGGGAGGCGTGATGCGAGGAAACTGGAAATGGAGAGGAGAGACGGACATGACGCAGGACAGGGTGCAGTAAAAGACAAAGACAGCGAAATGAGAGAGTCACAGACAGTGACAGAGAAACTGAGACAGAAGGGGGTAGAGAGACAGATGACATTGACAATACAGGTGGAATGCCAGAAAGAGATGAAGAAAAGCCGCAGAAGGACGAGGTCCAGTCAGAGCCGAACCCCACCCCCCAGCAGTCACTTACCAAACAGGAGCAGTTTGGTGAAGTCTGGAAAGAAAGAGAAAGCACGCGTTTGGCAGAGAAGTTCGGGCAGAGGAGGCGGAGGGCCCGTGGAAGGGCGCAGAGAGGAGGGACAGATGGAGAGAAGTCTCCCACGACAGCCTCTATCTCCCTACTTACTTGTAGACGCTCCTTTCACAGGAGCTGTCGGATGAGGGCGCCACGGAGACGCTAGGAAAGAGTCTCAAGGTGCTATGGAGGCCAGAGGCAGGGCCCACGGGGCTGGAGGCGGGGCTTGGAGGTGAGGCGGGGCCTACGGGGCAGGAGGTGGGGCTGGTTGGCAGGACCGGGCTGGCAGCGGAGGTGGAGACGACCGGAGAGGCGGGGCCTGTGGAGCTGGAGGTGTGGCCTGTCAGGAGGCGGGGCTATTCCTGGCTGATCTACCCCTCCCCAGGCGCCGAGGTAACTTGTTCTTACCCAGGCTCTGGGGAGCGCACTTCTAGAGATCGGCGGCTCCTCTTGCCCTCCTCTGAGGAAGGTTTTCGGCGGGTGGTGCGCCGCCCACCTGTGACGGCTTCTTCGAGGTCTCCATCCTCCAACCGCAGGGCGTTCTAGCAGAGTTGGGCCCAGAAGGGAGTGGCTGAGGCCCAACTCGATGGAGTGGGGCCCTGGATAATGGCGCCCCCTCTCTTTTCTCCCCTTCAGCCCCTCCTTCCCCTCCTCTCTCCAGCCCTGATGGCCCAGCCCACCTCATAGAGTACAAGTTGGGCTCGCAGGTCGACGTCAGTGCCCGCCTTGCCCAAGTGGTGCTGGACCAGTGCTTCCATGCCCTGCTGCTCCAGTGCATCCGTCACGTCGTAGAAGGAGTCCTGGTCCGGGAGGGCTGCCAGAGTCTGGAGGGTGGGGATAGGAGGGCAAGGCTGAAGCTGATGCAGATCAGAGGACAAGAGACTGAGCGGCCTAGGATGGCCCTGGGTTCCCCCTTGGCTCCCCACATCCCACCTTGTTGATGAGGGTTACAGTGTACACCAGCAGCTCGGGGTCAGTGCCGTTCTTCTCCTCCAGGATGGACACCAAATTGGCCCACGGAGGAGCACCTGCCACCCAGAAAGGGGAGAGTTCACGTGGGAACAAGTAGGAGAGAGGGTTCCCAGCGGTGGAGGGAGGGACAGTCTCTGACCCGTGGTGCTGGCCACAGAGTTGACTGCACGGATGAACAGCGGTGCGTTGCTCTCAGAGTATTCCACGAACACCAGTAGCAGTTTCAGGGCTGTCTTCACCACCAAGCGGGACTGGGGGGAGGGGTCACCACGTGTGAGTGGGGCTGGGGCCAGACCTGTGCTGGCTCCTGGTGGGGAGGAGAAAGGGCTCGGGGGGGCTGGACCCAGAGAGGACAGTCTAAGCAGAAAGAGCCATCTGTAGGACCAGGTGTTGAACTGCCTTTGAGGCTTAGAGGGGCCACAGACCCACTCCATTCCAGCCCACTTTGCTGAGGAAACTAAGGGCCAGAGAGAGGCAGTGGGAAAAGGGTGTGTGGCTGGGTGGAAGGCCACTTACCAGGCTGGCACACAGCGTGTACAGCCACTGCACAGTCTCAGTGTGGGCCACCACCCCCAGCATCCCATCCACAAACAGCATCAGCTGGCCTAGGGCTGGGGACACAGGGACAAGAAGAGGTCAGGAAGGGGTCACTGAAGGCAGGGATCATGGGAGAGGGGTGGGGCTGACCTCGGAGGATGTAGCTCTGGTAGTTGTGGTCAGCAGCGGCGCCCACGCGGGTCAGGCAACTCAGCCCCTCAGAGTGCACGAATTCAGGCACCAGGTCCTTGTCCTCCTGGGGGCACAAAGGGGGGTTTAGTGGGGTGGGGCTCAGCCTGGATGCCCACCCCCGGCCCACCTCTGAGCCTCACCTGGAAGATCTGCTTTAGTGAGAAGAGGGAGCGGCGGAGCTCAGGGCCACTGGAGCCATACAACTTTTCTGCAAGGGGTAGGTGGGCATGGAAATCTCAAGGGGACACAATCACAACTCCCTGACTCTGGGCAACACTTATCACAGTCCAGCAGCTGCCCTGGCCCTGGGAGAAGGGGTCAGGACAGGAATAGGAGGGGAAACACATCCTGCCTCTCATCTGTCCTGTCCACTGTCCAGCACAGGCCTGAAAGAAACTGAGCCAACTGGGAAGCGCGGTGTATGAAGAGGGTATAATTGCTGGATATGCTGATATCCTCACACACTCACCTAAGATGGCATTGACCCTCACGGAGAGCTGGGTTCGCAGGATCAGAGTAGGCTTCCGCCCTTTGCTGGAATCAAGTAGCCCAGTCAGCAGTTCCCAGCCCTTTCCTTGGGGTCCCTCCATCCATGCCAAGGCAGCCAAAGACCTCCCCGCATGCCAACCCTCCCTGGCCCAGCTCCTTCATCACCAGCTGCTTCTCTGAGCCCAGGGGTTGTTCAGATAGGAGGGTTTGCGCAAACACAGGCATCTCAGTTATGTGGGTGAGCCCCCACTCCCATCCCAGGCAGCAGGTAACACTGGCCAGGCCTTGGGATTCCCCTGGCACAGTTCCCCTGGGCAGCAGGAGGTGACCCACAGCCCTGGCTAGAGATCAGGTATCTTGGCCGCTGACCCCTGAGCCAGCCCCTCCAGCATGGCGGCAAGGGTGGGAGCCAGCCTCGCCTTCCTGACCCCATCCGCTCTGACCTGATCTCTTCAAAGAAGCCCTCCAACATCTCCCGCTGCTCTTCCAGGGACAGCTCAGGGTCCAGGTAATATCCAGATGGAGACACTTGCAGAGCACAGTCCTCGAGCTGGGGGCAAAGGGACCAGCTGTCAGGGCTGGGGAAGAGGTGGCAGGATTATGCATGGAGAGCCCATGACCTCCTACCTCCCCACCCAGGGTACTGGCAGAGGCCTGCACTGCAGCCATGCATTCCCTGAGCAGTCAGTTCTCTTGGGCCTACTCTGTGCAAAACCCAGGCAAAGAGCTTTCTCGTGGCTCACACCTACCCAATTTTTTAGGTTTCTGATTAGATAATGCTTTTGGGGGGCTGTGCCCATGCAGCTTGCAGAATCTTAGTTCCCTGATCAGAGTTTGAACTTGCACTCTCGGCAGTGAAAACCCAGAGTCCTAACCACTGAACCACCAGGGAATTATCAGATAATGCCTTTTTGCAAAGCCTTCTTGGACTCCTCTAGCCATTGCTATGCAAATCCCTCCAGCCCTCATGTGAACCCTCCTCTGAGGCCTTCCACATGGCATCAGCACATCCTAGGCACTAGGATCCCTCCCCACTGTGATTACTCTGAGTCCAGGCACCATGTCTGTCTTGTCCATACGACATCTGCAGAGCCTAGCACACACTTGGGGCACAGCAAATGCTCCCTAAATGGTTGTTGAGCCAATGCACATGAATGAGGAAGGGGGATGGAGACAAGATAGGAGGAAGTTCCTGCCTTCAAGGAAGTTCACAGCTCTGTGGGGTGATAAGTTGCAGCCACAAGCATTCAAGTCCAAGGACAAAGTGTTAAGAATGTTGGGAGAAAAAAACAAAAAGAATGCTGGGAGGTGCAAACCCAGCTCGGGGAGGATGAGTGTCACCCCAAGTCAAGATAGTGAGAAGGGCTCCCAGTCCCTCCAGGCCTGAGAGTCTTTGCTCTGTCCCCAAATGGCTACAGTCCCCACAGTTCAATTTAGTTGCTCAGTTGATGCAAAGACTCAGACAGTCCCCACGGTCCTAGCTAAACCTCAGAGGCCTCCAAGAGGCCTATTGAGCACCAGATTTTAGAGTGTAACTCAGTCAGCCTACTGAGGGCTGCCCTGGTGGCTCAGATGATAAAGAATCCACCTACTATACAGGAGACCCGGGTTCAATTCCTGGGTCGGGACGATTCCCTAGAGAAGGAGATGGCAACCCACTACAGTATTCTTGCCTGGAGGATTCCATGGACAGAGGAGCCTGGCAGGCTACAGTCTATGGGGTGGCGAAGAGTTGGACGTGACTGAGCGACTAACACTTTCACTTTCATAGTCAGCCTATAGTGGGTCCCTGGAACCTGAAGTGTAACAAGTAAGTACATGCTCCATCCATGAGTTCACTGCCCATGCCTTCCACCCACCCAAGCCTGGCTCCACACAGTTACCACTGGGACCACCACCACCACCACCAGGCAGGATGCTTGGCCCCTTGAGAAATGCCGGTAGAGAAGCCTATTGAGGTGACTCCGGAGAGTCTGAGGGCAGCACTGTGCCTCTCCTCGCCACCTCCTCCACAGCACCATGCCAGTGTGCAGGGCTCAGCTAAGTTCTCTTGACTTGAGAGGCCCAGGGAAAGCCCACCTCTGAAGAGGCAGGGCGTCTTCTGGTCTCCATCTTACTGGGCAAGTCAACCTCAACATGTGCCTTGTTGTTCTGTCAGCCCTGCCCTTCTCTGGACCCAGCCCAAGGTTTCCAGCTGCCCTCGGTCCCATGGGGTTAAGGGAGTCCGGCTCCTGCCCCTGTCCTGCCTCCGCTTAGTATTCTTGCTCATGCCTGAGAGCCTGACCCGGCTCCTTCCTGGCAGTTCAGCCTGTAAGGCCCTTGGGTGACACCCCCCCTCCCTGGGTTCCTGCGTGGGACATAGGACATAGGACAAACACTCCAGCCTGTTCTGTCCCACTTCCTGCTTGGCTGCCTGCCCTCCCCTGGGCGCCTTGGGCGGGCCTGGCCTCTCTCCCCTCCCTGGGAGCAGAGTCATCCTCTCCAGGGCCTACTGGGAATGGGCCCTGCGATAGAGAGGCAAGGCCCCAGGGCTGAGGAACTTTGTCTGGGGCCAGCTCAGCTAAGGGCAGTCCCGCGTTTCTCTTGATCCCTCTTCCCACACAGTGACTCAGCAGCCACCTTACTCCACCCCCAGCCAGGCACAGCCACATCTCCTTCCACTTTGGACTGGAAGACTCTGGGACCCCAAAGCCACAACCCTCGCTCAGAGATCCCTCAAGTCACACACATGTAGAAGAGCTCATTCATTCAAATATTCACGAACCTGGCTAGTTTTAGGTGCTCAGGACACAACAGGGAACAAGCTACTGCCTTTGCCTTCCCTGTCTTCCAACTCTGTTGGGGAGGTAGGCAGGTTTGACTCAGAAAAAGGTCACGAATAAATGTAGAAGCACAGCCTCGGGTGCTGAGAGGAGACTATGAAGGTAAACACTGGAGGGGTGAGCAGAGTATGCCTGGTAGCAGCTCACACACCCAAGTATATGGTCAGGCAGGGTCCACACACACACACACATACACATGCTACTGGCTGTGCACAGGTGAGCACATCCACAGAACATTCTCTTCCCCTCCTGCAGGCCCACATCCAGGCTCTAATTCTGTGAGCTGAGAATGGCCCTTTCCTTTCAGAACCCCTGGGATGCCCACGTCCCTTTGGGGCAGGGTCCTGAAGACTGAATGCTCCAGCACCCCCCGCCTCCTCAGATGAGCCCCTTTCTCTCTGTGATGGTAGCCATGGCTTTTCCAGCCACTTTGCCTATCTTATTCTGCCTAGGCCCCAGTTCTTGGGGGGAGGTCCAGAGCCTCTAGGATGATTCCCCTCCCCTCACTTCTAGCTGTCTGTTCTGGGGAGATGGAGTGGGGGCCGGGGTCAGGCAAGCTGCAAAGAGTGGAGACTTCCTGCCAGCTGGGTGCTGCTTGTCCCTCACAGCCCTGGCCCCTTCCTGGGGTCACCCTTCTGAGCGCCAACCCTCTGGGCCTTGTTTCTCGCACCCTGGGGCTGGGCCAGCCTGGAGGCAGCCCAAACTCTGGTCCCTGCTGACAGTGCCTGGGGTCAGCACAGGGTAAGCATAGGCCCATATCTCGGATTGCCTCCAGGCTCTTGTCTTCCTCACTTCTCTGATGTTTGCCTTGGGGTGGAGGCTCCCAGCTCTAGCTCATTTTTCTCTATTTATCTGCTTATTCTTATTGAGGTATTGATTTTACAATATTGTATAAGTTTCAGGTGTACAACGTAGTAGTCCACAATTTGTAAAGATTATGCTTGGGAATTCCTTGGTGGTCCAGTGGTTAGGACTCCAAGCTTTCACTACCAAGGGCCCCAGTTCAGCCACTGGTCATCCCATAAGCCGTGTGGTGCAGCCAAAATAAAAAAAAATAAAGATATTTTATTTAAAGTTATTATAAAATACTAGCTATATTCCCTATGCTGTACTATATATTCTTGTGCATGCAAGCATGCATGCTCACTCAGTTATGTCTGACACTTTGCAACCCTATGGACTATAGCCCGCTAAGCTCCTCAGTCCATGGGATTCTCCAGGCAAGAATACTAGAGTGGGTTGCCATGCCCTCCTCCAGGGGATCTTCCTGCCTCAGGGATCGAACCCAGGATCGATCCCCCAGGTAAAGAGGATTCTTTACCATCTGAGCCATTGAGGAAGCCTTTGTAACTTATTTTATATATAGCAGCTTGTACCTCTTAATTTCCTACCTCTGTCTTGCCCATTTTTCTCTTCATTCCTTGGACTCAGGCTTTTCTGGCAGCTCAAACCAACTTGTCACATGTGGTTTTACATTCAGGGCAAGCTTAGGGGACCATGGTGTCTACTCCCCAATATTTTTCATAACAGTATAATTGGGTGAGAATGCCAGGGGCAAGGAAGATGGAGAAAAGTGAAGAATTACATGCTGAAGGATTCTTGTTTTAGGAAATAATTTAACTGTTTCTTCTCCTTTCCTAAGACCTTGTGTTCTCATGTTTTCTATTTTAATTTGTTAATATGGTGTATCACATGATTGATTTGTGAAGAATCCTTGCATCCCTGGGGAAAACCCCACTTGATTGTGGTGCATGATCCTTTAATGTGTTGTTGGATTCTATTTGATAGCATTTTGTTGAGGATTTTAGCATCTATGTTTATCAGCAATACTGACCTGTCATTTTCTTTCCTCCCTTTTATCTTGGGTCTCCAATTGGACTTTGGCTTCCTGAATGAGATGACATGAATGGGCCTTGAGGGTGGAAGCCCGCATTTGTTATGCCTTCTCTGTGCCACATACTGGGCTGCCTGGTGCCTTGATTCTCCTGATAATCCTTCTATAGGTGAGGAAACCAAGGCTCAGAAATTCTGTGAATTTGCTCCAGGTTGCACAATCAGGAATGGGACCAGGGCTCCCTGAATTGATCTTGGGTTCATGGACTTTGGAAATGCTCCAGGGAATCCTGGGCGGGAGGTGGAGTGAGGGCTGGGGCCTGTGGGGTTGCCAAGGGCTAGAGAATGCCCCTCAGCTTTCTGAACTGTGCAAATACCCCAAACTGGTCCTCCCAGTTCCAGCTAGGGAACACAAATGAACACTCGCACATCGTACCTGCTGGGGTAACAGGGCCAACTTCTGCCAGGACCAAGATCATGGGGTCCCTTACCAGGCTGCAGCCCAGAATGAACAGCAAATTGGACATGCTGGCCCCAGGGAAAGCTGGGGGGAGAACATGACTCATGCTCACATCAAAATCTTTTACAGTCTCCCAGAGATCTCCAAAGGGCTCAGTTGATCACCAGAGCACCCCATCTTATTAAGAATCCTCTGGGACCCTGCCACATGGTCCCTGTCCCAGAAGGTCAGGTTCACACTTTAGCCCCTTTGCCACAGCTGCTCCTAAGGGGTAAACTGAGGCTGGAGTAGGGAGGGGCAAGGACAGGAAACAAGTACCACAATTGTTCCCCTGCAATGTTTAGCCACAGCTGGGGAAACAAAGTTGCTGGGAATGAACAGATTTCTAGGGCCATCTCTGCTGCTTGGAATGGGGGCCCCTTTGGCCTTCGCATCAGGGTCAGAGCAGTACCCAGGTCCCTCTGCCTGGAGCCCAGGGAGAAGGAAGTCTGTGCCATCCCAGATGTGGCAGGGCCTTGGGATATCAGGGAGGGGCTCCAGAGGCAGGCCCAGAAGGGCAAAGGGTAGCAAAGAGGGTGGGACTGGGCAGCTTTGGGTAAAGAAGACGGGGCAGGGCCAGAGGTTCTCCCTTGGGGCAGGGGCCCCTGTCTCCAGACAGATCCCCTGGGGACACTACACATGACCCAAGGCACTGCCCGGACACACCCCCACCTTCCACCTCCCCAGGGCCAGGAGATGAGTCAGAGGCTGTGGCCAGGAGCTTCCTCCTAGACTGGGAGGAAATGAGCAAGGCCTTCTCAGATCTGAAAACTCTGAACATTTAAAAAGGAAGCCCTCAGCGGGGAACTCTATAGGCTAGCCACAGCCCAATGGGGTGTGTGGGGTGGAGCCCCAGAGAGAAAGCGGGTTGGGCCTCTGTCCTTTCCCAGGGATCTGGCAGGGTCTGCAGGGTTGAAGGGGGTCAGTGCCCAGAGTTGGGGGGATGGGAGCAGAGGTCACTTGGCTGTGAACTGTTCTCCTGCTGGACAACTGTGCAGAGGATGAAGCAGTGAGCCTATTTTTACTCTACAGCCTGGGATGGGGAGGCCTGGGTTTTGGGGCCACCTCTCCCCTCTAGAGAGCTGTGGAAGCTTGCCTGAGTCATGTCTGTGCCCCTGGGGCACCACTTCCAGGACTAGGGGAGGGACCAGTCATTGACAGTTCCTACAAGGAGGAGCCCTGCTCTCTGACGTCCCTGCCCCTACCCTATTCTCAGCCCTTCTTCCTCTGGCCTTCTATTCTGGGGCTGTGGTCACAGTTTATATTTGGGATATGCACATCACAGTGCATCTGACCATTCCTGGCAGAGATGCCAGCCCCAGGGAGTCCTGGCTCCAGGCACAGTGGTAACCCAGTGTCCGGGCCCCTCTATCCTGCCTGTAGGGGATATGGCAGTCCTCAGGTAGACCAGGTGGGAAATCATGAAAGTGGGGAGATCAGAAAGGACTGAGGTGGGGGTTACTTAACATATTATCCTGGTGCTTCCTTCCCGGGTGGAGCAGTGGTAAAAGAATCCACCTGCCAATGCAGGATACACAAGAGATGAGGGTTGGATCCCTGGGTCAGGAAGATCCCCTAGAGCAGGAAAATGGCAACCTGCTTTAGTATTCCTGCCTAGAAAATGCCATGGACAGAGGAGCCTGGCAAGCTACAATCCAAGAGGTCGCAAAGAGCTGGACACAACTGAGCACACACACATATATCAATCCCAGTTCTCAGCTAGGGAGCAGAGAACAGAGGGCAGAGCACCTGGTGAGGCGGTGGTGGTGATGAGTCCCTAAATGAGAGGGAGAGGTAAGGGGTAATGATGATCCTCCCAAACTCGCCCCTGATTTGAGAAGGAGTGTTAGGGCTAAGCTGTGTCCTCCAGAGGCGGGGGGTGGGAGGAATACTATGTTCCCTGTCGTGCTCCAGGCTTATTTCAGTACTGGGTGTTCCAGGAGTCTGGAGGCAGGAACCTGGCCTCAGTTCAGCACCCCTTTCTCCCCAGCGCCCATTCTGAATGGGAGGTGGCTTCTGGCTGGATGTGCTTCTTTTGGGTCCACTTCGGTATGCTCCTTTGAACAGGGCAGAACAAGGAGGGGTAACATCAAAAGTCTGGAGAGGGCAATGCGCTGCTATGTTCAATCCTTGTCCTTGAAGCCTGAGCTCCGCTCAGACACGCGCCACTCCCCAGGCCGAGTCTCAGCGCTTCTCCCGCCCGCGCTCAGAGGCGGGGCAGGCCCGCAGCGCTAGGAATGCAGGCTGGGGGCCTGGCGCCTGGGGCACATTCCAGGGGAGACCCCAGGCCCGGGGGGCAAGTTTGCGCAACTCGGCGCCCAGCTAAGCCTGGGAGCAAGGGAGGACACTTCCACCAACTCTCGCTTCACCATTTGGTGCCGACGGGCTGGCGAGGCACCCCGGGAGGTGGTGGTGTGCCTCGCAGAGTCCTGGCCCGGAAACCGAATGCGCCGGAAAGGGCTGCCTGCGGGGGGCTGAGCGCGGCGAGCAGGAGGGGAGGTAGGGCGGGCCATCTGCAAAAGGGCCTCTCCCGGCACCGTGCACGAGTAGGCTCTGGGGTGCAGGCAAACTAGGGCAGGCCGACGGTTTAAAATTAGCCCGGCTCGCTACTTCCCTTCCAGCCCCCGGCCGGCGGCTGCTGCGGAGATGGTGGGGGCGGTGACTTAAAGGGCTTTTCCACCAGTGCAGCCTCCCGCGCTCAGGATGTCCCGGGCCAGGCCGCTTCCAGGGAACTCCCCTCACCCTGTGGTCTCACCTCCGCCGGCACTCCCTAGCGGGGCCTCACCCAGCACTGACAATACTCTATCCGGCAGGACCCAATCCTGCCTCAAGACACCTCTGGTGGCCCGCCCCAGGCCCGCCCCTCCTCATGGTCCCGCCCCCACCTCACCTAAAGCAGGTGAAAGCTGGTCCATCCTCAGTTGCGTCTTCTAGGACCGCTACCACCCAAACGCCCACGCTACCCCCATGCAGAGCAGACAGGCAGGGAACGGACCCCGAGCGCCTCCCCAGGTGGGCCTCATTTCGAAGGGCAGTCTGGGTGCCGCAGAGTACAAGCTTTCATCTCCCTTCTTCAGTTTCCCTCAACTCGAAAGGCGTTTCCCACCGGCCAGGCAACGTGTACCTTGGGTGCCCAGCCCAAAACTTTCCCGGAGGAGCGCACCCGCTTGCTTCAGCCTCTCCTCGAGAGGCTCCCAAAAGCTTTCATAGAGCCGACCCTGAACCATCAGTCGCCCCCAATCTTTCTCCGGCTCCCCTCACCTTGAGCGGCGCCCCCAGCAGGCGGTGCAGGGCGGGTATCTGCGCGCCCAGGGGCAGCGCCCCGTCCAGGCTGCAGGTGGGGGCCCGGCGCGGCTCCGGGAAGTTGGCACATGCGAAAGGGTCGGTGTCCTCTAGGTACTGCACCCGCACGGTCACCAGTGATACAGGCTCCCCGTCCCCGCGGTCTTCCTCGCCCGCCATGGCTCCGCCACTGCCTGCCTCCGGGCGGGTCCGGGCCGCGCCGCGGCTTCTACTCAACTAGTTCGCTGTCTAGGCGGGGCCGGGCAGGACGCCGAGGGAGAGGGGCGGGGCCAGACGGAGGCGGGGCCGAGAAAGGGGGTGGAGCCAATACTAGTCTCCGGACGCCCGGGGTCGAGGGCCGTACTGCGGTTGGTGGAGCTTGCAGCCAATCATTCAGAGGGCGTGATCGTGGTCCCGTTAGTTCACAGGCTAGTCCCGGGAAAACCCGAGCTCGCGCGTCCCCCCACCCACTGCGAGAACGCGCAGAGCGTCGAGAGGCTTTCTTTGGGCTTGGGGGCGGTGAGGCTGTGCTCTCTTGAGAGACTGCTAGGGCAAGATGGGGTGGAAGTTTCTTCAGATCGTGGCCCGCCAGGTCCGCCTAGGTTTAGGGACTAGAAGGTCCTGATTTCTTTCAGCTGAGGTATGAAGTGGATGGGCGTCCTTCATTTGGAGGAAGCAAGGAGATGGGTCCCTTTCAGTTTGGAGCAAGAAGTGAAAATAGATTACACTCAATTCAAAGGAGGAGGTGGGATGATTTACCCTTAGTTGGAGAAGAAAGAGGGACGGGTGCTCTTAATTTTGGGAAAAGGATAGAATGACTCAGTTTGGCCGCTAGGTAGAACACTAGCTAGAATCGATTCCGATTCCCCTCAATTTGGGGGAAGAACAGGGATGGGCTATACTTCAATGAAAAGGGGAAACGGTCCTTTTCAGTTTAGGGCGGGATAAGCCGAATGCCCCCTCAGGTTTGGGAAAAAGGTTGAGTGAATTCCTTTTAGTTTGAAGGGAATCGATAGGCTGGGGTTTTCGTAGTTTAGGGAAGAAGAAACGTTCTCTTCATTGTCTCATGGAAAGGGTGAGAAGAGTTCACTGATTTAGGGGAAAGGGAGGGCGGTTGCCCCTCGATTTGGTGAATGAAGAGGAGGAGAGTCCTCCTCAGCCTGAGATGAATTCGGCCCAATCTGGACCTTGGGGTTTCTGGGGACGATGGGGACAGTTATCCCTCACAGCTTTCTAAAAAGGGCCTAGTGCGCGTGCGCAGCTCTGGTCTGAGAGCGGGGCCCGCAGGGGTCGTAGGCTCCAGAGGGCTGAGCTGAAGGCGACGGCGCACTGCCCCCTGCAGTCTGCACGGGGCAGCGTCGGGGTCCGCGGCCTCTGTACTGGCCGTCTGCCAGTCGCCGACCGCACTCTCGGTGGCGGGGCCGCCCTCTTCTCGCCTGAACCCCGCCATCCAGAAGACCCCCGTCACTCCCGCGACTGGCTGTCGCCGCCGGTGGGTGCGACCCGGCGGTGCCCCTTGGGGACTGTGGCCGCTCACAGCTCTGAATACGGATCGGGGGAGATTTGGGGAGGGTTTGAGGGAGCGGGCTTGAAGGACTAGGTTGCAGGGCTTGTGGGGGAGGGATGCACTGGGGGATTTCCAGAGTCGAGACTGGTTTAGAGCGGAGGGGCAGGCGTCCGGACTACGGCCGCCCGGGACAGGGTCTCGGAGTCCGGACCTGGGTTGGGGGTATCCGAGCCGGGATTGGGGGGAGCGGACCCCACGTGCCTGTGACGCGGGGGAGGCCGGTAGGCGGCGGCGGCGACACGGGGCCGGCGGCCGTGCGGTGCCTGGAGGGCTGCTAGGCAGGCGGCAGGATGCTGCGCGCCGCACTGCCGCTGCTCGGGTTGCCCCTGGCGGGGGCAGGAGCAACCGAAGAGCCCACCCAGGAGCCGGGGTCGCCGGGTGAGCCTCCCCCAGGGTTGGCGCTCTTCCGCTGGCAGTGGCACGAGGTGGAGGCGCCCTACTTGGTAGCCCTCTGGATCCTGGTGGCCAGCCTGGCTAAAATCGGTGAGTGCGTGTGTGCGTGCGCCAGGGCCGGCGGCGGGCAGCGGACCCGCCCCCAACCCCTAGTCCCCAAATCCGGGCCAGATTTTTGCAGAGTGCCCCGACTTTAGGTTCCGATTCCGCAAATCCGGGATCTCACCTTGTTTCTGCGCCTCCTCTTGTGGATCCCCCTCCTCCCCTTCTCGCGTGGGAGCCCTGAGGATTTGCCTTCTCAGAGGGCCGCCCCAGCGCTCTCCAACCCTATCCCTAGCCTACTTTGCCCTCTCTTTCCCCTCTTCTTGCAGTCAGCTCTTTGGTCTGGGCTCCCCTGCACCAATCCCCAGCCCCTGTCAGCAGTCAGGGCGTGTGGGTCATTGAGGGGATGGTATTCTCTGGCAAACCCCAGCATCCTGGTCCCGAGGAAGCAGCCTTCCCTGCAGGCCACCTCCAAATGCCCATTCTCTTGGGATGCTAAAATGTCACTTTTCCTCTACCCACCTCTATCCCCTAAAGATGTCTCCTTCTTGGCCCAGCTGTCGTCCCCTCCCCCCCCCCCCCCCCCCCCCCCCCCCGCCCCGCTTCCAATTCAAGTCTACCTCTTCCCACTTCAGGGTATGGGAAACTTCCATTTATTGGGCCTTACTATGTGCTGCCTGCCCTAGAGGCTTTCACACATCTAATTTCCTTCAGTCTGCACAGTACTGAGGGCTGTGCTTCAGACTCCTTTTCTTGAATAGAGCTGCTTTTCCTTGCCTCTGCCCTTTCCTCCCCACTTTTGAGCAGCCAGAGGTCCCTCCTCCCACCAGAGACCCTCCTCCCTCTCCCTGTTGTGCAGACTGCGCTGTGGGGGTGACTAATTATAGCTGAGCCGTTGCTACTCACTCCCCATCTAAGCTGGCACAGCCTGTACTCCCAGTCTCACCAGTACAGTCTTCACATAGGAATCGCACCGTCTAGAGTTTGCCCCCCTTCCCCCAGGGACACAGTTGGGAGTAGGGGCTGGGCAGGAACAGAGGAGCTCTCCACTCTGCCGTGGCAGCCCATTAATAATGGAAAACGGGGCTTGAAATGCCTTCAAGGAGCCTAGTTCTGTCAGAGAACAGGCTTTTGTGAAGGGTTTTGGATTGCAGTGCTGGGATTAATGCATGCTCTGGAGATAAGGATGGAATAAGGTCCCTGAAGTAGAGGAAAGGGGGACCAAAGGTAGGGCTGAGTGTGGGGAGAGTTGTGGCTGAGCTCACCTTAGGGCCTGGCAGCAATGAGAGCAAGGTGGGAGGAGCCTCAGATCTGGGAACCAAAATTGGGTCTGCTGAGAAGTCTGCCAGGTGGAGAGTTCCTGTCTTATTTAGGGTTTGCAGCAATGGCTGTAGTTTTCCCCATAAATCATAGTTCTTTTTCTAGCTTGGATGACATCTCCTATGGAGGTTGAAGAGGTTGAAGAGAGCCTTTTTCTCATCAACCAAAAAAAGAAAAAAACATCCTAGGGATTAGGGGTGGGGAGAGAGAGGTAGAATGTTCAGAAATACCATCCCCCAGCTTCATTGCTAGGATTTTTCTTTCCCTTTTATTCACCAAATATTTAGGTAGATCCCACCACAGGCCAGGCACTGTCCTAGGCTCTCTGGGTACAGCTTCCAAAGGGCACTGTCTTAGCATTGCGTCTCATACAGCCTAACACCAAGGTATCCCTCACTACCCACCACTCCAAGCATTGTCTGGGGAGAAGAGCTCACCTGGCCCAGGGCCCAATCGAAAGCCCAAAGAGTATATGATGAGGCAAAGATAGGAGTGGTGATAGTGCTAGAAAATCATTCCATACCTCCTCTTCTTTCCAAGGGTCAGATATGTTATTACTTTCCCCCAGAATCATATTGAATTAACATTTGTTGAGATTCTATTATGTGTCTGACATTCTGCTAGGCACATTCACACTATATCATTTTTATCCTCACCCTGTGAAGGTTATTCTTCCCCATATTACAGGAGAAGAAATTGAAGTTCAGGAATTTAAATAATTTGCCTGAGATCACACAATTAGGATAGGATGGAGCCACAAGAAGAACTGGAGGTCTAACTGCTAAGTCTATTGCTTGTAAAACTACTGAGCCCTTAGTGAGCCTACATAATGAAAAAGCACACAGGGCTAAGAGATCTGCTGTACTCCTGGGAGGTATAATATGCATTATGGTCTAGGGCAGGACACAATAATAGAATAAAAGGTAACATTTATAGAGCATTTACTACAAGGCGCTGGGCTAACTGCTTTTGAGCAGATCGTCTTACTTAAACCTTGCAACAACCCTACAAGATCAGTACTGTCTTTATTCTCATTTTACTGATGAAAAAAATTGCAAGTCAAAAAGGGACTGGGACTTCCTTGACTGTCCAGTGTTAAGACTCCGAGCTCCTCGTGTCAGGGGCCTGGGTTCCATCCCTGGTCAGGAAACTAGATCCCCTCAAGCTGCAACTGGAGATTTTGCATATTGCAACTAACACCCGGCCCAACAATTAAAAAAAAAAAGTGAAGATATTTGCTTCCAAGTCACAGAACTGGTAAATGAAAGAGCTAGGCTTTGAACCCAGGGAGACTGACTCCACAGGCCCTGATTTTTACAACTATGTTATGCATAAAAATGTACCTACTATTTGCTGAGGTTCAAATAACGACAATGGATAAGGGAGAGCAGAAAAAGGTGAGGTCCTTTGAGGATGACAGTAGAGAGGATGGGGTATTTTTAGAAGTGGAAAAAGTAAGCAGAGACCTAGGTTACCATGACAGGAGCACTAAGAAACAGACAACTGTGGCTGCAGTGGAGAGTTTGAAGCTCTGGAGGCCGGAGATTCTAGCAGTCCTGAATTTCTTCTTCCTTGGTCCCAGGATTGGGGGTCCTGACCTTGAATAAATATCTAAGACTGGAAGGCTTTAGGCCAGTGCGTGTGTGTGTGTGTGTGTGTGTGTGTGTGCGCGCGTGCGCGCTTCATAAATTGATGACACCTCCCGCCCTATTCTTGTGTTGTAGTGTTTCACTTGTCTCGGAAGGTGACGTCTCTGGTCCCCGAGAGCTGTCTGCTGATTTTGCTGGGACTGGCACTGGGGGGCATTGTCTTGGCTGTGGCCAAGAAAGCGGAGTACCAGCTGGAGCCAGGCACCTTCTTCCTCTTCTTGTTGCCTCCTATTGTGCTGGACTCGGGCTATTTCATGCCCAGCCGGCTGTTCTTTGACAATTTGGGTGCCATCCTCACCTATGCCGTGGTGGGCACACTCTGGAATGCCTTCACAACGGGTGCTGCCCTCTGGGGCCTGCAGCAGGCTGGACTTGTGGGTGAGTGACTCTAAAATGTGGACCAGCCGTGGGGGGCTTTGCCAGACTCCTCACCCAGCTCCCTTCTCCTCCAGCTCTGAAGATCCTATGTTGACAAGAGCCATGCCCTGAGACCTCCATCTTAGGTCCTTCCCAACGGGGCAGTGCTCCAGATGGGCCTGCAGCCTTGGTTTAGGTCCCTGCCAGATGAGTCTGGGCTTCTGCAGATGACAGCTGAGTAGGGGCCTGGCTCCCAGCTGTGCATGGGCTGCCAAGGCTGGGAAGCCTGCATTACCACCTGCTTCCTCCTGCCCTCTGTTACCACACTGCCAGCCTGGCTCCCCTGAGGCACAGCTCAACATCCCTTTGAGGGCTCTGCCCAGGTCACATCAGGGTGGTTTTCTGTTTTTATTATTTTAATAAATACATATCATATGTCTGCAGAATGCAAGACACTACACTGGGTGTTCTCTCTTTGCTCATCCCACTGGCTCTTCATATCAACCTTGCTGGGGGTATCATTTATCCCATTTAATGGACAAGGAAATAGAGGCCCTTAAACTCATTTGATATCAGGTCCAAGGTTAGCAGGAGAGGGTCATTTTACTGAGCTCTTTGCCTTCAGGCTGCCCTGTTCTGCTCCCTTCTTTCTCATTTTCTGGGCCCCAAATCCATTCAACCTTGAAAGTTGATAATTCAGACTTCTTCCCAGGGGCAAGGGGAGGTTTGCAATTTCCACTCAGGTCTCCAACCTGGTTTTTCTATGGGTTCAGTGAACTCTTTGGGTGCAGGAAGGGAGGGGAGAACATCAGACCATAATCATAGTAATCCTAGTAATAGGTAATAACTACTGAGTGCTTACTATGTATTGCTGCTAAGTCACTTCAGTCGTGTCCGACTCTGTGCCTATGTATTAGGCACTGGTTAAATAAGGAACTTTCTGAGGTAGACATTATGATTATTCTCAGTATGTAGAAGTGGAAACTGAGGTTCACAGAGATTGCACGGGATGTTCGAGTCCCACCAGTGGTGGGTGCTTTTCATACTGTATTCAGCCGTCATGGATGGATAGCCCCTCCCGCTCCTGCTAAAAATTGTGCATGTTGCCTTCCTTAGGCTGAGAACTACGATGTGGGAGAAGGCACTCTTTTGTTCTCCTAATAAAGCCAGTCAGCAGCCTATTTCCACCTGATGGTGGTTATTATTGCTGTTGCTCAGTTTTTTCTTGTCAGTGCCATCTTAACTCTCCAGGTTACACAGAGCTTTTGTAGCCATTTCCCTGCTTGATTTCTGCAGCAGTCTTGTCAGGCAGGCATATGAGGAGGTATGGCTTATGAGAAAGGTGGCAGTGACAGTGCCCATGTCATAGAGCGGGTAAGTGGCAAAGACAGTCCTTAGGCTCAGGACCTAAGGTCTCCTGACCTGCAGGCTGACGCGCTCTTCACCGTCCCAAGTCCTCTCAGGGCATCCTTGTTTCAACAGTCTGGGCCTGTTGCTGGGGCTGCTGTAGGCAATTCAGTACCTCACCATCTGCTGTCCCTCGAAAGCCCCTAGAGTGCAGGCTGGCTTGCTGGACTTCCTGCTGTTTGGGAGCCTCATCTCAGCAGTGGATCCCGTGGCCGTGCTGGCTGTCTTTGAGGAGGTGCATGTCAACGAGACCCTCTTTATCATCGTCTTTGGCGAGTCCCTGCTCAACGATGCAGTCACCGTGGTGAGAGTGCACAGTGGGCTGCCGTTGCTCGACTCCACGCTGCCATGCTTTTGACCAGGCTCAGACCCTTCCCCAGATCCCCTGGGGAAGAAATCTGGTCTCCGCCTTCCCCCATCATCACTCCTGATGCACCACTTCTCACTCAGGTGCTGTACAAGGTCTGCAACTCTTTTGTGGAGATGGGCTCTGCCAACGTGCGGGCCACTGACTACCTGAAGGGAGTCGGTCAGTATCTCCCCCTTCTCGGCGGGCGCCGGAGGCTGCCTCCCTCGGGTTGCTGAGCCCCTCCCCCACTGCGTCTGGACAGAGGATGCTGCTGGGGTGCCTCATTCCTCCCTTCCCTCCTCCACGGAGAAACAGGGCCCTGAGAACCCGAGAAGGAGGGGCTTTCCTGCACTCCTGACCCCTGGGGAGCATGGTGGGCATCCTTCTCCACTCCCCGCCAGGCAGCAGTCTTGTTGGCCCGGGAGGGGTCCCAGCCAGGGGTCATGCTGACAACCCACTCCTCCCCCAGCCTCCTTGTTTGTGGTCAGTCTGGGCGGGGCAGCCGTGGGCTTAGTCTTTGCCTTCCTCCTGGCCCTGACCACACGCTTCACCAAGCGGGTCCGCATCATCGAGCCGCTGCTGGTCTTCCTCCTCGCCTACGCAGCCTACCTTACCGCTGAAATGGCCTCGCTCTCTGCCATTCTTGCGTGAGTCCTGTGGGCGCCGAGCACGCAGGCAGCTGGGAGGGGGCGCTGGAGATGGTTGCCCTTCACACAGACAGAAGCAGGACCTTGAGAAGTCTATAGGTTTCCCTGAGTGGGAGCTTCAAATTTCCCAGGGGAGACACTAAACCTCAGGGAACATTACAGGACCCACTTCTAGAACTGTCCTGGGCCCCCAGAACCCATTTTTCCCGTGCCTAAGGAAATGGCAACCCACTCCAGTGTTCTTGCCTGGAGAATCCCAGGGATGGGGGAGCCTGGTGGGCTGCTGTCTATGGGGTCGCATAGAGTCGGACACGACTGAAGCGACTTAGCAGCAAAGTGTTCTCTGGGGTGTGTGGGCTGAGCCAAACGTGGACTTTGAGGCTTGGTGCCATGGCTCTGGTGGTCACAGAACTCTGAAAGGTGCTTCAGGCAGTCTGTGCCAGTCAGATCATGTTTTCCCTGCCTTCCCCTCCAGAAGGCACTGAGTGGGAAGCCTGGCGATTCCGACCCTTTTAGCCCAGGACTACCACTACCAGCCTGGGACGGGCTCCATGCCTCGCTGCACTTTGGCTCTGAGTCTGACATCCTGTGACGGGCATCCTCTCCTGTGCATGCTCAGACCCCAGAGGCTGTGCTTCCTGCGGCCCCTCCTCATCGCCCTGACTCTCCATTCCTCTCCCAGGGTGACTATGTGTGGCCTGGGCTGTAAGAAGTATGTGGAGGCCAACATCTCCCATAAGTCCCGCACAGCTGTCAAGTACACCATGAAGACTCTAGCCAGCTGCGCGGAGACCGTCATCTTCATGCTGCTCGGCATCTCGGCCGTGGACTCTTCCAAGTGGGCCTGGGACTCTGGGCTGGTGCTGGGCACCCTCTTCTTCATCCTGTTCTTCCGAGCCCTCGGTATAGCTGGAACCCTCTGCTTTCCTATCCCCCCTGCCCCTGCCCCCCACCCCAGCTCATCTCGCCCTCTGAGTCCACATCCTTGTCCTCCCAGTGTTGCTCAGCCCTCCCAGCCCTTCAGACCTGAGCCCTGATACTGGGTGCCAGCTGCAGCCAGTGCCCTCCACTCCCAACACCCTGCTCCCACTGGCCTCCCTCCTGCTGTAGGCGTAGTCCTGCAGACGTGGGTGCTGAATCAGTTCCGGCTGGTCCCTCTGGACAAGATTGACCAGGTGGTGATGTCCTATGGGGGCCTGCGGGGGGCTGTGGCCTTCGCTCTCGTCATCCTCCTGGACAGGACCAAGGTCCCTGCCAAGGACTACTTTGTAGCCACCACAATTGTGGTGGTCTTCTTCACAGTCATCGTGCAGGTGGGAGCACCCAGGAGGCTGGATGGGGAGAGGGTCTGGCAGGCCCTGGGGAGGCCTGGAGCCTATGGGAGAGGGGCTCCTTTTCCTGTTGGGGGCTGCAGGGGCTTGACTTCCCAGACTCTGAGGGCAGTGAGGTGGAGATATGGAAGCTGAAGCCTAACTGCAGGGAGAGAAAGGCAGCAGAGAATTGGCCAGGGCAGGGCTCACCGGCTGCCTGTCCATAGGGCCTGACCATCAAGCCACTGGTCAAGTGGCTGAAGGTGAAGAGGAGTGAGCATCACAAACCCACCCTGAACCAGGAGCTGCATGAGCACGTGGGTACCAGAACCCCATGCCCCCACCTGTCCCTCTCTCCCTTCTCCTATTCTGAGCAGAGTCCTGATCCGGTCCCCCTACCCACCCCCCTTCTAGACTTTTGACCACATTCTGGCTGCAGTGGAGGACGTTGTGGGGCACCATGGCTATCACTACTGGAGGGACAGGTGAGGGAGCTGCCCCCAGGCTCCTTCAGCAGCAGCAGAAGCACCCCCTCCCCACCACCCCCAGCCAGGGCAGCATGGGGGACATGCCACACTTCTGAGAAGGGTCACATCAAGGTGCAGGCTGGGTGACCTGTCCCTGAAGCCCCTCAGGCAGTGCTGGTGTCCCCGTACTCTTAGGATAAGATAAGGTTCCCCAGTGAGGCCTGCCCGGCCCTGCACTGCGTGGTCTGGCACCTCCAGACTCCAGCCGCCTTGTGGTCCGCTGTGACTTTGACTCTCGGCCTGCCAATGAAATGAACCCTGTTTTAGAAACTCAGGACCCACCATGCTCCCCCTGCCCTGGCCACTGGGACCTCTGCACGTTATTCTTTCTACTAGAACATTCCCTCCCCTCCATCTTGCCTCCTTAACCTCTCTGTTCATCTTTCAGATATTACCACAGGCATCATGTCCTTAGGGAGGCTTCCCTGACTAGGACAAATCCCCATTATACTCTATAATTATCCTTTGTAGTTCCTGTCATGGTTGCGATTTTATAGTTACATGTCATAACTTCGTCAACGTCAGGCGCTGTCAGTTCAGTAAGGGCAGGGACCAGCTTCCAGATTTTCCCTGACCGATGCCCACATCAAGAGATGTGGGCCCCGCACTGGCGGTGCCCCGGCCCTGTCTGAGGAAGGGCCAGCACTCAGGACAGGGCCTGGCATCCTCTGTAGGTGGGAGCAGTTTGATAAGAAGTACCTGAGTCAGCTGTTGATGCGGCGCTCAGCCTACCGCATCCGGGACCAGATCTGGGATGTGTATTACAGACTCAACATCCGGGACGCCATCAGCTTCGTGGATCAGGTGGGCCAGCAGACAATGGAGAATGGGTGGGTGGCCAGCAGGGCAAGGCAGGAAGCAGGCAGGCAGGCCCTGAGCAGGGAGTTGGAAATTCCCAGTAGACTCCATGGACTTGTGAAGTGGCAGCTACAGGAACGAGCCCGGCCTGACGCTGACATTTAGAGTCTAGTGGGCAGTGCAGAAAGGTGGGAGACAGCTGGACTCTGGCGTCAGCAGACGTGGTTCAGATTCTTATCATCTCAGGCTTGTGACCTTGGGTAAGTCGTTTATCCTCTCTGAGCTTCGGTTTCCTCAACTGAAAGAAAGCGACAGTAAGAGTACCTCTGTCACAGAGTTTTGTGGGTGCAGTACAAAAAAGCACCTAGCGCAGTACCTGGAACATCGAGAGCAAAGTGTGTTAACCAGTGTTACTCCTTTTGTTCCCCTCTGTCTGCGCCACCTTCATCTGACTGCCATCTGACCTCTGACATGGCCCCGGCAGGGAGGCCATGTCTTGTCCTCCACTGGGCTCACTCTGCCCTCCATGCCCAGCCGCAATTCTGTGGCAGAGACCTCCGTCACCAACCTGCTGTAAGTCCTGGAGCCCTCTCCCGCTTCCCCACGCTCCTTCCTACTGGGCCCTCTCTCTGAATCCCTTCTGGGGAAGACCCTGAGCACCTCTGCTTCTGCCCTTCCCCTGGCCTGCGCCTCCCAGCCCCTCCCCAGCACACGTGTTCCCACCGCCCGCAGGAGGGAGAGTGGCAGTGGAGCGTGTCTGGATCTGCAGGTGATTGACACAGTGCGTAGTGGCCGGGACCGGGAGGACGCGGTGATGCACCATCTGCTCTGCGGAGGCCTCTACAAGCCGCGCCGCAGGGTGAGAGCAGGCAGGGCCTCTGAGTCCTGAGGGGGAGTGAGGTCTGGGGAGGCCGCGATCCAAGACTCAAGAGGCAACTGGCACCAGCTTGTGGAGAGCTGTAGATGCCCGGTTGAAGAGCATGGGCTTCATCTTGTTGGTTATAACCTTTAGTTTTGTTTTTGTTGTTGTTTTGAGAAAGGTTGGCCTGTTACAAGGATGGTTTAAGGATGTCTTCTCTGGTAGCAGAGAGCAGATCTAATTGGACAGGGTGAGTTGAGAGGCTGGGAGAGCCAGTTGGGAAGCTGGAGTGAAACACTGCGGATTAGAGCTGGGTGGCTGGAAGGAAGAGGGGCACAGAGGACTGTGAAATCTGCCAGGAAGGGGAGAGGAGGTATAGAGGGCTTGATGGGGGTCACAGACAGAAGCAGGAGTGCCAAGGAGGCCTGTGGGTGCAGCTTAACCTGGGGGAGGCTGACATCCAGTTTAGGTAACTTGAGTGAGTCCCATTCAGGTTGTGAAGCCTCGGGGTTGGAAAGGCCCAACCCATCCAGGCAGGAATCCGTGGCAACCCCGCAAGGGGGCAGCAAGCCATTACCTTGAACCTTTCTGAAATGAGAAGCCAGCTGTGACCATTCTTGGCAGCTTTAACAGTCAAGGCCGTTTCTACAGAGACGGGAATTCTTTCCCTTTAATTTGCTCCCTCTGGGCCTGATTTGACTCTCTGCACCTCTGCAGAGCAAAAGCCTGCAAAGATGTCAAAACAGCTTCCTTCCACACAGAGGCCTTCTTGCCTTCAGGCCAGCAGCTTCTGTCCCTGGTGTGTCTTCTTCAGCCGTTAAAAATGAGGCCCCTAGGAATTCTATGGTGGACTAGTGGTTAGGATTCCAGGCTTTCACTGCCGTGGCCAAAGAGGCCCCAGATGGAGGTGCTATGCTAGTTGTGGTTGGCCAGGACCAGGCACAGGGGACCTTTAACTTTTCTAGTTATGGAACTTGCCTTTCTCTTCTCGCAGCCCAGGATCCCTCCAGCTCTGGCTCATCACCCTGAGACCTCACACTGTTCGTACAATCAGGCAACCTACTCCCCATGTCTTCCTCAATTAATGACTGTGAAACCCTGTCTCATCCAACTTGTGGAGCTTTTGTTTGTTTTTTGGTTTTGTTTACTTTTTCTTATAGAAAATTTCAGTCATTCACAAAACTAGAGAGAATAAAGAAACTCATTTAACCATCACTCAGCTCCAATAATTCCCCCTTACACCCTATCTACACTTTATTTAATCTTAATGCAAACTCCAGACAGCATATTATCTCTAAATATTTCCATATGTATCTCTAGGTGGCAATAATTCTTTTTTTTTTTTTTTTTTCAAAAAAGCCATAGTACCATTACCACATACAACAAGTAACAGTGACTCCTTCTCACATCACCTCAAATATCCAGCCAGAGTTCAATACATATCTTTTTCCATCTGGTTTGTTCAAGTCAGGATCCAAATAAAGTCCACACTTTGCACTTTTAGTAAGTATGTCTTTTTTTTTTTTTTTTAATTTGTAATAGTTTCTTCTTCCTTTTTTCCCTCCTTTTTATTTACTAAAGAAACTGGATAGATCGTCTTAGAAAATTCTCCATTTTACCAATTTTGCTGATTGTATTCCAGAGGTGGTATCTGACATGTTATCCTTGGTACCCTGTATTTCTTGGTAGTTCAATCGAGAGGCCTGGTTGTATTCAGGAACATTTGATAGCTGTGCTATGTATTTCTTATTATATTACATTAGGAAGTATTGATACCTAATGATTGGCGGGCTGTTGATGTGTGTGTGTGTATGTAAGATTGGTCAATGGGTTTGGTCCAACCTGTTCTTGTGTAGTCGACTAAAAAAAAAAACTGGATTATGATTGTGCTTATCCTTGTTAAATGTCATTTTATTTGATTTAGCCCATCATTCCATCGTTTGGATCCCATGTTGGTCACCAAAAATCTCCTCAGATTCCCATCATATAAAATTCTGTTAAGCCTGTTAACTCTGTATTCATCAAAATCAACATAAAAATGAACATGATAGAGCTGAGGACAGAGCCCTGTGGTCTGCTACTAAAGACTTTCCTCCAGACTGACCTGGATCAAGAATTTTGGGGGTATGGTTACTCAACCAGTTCTAAATCCACTTAGTTATGCCAGCACGCAATCCATAATTCCTCATGTTCTTCACAGAAATATCATTAGAGACAGAAGTGTCTAGTATACAGTTAGAAACACAAGATTATAGTTTAAAAGAGACAGACAGGCTGGAGATAAAAAGATTTGGAAGCAATCTACAGCAGAGGTTTCCTGGCCTGGCTACATCAGAATCTCCTGGGGAGCTTACTAGAATACATATTCCTGGCTTCACCTCCTGCAGGGTCTGACTAGTGGAGTGGGATGAGGAATCTGCTCTTAATAAGCCCCTTGAGGGGGTTGAAATGCAGCTGGTCTGATGGCTGGTGTCTGGGAAGCACAGATTTATCACTGGGTTGGCTGGCGCTGAGAGAGTTGATACTTTCACTGGGGAGGGCATTGAGATGAGAGAGGAGGCCAAGGATAATGCTGGGGAATGCACATGGAAGAAAAGGGAGGGGAGCCAGCAGAGGAGGAGAGAGAAGGAGCCCTTGGAGGGGCAGTAGCTGATGCCCTTCAGAGCTGTCTCGGAGGCCTGGGGCAAGAGGAGGGCTGGACTTTGCACGAATGTTGCCTAACCAGAGGCCAAGGTACTGATGACTGGTCAGAAAGCTGCACAGTGGTGCTGCAGTCAGGCAACCCCCCTTGCTCCCATCCCAGCTGTATTTCTGACATTCAAGGAATTAATGGGTACTAGGGGAAGTGTCAGAATGTAAGTGTAAAGGTTTAGCAGTAAAAGCAAGGCAATGGTGTCAATGGAAAGGCGTTTTTCAAGGAGGTAAGGGCAGGAACAGGTCTAAAAGCAGAGGCAGGGGCTGGTGGCCAGGGAAAGATTGAAGATGCAAGAGTGGAGGACTGGGAGGGAGGAACTGATGGAGAGAAGGGAACTGATGGAGGTGGGGAGTGGGGAGTGAGGAGCCCTGTGAAGGAGCTGGGCTTCTGCACCCACCCACCCTGCATCAGTGTGTAGAAGAGGGAAGTTGGGAGGAGACTTAGAGGGGATTCTTAGATCTGGCTCAGGGAAGCAGAAAATATGAAGGGTAAAGGAAAGAGTCCAGCCTGGGGGTGTGCCGCAGGACAAGAATGATTGGGAATACATGGGTGGTACTTCGGGAAATTACCAGGAGGTAATGAAAAGGCTGCTAAGCAGTCACGGCCAGAGGTGGAGACAGGTTAGGTGAGAGTGTAGTGGGCTTGGTCTTTACAGGAGGAAGGCTTGGAAAGAGCAGATGATGGGAGTGGTACTGAACTGGGCACAAGAGATAGTCACGGAAGTTCCTGCAGCCTGAGGAGTCATGGCGGTAGCTGCAGAAAGGGCCAAGTGGGGAGGGCCAGCTGGACAGAGTCCTGTGTTGTCACAAGGCAAATGGGCCAGGCATGTGGACTAGGCTCAGATAACTGAGGTGCAAAGAAGGAAAAGCCTGCCTTGGTTTCATGGTAGCCCTGAGGACAGGACACAGGATCCCCTGTGTCTTGTCACTTCACATCTGAGAAAACTGGGAGAGGGCAAGAGGGGATAAGAAAAGCCAAATTTGAGGGAGTAGGTTCTGGGATAAAGAACTGAGAATATAGAGTTTGGCTGGGTCTCTATTGTATTTTTAATTTTTTTTTTTTTTCTCACTCCATGGCTAGTTGTGGAAACAGCGGGCTGGTAGGAGCAATGGTGAACTTGGGGCTGTGGTGTGGGGTTCCTGTGGGAGGCAGGACATCCAGCCTCATGGCAAGGTGGGGCTGTCATTGCCAGTACAAAGCCAGCTGCAGCCGCCACTTCATCTCTGAGGACGCGCAGGAGCGCCAGGACAAGGAGGTCTTCCAGCAGAACATGAAGCGGCGGCTGGAGTCCTTTAAGTCCACCAAGCACAACATCTGCTTCACCAAGAGCAAGCCACGACCCCGCAAGGCCAGCCGCAAGAAGGCATGTGCTTTCTCTAGGACTCCTGTTTGCAGCTGCAGGCTGATGGCATGTAGTTTTGAGCTCACAGGTTTTGGAATCCAGCCTCAGGGACCTGGGGGCTGCAGCCGCTTGGGTTCTCTTTTGCATCTTCCTGGATCCCCAGAGGGGAAGGTGAAGCCTTCAGAGGGAGAGCAGCCTCTTGTGGTCACCTGCCCAAGGCAGCAGGACCACCTACCAGAGGTGGAGTGAGCAGGAAAAAGGCAGATTCCTTGTTGGGGAAGGGGTGCGGGGACTCCATGAATTTCTTATTCAGCCAAGGCTGATGTACTGAGCATCTCTGCTGGGGCCATCAGACTCTACAACACTTGCTGGGGGTGGGGGGTCAAGGGATGATAGAACCACTGTAACTGACGCAGATTCCCTTCTGTGTGGCATCAGGAAGACCTGTCTTCTTGTTGACCCCACCAGATGACAGGATTGGGGTTTGGAGTCAGGGCAAGAGGCTTAGGACTTTTTTTTTTTTTTTTGGTCCTTAGAAGGATGGCGTGGCTAACACTGAGGCTACAAACGGGAAACCTCCTCGAGACCTGGGCTTCCATGACACAGGCAAGCAGGGAGTGGGGTGGTGGTGAGGATGGGATGGGGAGGGGAAGGGCAGGGGCCCATCGACTGGAAGCCTGAAGGACCTCCTCTGCACAGCACTCAATGTCATGAGCTGGGGCTCTTCCCCTTAGAACTAGATGGACAGGTCTCAGCAGTTACTAGACGTCTGTGACACCTGAGAGTTAACTCCAGGCTACAGACCCTGAGGACCTAGAGAATGTGTCATAAATGGAGCCTGGTCTGGGCTTTGAAGGATGGGTGGGTCCTGGGGTCCAGTGTCCCTGCAGTAAAACCAGGGGCCTAGAAGAGCTGCACGCTGATGGGCCTTCCAGCCTTCCAGATGTTTATGCTTCCAGTTGACAATGGGATCTGGGGTTGAGAGAAGATGAAGGTGCCGGGAAGTGTGATTCCCTGATGGCTTCCTCTGAGGATCTGTCTTTCGTTGCCTCCTGGGGCTCTGGAGCCCCACGCCCCTTCCTCTCAAGCTCCCCCACCCCCCCTAGGCCCGTGCTGTAACAGCCACAGGACAAAATAGGTGTCTGTACCAACAGTGGGGCTCTGCCTAGATGGACAAGGGGTTGGGCTCTGGGCGGTACAAAGAGGCAGCTGCTGGACTGGCCAATCCCACTCAGCTCTTGTCCCTGTCTAGCTGCTGTGATCTTAACCGTGGAGTCTGAGGAGGAGGAGGACAGCGACAGTTCAGAGACAGAGAAGGAGGATGACGAAGGGATCATCTTTGTGGCTCGGGCCACCAGTGAGGTTCTCCAAGAGGGCAAGGTCTCAGGTAATGGCTTCCTCCTGCCTGCCTCCCTCTGGAGCAAACTGGAGCTACGCAGTTGGCTTCCTCCCCCTTTGCTGATGGCCTTTACTCCAGACAGTCACTCCACCTATCTGCTCATTCATTCATCAACCAGCATTTACTCAGCATTTCTTTTATGTCAGACATCTGACATCTATGATCTGATTCAATCCTCACAACAATCAAGATGGCGAAACTGAGCTCAGAGGAACTTGGGACTTGTCTAGAAATCAGCAGAACCAGAATTTGATTCCAAAGCTCACAGCCATTTCACTTGCCTCCCTTTACACTCTGGCGAGAGACACAAGGTGACAAGCAAACCTAACACCAGGTTCCGCTGTGACCCATGCTCAGCACACCAGCCCTCAGGTACAGCCCCCAGTAAGGGTGGCAGCCGGACCTGAGAGAGGAGCCTGCATTCATCAAAATGGCACTACTGTAGATAAAAACCAACATATATGTGCTTCCGTATGTGGAGACCTAATGAACTCAGAATGCTAACTTCCACTGCCAGTTGGCTCAAGAATTCTCAGGTGTCTTTTAAAAAACATCCTATTATAGAAAATTTCAAAATAAACAGTAGACAGAATAGTAGAATAAACTCCCATCTCTCTACCACCCATCTTCAATAATTACCTACTCCTAATTGATCTTATTTCACTTACACCTTCACTATGCCCCTCTCTTCACTGGATTCTTTTGAAGCAAATTGCAAATATCATTCCACTTTATTGCTAAATACTTCAGCAAGTATCTCTAAAAGATAAGGATCCTTCTTAAAAATATAACAATACCATTATCATATCCAAAATCTTTGTTATCAGGTATCAGTCCGTGTTCAAATTTCCCTGATTGTCTTCATTTATTTTTACAGTAGGTTGTTCAAATAAAAATCCAGACAAAGACCCACACATGAAATTTGGTGGATAAGTCTCTTTTAACCTATAACACTGATTCTTAAGGAGGTAGTAATAGTGATTTTGTCCCCTAGAGCAGCGGTCCCCAACCTTTTTGGCACCAGGGACTGATTTCATGGAAGACATTTTGTCCACGGACGGGGGATGGGTGTGGATGAGTCAAGCATATTACATGTATTGTGCACTTTGTTTCTGATCTAGTGCCGCTGCTGATCTGACAGGAGGTGGCGGTCCCCAGCTTGGAGGTTGGGGACCCCTGCCCTAGGGTACTGTCTGGAGACATCTTGTGTTGTCACAGCGGGCAGGGTACCTCTGTGATGTGTGGGTAGAGGCCAAGGATGTTGTTAAAACACCCTACAACACACAGGACAGCTCCCTACAGCGAAGTCTCTGCTCCTACCTGTGACAGTGTCAAGTTTGAAAAACCCTGATTTACAGGTCCCCCCACCATACTTTCTTTCCTTGCACTGTATTTATTGAAATAACTTGGTTATTTGTCCCCGTCTTTCCTTGTCTGGATTTTGCTGATTGCATCCCCTAAGCATCATTTAATATGTCTGTTTCACTGACCTTTATATTTCCTTCAAATCAGTAATTAAACCTAGATCAGACTTGATAAGCATACTCCATAGGTGGTGATGTTATACCTCCCACTGCATCTCACTAGGGAGCATACACCATCTGGCTGTCTCTCTTTTTGTAGGTTAGTATTGACTATTGGCTTCAGTTGTTGTTAGCCTGAGCCACCCATTATCAAAGTCCCTGTCAGTTTTTCATCAGGTGGTCTTGCAGTCACTGGTCATCACTGCCACATCCAACAGTTCATTCCAGGTTGCGCAATGCTGATATTCTATGTCTATTTTTTGTTTGCATTGATTAGCAGGAATTCTTGTATTAAAAAAAAAGCCTTCCCTCATCAATTACTTAGTCAGTCTGAGGTACAGTTCATATAGGGAAGAATGGATAAATGCTTGAATTTTTCCTTTCCCTTATCAGTTTTCAGACCAATAGTTACCTGGCATCCTCTAAAGGTGAACACTGAAGTTTTTTTGTTGTTAAAATTTAATACAGCATTCCAGGGAGGTAGTTTCACTCTCAGTCACAGCATCAATACATTTCATAACATGGAGCATTTGAAGTCAAGTTCACAGGACTGCTCAGGACTTTATCAGTGAGCAGACACATACTGAGCACCTATTATATGCAAGGTACTGAGCTTGACTTTGGAGATCAAGGGGTGGTAGATAGCCAGAGGGCTGCTTCTTCCCTGCTTTCCTCTTTCAGAGCCTCAGCCTTTCTATAATGCTGTGGCTGAGCCTTCCGTTATGGCTGCCAGCACTTCTGGGATTCTCGGCTCACATCCTCTGTGCTCTGGCATCCCATTTGTGGCTCAGCTTTAGCCTATTTATTAATTTTTTGTGAGCTCAGACTCCTGGACTCTGTCCCACCAAAGGGCTGTGGTAGGAACTCAGGCAAGGAGCACAGTGGCCAAGCCTCGAGATCTTCCTCACCCTGGGCCAGGGGCCCAGCAGGATGTGGTTTAAGCCTGGCACTGCAAGTTGGCTGAGGGCTGATCATAGATGGGTTTTTTCCTGCCTTGCTCTCGCTTTGTCTTGTTCTAGTTGTTTTCATTTGTTCAGTAGGTATTTGTTGAGCAACTGCTACATGCTCAGTCCTGTGCTAGGTGCTGGGGATACAGTGGGGAGCAGACCCAGCTGTGGTGCTTCCCTTTGGCCAGGCGTGCATCCAGTAACTGCACAAATGGATGCTGCATGGCAACTGCAAAATGAACTTCTGTGCTTATACTTGAGACAGTGTCCACTGGATTGGCAATGAGTGCGTGTGTGCTCTGTCCCCAGGGAGCCTTGAGGTGTGCCCCAGCCCACGCATCATCCCCCCATCCCCAACCTGTGCGGAGAAGGAGCTGCCCTGGAAGAGTGCACAGGGGGACCTGGCCGTCTACGTGTCCTCAGAAACCACCAAGATTGTGCCCGTGGACATGCAGACAGGCTGGAACCAGAGCATCTCATCCCTGGAGAGCTTGGCATCCCCGCCATGTACTCAGGCCCCAACGATGACCCGCCTGCCTCCCCGCCCACGGGCCCCAGAAGAGCCCCAGGCCCCTCTCAAGCTGCCCCTCTCCTCTGATCCTCGCTCTTGCTTCGCCTTCCCCCCGAGCCTGGCCAAGGCGGGCCGTTCTCGCAGTGAGAGCAGCGCTGACATCCCCCGGCAGCAGGAGCTGCAGCCCCTCATGGGACACGAGGACCACACCCATCTCAGCCCGGGCACCGCCAACTCCCACTGGTGCATCCACTTCAACAAAGGCGGCCGGCTGTAGCCCAGACACTTGGGGAGGAGCAGGGGGCCAGAGACCCCCTGGAAGTCTTCCCTGCACAATGGGCGGAGGAGCCCACTCAACCGGACATGGGGTTAGAGGAGCCTGGACTGAAAGTAGCAGCTGGGCTCCCTTGGGGCGGGTCAGAAGGGTCTCCTGGGCTGGTCCTCACAGGAACCCTTTTCACCACCCTCCTTGTTCCTAAACTCCTGCCACCTTCCCTTTCAATAAGGCCCTAACTCTGGTTCAAGACCCAGTCTAGACGTTTTAGAGGCAAGGCCCAGAGACAAGGGGAGCTGATGCCCCTTCCCCAGCGGGTCATCCTGGGAGCAGTTCCTGTCCCCCAAGCAAGGGCATCTCTCCTCAGCTGACACTGGGCTGTCCTGCACTCCACCCTGCCCCAGCGTCAGCTAAAGGACAGTACCCTGGCAGTGAGGCTCCACGAGGGGCTGGTCCTCAGAGGGACTGGGCTGGGAGGTGCAGCAGGCTTTGCTGCCCTGTTGGCTCAGTTACCCACAGCCATTTGGTTTGGGGCAGTGGGAATCTGTCTCCACTCCTTGCTTTATCTTCCTCCCTTTGCTGCCAGTCTCTGGGGCAATAGTTCCTCCATTTCCAGGACTGAGGCCACAGGGTTGGGCCAGGCTTCGGGTCACGGCTGCTTCCTAGCCAGCATCACTCTGGGGATCTGCTGCTCTGCGTCTGGCTTTGGACCTTTCAGATCCTTGGGTCTGAGATTTGTGAGGAGGGGAGATGGTGGCCTCTGGCCTTCTGCACTGTCTCGTTATTTCCTGAACAGGAAAGGAGCTAGGTATCCCAGGATCACTGCTCCACTGCTCTGGGACGGGAGGCCTGACTGTAATGGAAAGGGGGCTGACTGGGTGGCAGGTGACTTTCCTGGGGTTAGCACCTGCCCTGAATTGTGTACCTTGGACCTAAGATACATTAAACATCTTTCAGATGGATGTGTGTCCTGCGCCCAGGTGTCTGGGTGTTTTGAGGTGTGAGAAGGGGGCAAGAGGGCATGTGGTGAGGGAGATGGAAACTTTCTACACCATGCCCCAGGGCTTCCCAGATATGGTGGTGGGGGGTGGGGGGAGGAGGTCCTGGGCAGGAGTGTTAGGCCCTACGGCCCTCCCTCCCTCTGCTCCCATTCTTTCCCACTACAACACCTTACAGGAAGCCTGCAGCAAATCCAGGGGATTGTTCTCTGTGCAGGGGGTCACAGAACTGGGAGTCCACAAAATGGGAATGACTTGCAGAAAGAAAGACCCCAGAGGTCAGATGCCAAGGTACCCAAAGATGCAGCCAACACACACTGGCACCAGATAAACATTCCTCCAATGCCAGGAGGGAGGGGTAGGACAAATGAAAAGATGTGTTCCACACATGGTGGGTGGGAGAACAATCTCAAGGGAGCTGGTTACCCTGAGTGTTTCTGATACAAATTGGAGAGTGTGGGGTCCAGAAACATCTAGGGATAGAAATCCCTGATGACAGCAGACCCAGTTTCCACTGGGCCTTTCTATTGATACCTCACACACACACACCCCCCATAAAATTCACCCATTTAAAATGTACAGCTTGGTGGTTTTCTAACATATTCACAGAGTTGTGCAACCCTCCCCACAAGCTAAGTTTGGAACAGTTTCATCATCTCCCAGAGAAACTCTGTACTGTCGGCATTCACTCCTCACCCTCTGCTGAGCCCTAGGTAATCACCAATTTGTCGTTCATCCTGACAGATCTGAAACCCTGAACACACTGCAATGCTTACACGTTTAGTCAGCCTTTTTTTCTGACTTATGCTTGGGGAATGTGGGAAGAGAAGGAAGAATGACTTTCAGGCTTTGCCCTCACACGGCTTACAGTCAGCTGCGATAAGGCCGAGCAGCTGGTCCCAGCCCTCCCTTGCTAAGGATGTTACCTTAGGCATGTTACATAATCTCTCCGAGTTCCAGTGTCTTCATCTGTTAAGTGGGATGCTTATTTCATACCGCAGCTGTCTGGATTAGACGATGAAATGAAAAGAATCTAGTACACAGCCTGGCCCGTGGTAAAGGATTATAAATGTTAGTCATTGTTGGTGTTACATTACAAGCCCAAGAGCATAGAAAGTGTTGTGAGGCCCGAGGAGATCTAGTGGGGGGGGCGGGGGATAGCTTTGAGAGGGGTATGAGTGTGTGTGTGTGTGTGACGGGGCTCAGACAGCATGGGTGAAGCTATGTGGGTGCATTTCAGGTGGGAAGAGCAGCAGGAATAAAAGACATCTGGAGCACACACAGTGAGAAGCAAGGAGCAGGGGGTGACATGCTGGGGAGAGCCAGCCAAGGACACAAAGGCTTGGGTGGGGTGACCCTGCCGAGTTTCGGAGGTGGCAGCCTGGGAGAATTGTGACCTAGAGAGTGTGGGCAGTGATGCGCAGTAGGGAGCATGAATGTAGCTGGTGCTGGGGGGAGGATGGTTGAAAGCCCACAAGGAGGAAAGCTCAGTAGGAGGAAAGGCCAGAGATGGAAGACCTGCTGGAAGGCCCAGGGATATGAAGGTGCTTGTGTTGGAGACAGCCGGCAGCTATTCTCAGACTCTGGTGTCAGGACCACTGGGAGCTTGTCAAACACAGATTCCTGGGCCTACCCCAAGGTTCTGACTCAGCTTGTCTACGGGAGCCCAGAAATCTGTAATCTGAACCAGCTCTCCAGAAGAAGATGGCCCAGAGACCACATCCTTCAAAAATTACTAGATTAGGAAGGTTCAGAAATGAAATCCATAACTGATAGTGTAGGAAAGGGGTGCAGAGGGGCTCCTGGGCCTAGAGCTGGGTGACTAAGAATGGGGGGACTTCCAAGAAAACGGTTGGTCAGAGATGAGCAGACTGGGGGTGAGAAAGCCAGGGGAGGCAGGCATCTGGGATGCAGAAGAGCAAATGAGTCATCATCTGACCAGGCAGGATGGTGGGAATGACCTCCAGTGCCTTGAAGGAGGAAGGGTTTTGACCTGGAGGGATGAGCATGAGCATTCCAGGTGTGTGTATGTGTGTATACTCAGTCGTGTCTGATTGTGACCCCATGGACTGTAGCCCGCCAGGCTCCTCTGTCCATAGGATTTCCCAGGCAAGAATACTGGAGTGGGTTGCCATTTCCTCCTCCAGGGGATCTTCCTGACCCAGGGATCAAACCCACATCTCCTGTGTCTCCTGCATTGACAGGCAGATCCTTTACCACTGTGCCACCTGGGCATTCCAGGAACAGGGAGACATATTGCGACAAGACTTGTGATCAGGTGAGTTTTCCAGGCCTATGTAAGAGCTGGACAGGGAGGCTGTGATTATGCCTCTGGATGGCTTTGAATGCCACACTAAGGAGTTTAGAACTTATTTAGGCTAGAGGTGAGAGGTCTGGAAGGTGTAGGGTATTTGTCACCCTCGCTGTCTAGGGCAGTACTGAAGAGGGGAAGGTTTGGGGTGGAATGAGGGCAATGACTGTGGTTCTCTTAACACTAGGCCCACAGAAGCACAGAGCTCCCACTCCATTTTTGATTGGCTCGTGTTGGTAAGAAATGTGAAGCTGGCTGGCAAAGGGTCAGGGGAGGGAGGCCCATCCCCATATCATGATCTCAGTGGAAAAGGCTGCTGTGAGGACATTTTGCTGCCAGGAGAGCCACAGAACTGGGCCCCATGAGTCACTGCTCAGTCCTGCAAGCTCAGCCCACAGACCCTGCTGTGGTCAGTGGCTCAGGTTGGCTCCAGGCCCAGCCCCCAGTGTTCCCCACTAGGCCCAGTTTGTCCCCATTTCTATTTGTCTCTCTGCCATCCTGGGGCTGTGCCTCTTGCCACTCTCTGCCTCTTCTGTGGCCCTCTCCGACTGAGCCTCTGAATCTGCTTCCATTTGTGACTCTGGTTTACATCTGGCTCATAAATGGAGAGTCTCAGGAGGGCAGGGCTGGTGTGACCAGTCTCAGGCACCCCTCAATATTTATTCCAGGCCCTGTGCTAGATACAAGAAATACAGAAGTGGGCAATACATGGTCTCTGTCTTCACAAGGCTTACAATGCCCATTCTGTGCAGAGTGACTAAACCAAGGCCTGGCCCTGCCCCTGAATCTATCTGCCTGTGCCCAGGGGTGCTGGGGTCAGCTATGGCCTGTGGCTTGAGGCCTCTTGTCTTTGGCTCTGGAGGGGTACATGTGTCGGCCAGCAGGTCTAACCAGCTCTTCGGGCTCACAGGGGGCCTGGCTAGGGTGGGGGTGGGCAGACAGTGGGCAGCAGAAGGGGAGGGAGGGAGCTGGAGGCAGTGACTCAGTGGGGCGGCTCTAAAACAGCTGGGGAGGGAGCCAAGGCTGGTCCTGATGCTCGCTGAAGCTAGAGGAGGGTGGGATGAGAGGGCCTGCGGGGGGTTGGGGATGGAGCACGGTAACCCCAAGCCTCCTTACTCGCAGCCACATCCCCTGAAGAAGGAGGCTCCTGGGAGGCTGACTTGGTGCTGATGTGGCAGCTGGAACGGTGGGGAGGGGAGGATTGCTGGTGCTCCTTCTGATGCCCTGATTCTCTCCTCTGGCAGCTTCTTGAAGGAGGTGACTACCCTAGAGCCAGGGAAGCCACTGTACCCACTGCCCTCTCTCTACAAGGAACCCAGGGCCTGAATAAGGTTATGGGGCACAGTGTCTTCTTCTGGCCACATAGCCTACCTTCTTATAATCTTCCCACAAGTTTGGGGGAGTGTCAGTCCAGACCCACATGTCCCCAAAGGGACTTCACACCTCAGAGCCGAACGAATCTTACAGGTCAACTGTCCAAGTGACTTTCACCAGTTCAGGATCCTCTGACCGAGCATGAAATGAAGGGCAGGGCTCCAACACAGCCCAAGAGCTGGCAGCAAGTGGACCTCTGACATACAGGTCTTTCCTAGTTCTCAGGGGGGAATCCCAGGAGAAAGGAACGACTTTCCTTCTTTCTTTTACAGGTGAGTAAGATGAGGCTCAAGAGGCACTAAGTTGCAGGAGCTCACCTAGCAGGTAAGTGGAAGGGCACACCTGGCCCTCTGCTTTCAGAATCCTGTCCTCAGTTCCAGCCTCTTTGGCTGAATTTTGTGGCAGGGGATGTGGAGCTGGGGAGAGGGTGTATATGACAGAAGTGCCAAGAACGCAAGGGAGTGGAGAGTCCGGGCCTGGTGGATTCTGGCGAATCTGGGTCAGCACCCACTACAGAGATCCCTCCTTTCCTCTAGCCCAGACAGAGGCCCCCACGTCCCATCATGGGATCATACAAGCTGTCTCTCAGTGCCTGGGCCTGAGGACTGGAAAGGAAGATAGGGGCTGCAATGGAAGGGCCCCTCCCTCCATGAAGATACCCCTACTGGCTGCCAGCAGCACCAAGTAGCTAGTCTGGGCTTCCGGAGTCTCTCTTCCTAGGGGTCTCCAGGCTGACAGAACGCTCCTTGTTTTGCCCAGGGAGGCTGGGGCTGTACTCCCCCCCATCCTGAGTGCATTCAAGAGCAGAAGCCTCCCCGCCTCGCTCCGCCAGCCCCCTCCCTCACTCCCAGGCGGACCCCTGGCTCACTCACCCTCGCGCACCTACGCCGCCTTCCCAGCGGGGGAGCGCTTCTGGCGCGCAGAGCAGGCCAGGGGAGTGGGCGCCGTGGGAAGGCCGCTGGTCGTTGCCCCTACCGGCGGGCTGAGAAGCCAAGTCAAAGTCAGCTGGAAGCCCCGGGGGTGAAGCCGAGTCGTCCCGGCCCGCGGAGGGCGAGGGGGCGGCTCGGCAGGGGGCGCTGCGAGAGCCGGCGTCTCGGCGCTCTCCGGCCGGCTGGGGCTCGGGCGGCTGCCGTCGGGCCCGGCGGGGTGGGCGGTGGCTGCGTCCTCCGGCCCCCAGGGGGCGGTGCGGCGCCGCCGGGTTCCCTGCTGCGCCCGTGCCGCCCCCGCGGTCTGGAGGCTGCGCGCAGTAGCAGTCGTCGAGGCAGCGGTGCGGTACGTTCGAGGACTCCGGCTGCCTGGCGTCCTGGGTTTGCGGTTCCCCGTCGGCGCGTCCTGGGGCTGTGAGCGTGACCCGGGGGCGGGCGGGGGAACGGGCGCGCGAGCCCATGGCGAGGCCGAGGTCGGCCGGGCCGCCTTGAGCGCGAGCACGAGGCGGCGCCCCGCCCTCGTCGTGAGCGTTGCACCCGCGCAGGCCGCCCCCCAGCGTGGGGCCCTCCGGGCGAAAGCCCACGGGAGCGTGGCACCGCCGGTCCCGAGCTGGACGGAGAGATCCCAGCCTTTCTCCCTTCTCCTCAGGCCTCAACTGCGACAGCCGCTGTGCTCCCGGTGCCGGGCACCAAGACTGGTGCCTCCTACGGCCTAGTGCCTTCTGCCTGCCTCACCCGCCGAGCTCTACCCGGCCATCTTCGACGTCTTTCCTGGATGAGCTGAGGTCTTAGTTCACACCGAGGGCTTAGCTCCTCTCCCTTTTGCTTGGAGCAGGCCCACGCTTAAGGAAGGGGTGATGGAAGGGCCCCTGGAGGATGGGGATGAGTCTCCAGAGTCCCAGGGCCATGCCACCGACTGGAGATTTGCTGTGTGCAGTTTCAGAGATGCCTGGGATGAGGGGGAACCTGCTCCCCAGATGCAGGCTAAGAACCCCCATCCTCCAAGCCCACCAGCAGGGGCAGCCCAGGGGGAGGAGCTCCAGGGCAGCCCTCTGCCTGGTGAACTTCAGTCACCCACAGGACAGATGGTTGCAGATGAGTCGGGGCATGGCCAGAAGGGCACATTAAGAGGATCTTCTGTCCACATGAAGGAACCAGCCTCCTCTGGAGTGAAGATCCTCCTAAGTCCAATGTCTTCCCACCTTAGTCTGGCACAGGGTGAGAATGACAGCCAAGGAGGAGACTTGGCAGGGGACTCAGTTTCAGGCAGGGTCATGCCAGTCCGCTTGGACCCTGAAGTGTTGGACAGTGACCCTGTGAACCATGGAGGTCTTTTATCTGAGACATCGTCAGAGCTACTGGAGGCAGGTAACGAAGGCTGGGCCAGGGAAGTCTTGGGAGGGAAGAAGGGAGGGTACCTGAAGGTGGGGAGGCTTCTGATCCTACTCAGGCTAAAGCCCAGGTGCAAATAGGGGGTCTCTGGGTAGATTGCCCAGTGTAGACCCAAGCGGTTTTCCTCGCCAAGACTCCCACAGATCCAGACTCTTGAAGTCCACTGACTACCTCCTGGCCCAAGACATTGCCTGGGAGCTACTTGCCAGTGGCATGGCTGCCCTGCCAGGTAGCTAGCTGGGAGACACTAAAGGCGGTACAGGTGGGGTGGGTTGATTGAGCAGATGTTCACTGCCTTTTCCCCCACAGGGACTCGAGATGTAGAAGGCCGGGCAGTGCTGCTTCTGTGTGCCCATAACTCAGCTTGGAATCACCCCAAGTGCAACAGCCATGAGCTCGTCCGCCTCCTGCTCTACTTGCAAAGCATCCCCAGGTTGGGGGAGGAGGTTGGGGGACAGAACCTGAGCCAGGAGATGGTAGGGTTGGGGAAATAGATACTCAACAAAAGCCTGCTCCTTTAGGCCCAAAGTACAGACCTTGGGACTGACCGTGCTAGTGGACGCCCGGATTTGTTCCCCAAGCTCTTCCATATTCTGGGGGCTCAGCCAACTGCAAGTGAGTACAGGATTGTAGCTCCCTTCTTCCCCCTAGCCATTCCTTTCGTGTAGGGTCGGGATCAGGCCTGAGCTCAGATTCTTTGCAGGAAGCAGTCCCAGGATCAGTGCACCGTGTGCTGCTGGTGGGAAAGCTGCCGGAGGAAGTGCCTGCAGGGCTTCAGGTACTGAGCCATTTTGGTCAGGGTGGAGATGGGGTGAGTCCCCACCAGGCCCGAGTCCACTACACCTTTTTCTGCAGATAGAGCATCTATCCTCTCACCAAAGCCTGCTGACCCACATCTCCACCTCAGAGTTGCTCACTTCACTAGGAGGAGGCCTGCCTTACTGTCACCAAGCTTGGCTGGACTTCCGGATGGTCAGTACACTGGGTGGGGCATTGGGTGGATGGGCAGGCAATATGGTTAGCAGAGGAGCTCCCCCTGGGCTGGCTTGGGCAGTGCATAGCTGGCTGCAGTGGCCTAGGATCCAAGATGCCTGGGACCAGCCCTGTGCTCTGTGCTGGTCATGCCTGCCTCTGTTCACAGCGTCTGGAAGCCCTCCTGCAGAGCTGCCAGGTGGTTTGTGCCCTGCTTCAGGGAGCCATTGAGAGCATGAAGGCTGTGCCTCAGCCTGTGGAGTCTGGGGTGAGTGTCCCCTCTTGACACCTCCCCAAATTCTCCCTATCTTTCTTCCCCTTCTCCCACATGCGCCTCTACCACCCGTTTCTCTTAATCATAGGAAGTCGGTCAACTGCTGCAGCAGGCACGGGTCCTGATGAAGCATGTGCTAGACTCTCCACGGTTGGCATGGCTACAATGCCAGGGAGCCTTGGAGCTGACATGGCTAAAGCAAGAGGTCCCAGAGGTGACCCTGAGCCCAGACTACAGGTAGGTACAAGCCCAGGTCTTGCCCCAGCCCATTATATCTCATGCCAAGGACTCAGTGTCTGGCCCAGACCAGCCAGGATTATGGTCCCAGGACAGGGTCAAGTGGAGCTAGGCACCTGGAAGGGGCACTAAGACATGTACCATGCACCAGGTCAGCAGTGGACGAGGTTGAGGAGCTGTATGGCCGCGTGGATGGATTGTTGCACCAACTGACACTGCAGGGTAACCGCCGAATACAAGCACTGGAGTTGGTCCAGACGCTGGAGGCCCAGGAGGGCGAGCTGCACCAGGTGGGAGCTATCCACCCTGGTGGGCCCCACCTCTAATCTTAAGCATCACCCCCACCCCATAGCAACTCTCCTTTCCTTGTTTGTACTCCTCCAGATGGAAGTGTGGCTTCAGCAGGTGGGCTGGCCAGCACTTGAGGAGCCCAGGGAGCCTTCACTAGACGTGCTGCTTCAGGCCCAAGGCCCTTTTCGGGAGCTGGACCAGATTGCTCAGGTGAGTTTGGTTACTTGTTCCTCGTGTAGGTATTGGAGCACTTTGCCAGAAACTTGGAATGCAAAGTGGGTGAAAGTAAATCTAGTCTTTATTCTCTTGGAAATTACAGTGAAGCGGAGGAGATCAGTTGTAACCAAAGATTGAAAGTCATGTGTATGTTCTTTTTTGGAGAAGGGAATGGCAACCCACTCCAGTATTCTTGCCTGGAGAATCCCATGGACAGGGGAGCCTGGCAAACTACCATCCATGAGGTTGCAGAGTTGGACATGACTGTGCGACTGAGCACATTTGTTCTCTGTGTGCAAAAGTTCTAGAGACAAGCAATACAGGTATTTCTATCTGAGTGTATGATAAAGTCCTGAACGAGGAGGGGTATTGGGCAAACTCTCTTGAGATAGTGACTTTGATCTGAGATCTGAAGGATAGGTTGACGTTAACCAGGCAGAAGAGGGTTAGAGAAAAGACATGTTTCAGACTGAGGAAGCAAAAAGCATGTACAAAGGTCCTGTGATAGGAGGGAGCGTGGCTTGCCTGAGGAACCATCAGAAAGTCAGCGAGGATGAAATACAGTGCAGAAGAGGGAGGGAGAGTAGGGTGAGATGAGGTAAAATGAGGCTGGAAGAATGGCCAGTGGCCGGGAACTGGTCCTGTAACGGAGTACAATTTAAGCAGGAAGATCGTACAATCACATCTGTATTCTAGAAAGATTACCATAGTTCCTGGGTAGACAGTGATTTGGTGGATGGACATGCAGAGTCCATTGAAGAGGCACTTGTAGTGGTCCAGGTGGGAATGATGCTTACTCTGGCCAGGATGGTGGCAGAGGAGATAACATTTGAGAAGTTGATGGGATTCAGTGGTGGATACATGTGAAGCTGTGAGAAGGAGAAGTGTTTACAAAGGTGAATAGGTACTGTTTCCTGAGAGACAGACCTTCTGGGGGAAAGGGCATTCATCTGTCCAGCCTTGGATGTACTTTGGAAATGACCATGAGGGAAGGAGAGGGAGCACTGAGTGTAGAGGCTTATTTCGTGGTTGTAGGTGTATGGGTGGTATTTGAAGTGTATGTGCACATGATTGCCTGAGAGAGAGTGGGCCGTCTTCAGGAACACCAGGGTTTAACAACTGAGCTAAGGGATGGGGGATCAGGAGGGGGGAAGCATTAGAGAAAGCCAAGGAGAATCAGGGAGTGGGGAGAGGTCAGGGGAGCTAGAGGAGAGAGGTTTGGTACTACTGAATGGTAAGAGTCAGAGGAAGCCTGAGAAGTGCTGGGGATGGGGAGTGAAGTGGGGTTGCAGAAGGCCAACATAGTTAACAAGTAATGATGAAAATAATGGTTTCTCCAGGGAGTTTCGCTGTGGAGAGGAGAACAGAGAGAGGGGGTTGGGGGAGGGGTTGCGGAGGTCTGGTCTTCACAGAAGTGACTTGATGATGCCTGCAGACATCCATGGAAAAGACCTGGGCTCAGCAACTGCAATGCCAGGCCTAGGCTTGCTGATTCCAGGCTCTGTCTCCAGGAACAGGTCAGGCGAGGGGAGAAATGTCTGCAGCCACTGGTTGGCTGTGATGCGGCCGAACTGGGCCCCTTTGGGGCCCGCTTTCTGACCCTGCAAACCCAGCTGGCCGACTTCTCTAGGGCTTTGGCCCAGCGGCGGCAGCGACTGGCAGATGCTGAGAGACTCTTGCAGTTCTTCAAGCAGGTGCGTGAGGGGTCCTGTCCCTGGTTCCAGGTGGTCAGAGAAGTCAGAGGGGTGGCTGCTTAGTGCTACGGCAGCCTGAGCTTTGAAGGATATTGTGCCTGTTTTCTCTCCCTGTTTTCAGTCCGATGCCCAAATCTACTGGGGATGTAGCCTGGGGCCACCGTTCTGTGGGGCTGGGGGGAGATAGAGGAGAAGGCTCAGCAGTCTTGGGGAGATCCTTCCTCAGTGCCCATCTGGCCTTGGTGTTGCAGGCCTTGACCTGGGCCGAGGAGGGGCGGCAAGTGTTGGCAGAGCTGGAACAGGAGCACCCAGGGGTTGTGCTGCAGCGGCTGCAGCTGCATTGGACCAAGTACCCGGACTTGCCTCCTGCCCACTTCCGAAAGATGTGGGCTTTAGCCACAGGGCTGGGATCTGAGGCCATTCGCCATGAGTGCCGCGGGGCCTGGGCGCAGTGCCAGGACACCTGGCTGGCCCTGGATCAGAAGTTAGAAGCTGCTCTGAAGTCACCCCCAACGGGTAGCACAGCTAGCCTGTGTGTCAGCCGGGTCCCAGCGGTACCGGCTGTCCCTCCCCTGAGGAAAGCCTATAGCCTTGATCGGAATCTGGGATTGAGTCTTAGAGAACCTGCCCACCAGTGCCACCATGAGGCCATTGTACCTGCCTGCCACAGACCAGAGGCTGGAGGTGGTGCCCAGTCAGGGTCATGCCCCACCGTGCCTCCTCCAGGGAGCTGTGACCCCAGGAGCCCCAACAGGTACAGAGAGTGGGCAGGGCAGGTTGGGCGGTGGCAGGGCGGATGTCTCAGGTCCTGACTCCACCTCCCTGGTAGACTTCAGCTGGTGCTGGCGGAGATGGTGGCTACGGAGCGGGAGTATGTCCGTGCCCTGGACTACACCATGGAGAACTACTTCCCTGAGCTGGATCGCCCTGATGTGCCCCAGGGCCTCCGTGGCCAGCGTGCCCAACTCTTTGGCAACCTGGAGAAGCTGTGGGACTTCCACCGCCATTTTTTCTTGCGTGAGCTGGAGGCCTGTACCCAGCACCCGCCCCGGGTGGCCTATGCCTTCCTGCGCCATGTAAGCCCCACAGGCCACGCGACCCCTGGCTGATCCTGCAACACTCAACAGCGAGCTACTGGGTCTGGCCTTGGTGTCAGGTCCTGTGATGGGTACAGCTATGAGCAGGACCAACTGGCCCCTGTTCTCCAGGGTGCTTTTAGTTTAGCAGAGGAGATGTGAGTGTGAAATAGATAATTCCAGATTATAATTGGGATTAGAAAAAAATCCAGATAGGTGATAGTGAGTTACCAGTGAGGCAGGGGTACCCCCTTTAGAGAGAACAGTTAGAGGCATCTTAAGAGAAGCTGATGTTTGAGCTAAGGCCAGAGGGAGGGGCTGTAGTCAGAGCATTCCATTCAGAGGAAAGATCAAGTACAACGTGCTGGGCAGGAAAGTGGCCCAGTGGTTGAGAAGGAGACGGGTCAGTGTAGCTTAGTGTTGTGAGCAGGGGAAGGGTCGTCTGAGGTGAGATGAGACCAGAGCAGAGCTCTTGGGGCTGTGGGAGTGGCAGGGCTGTGTGCAGGACTTCCTCCCCAGAGCCCTGTAGGCAGGCCCCTCCCTGCACAGCGCCTGTTCCTGCCAGATCACCCGTCACTCCAAGCAGGGCAGGTAGGATCTGTCGGTGGGAGGCTTCCTGGGAACACATTGGCCATTTGGGCCTCCCGAGCTGAGAGTGGTCTGACCCCCTTGGATGCTGGCCCATTGGCACCTGGTCAAGCTGTGTATCTTTGCAGAGGGTGCAGTTTGGGATGTACGCACTCTACAGCAAGAATAAACCGCGCTCCGATGCCCTGATGACCAGCTATGGTCACGTCTTCTTCAGGGTGGGTGAGCCTGAGATTGTAGTGGGAGGAGGGATGGAGCAAACAATGGGAAGCTCCCTGACGGTGTCTGATGCACCCGGCAGGACAAGCAGCAGGCACTGGGGGACCACTTGGACTTGGCCTCCTACCTGCTGAAGCCCATCCAGCGCATGAGCAAGTATGCGCTGCTGCTGCAGGAGCTGGCACGGGCCTGCGGGGGACCCGCACAGGAGCTGAGTGCCCTGCGGGCTGCCCAGAGCCTCGTGCACTTCCAGCTGCGACACGGCAATGACTTGCTAGCCATGGATGCCATCCAGGGCTGTGACGTGAGTCTTGGCAGGCCATGGTGGCCAGGGGGCAGTGGGTGTGAAGGGAGGGGGCAGAAGAGGCCAGGCACCCACCAGGCCCCCACTTGGCAGGTCAACCTCAAGGAACAGGGCCAGTTGGTCCGGCAGGATGAGTTCACAGTCCGCTGTGGGCGCCACAAATCCCTGCGTCGCATTTTCCTCTTTGAGGAGCTGTTGCTCTTCAGCAAGCCTCGCCGAGGACCCACAGGCATTGACATGTTTACCTACAAGCGCTCCTTCAAGGTAGGCCCAACCCGGCCCCTCCCCGTACCTCCAGCGCCCCTACCCTACAGCCTCACTGAGCTCCTCTCCTGGCCACACAGATGGCAGACCTTGGCCTCACTGAGTGCTGTGGGGACAACAACTTGCGCTTTGAGATCTGGTTTCGCCGTCGCAAGGCTAGGGACACCTTTGTGCTACAAGCTGCCAGCTTGGCCACCAAGCAGGCCTGGACAGCTGACATCTCCCGCCTGCTCTGGAGGCAGGCCGTCCACAACAAGGGTGGGTGTCTGCCCCATTTCATCCCACGATCCCCTCCTTGGAGAGCTTACATTGTCCCAGAGGGGTCCCAGCGAGGGCCTCAGGAACTGGAAACACTGGGGAGGGTGGAAAAGGTCCAGCAGCAACAGCCAGCACAGGAGAAAGAACTCAAGTCAGGCAGTCCTGATGTCACCATCTCAGGCTGAGGACATGTAAACCTCTTAGTGTTTGGTGCACAGGACAGTCCCCAGGCTATAGGTGTCCAGGAGAGACTTGTATGAGGAGGAGGAGTGATAAAGGGCCGGGCTGATGTCCAGACACCCACTTTCCACCCAGAGGTGCGCATGGCTGAGATGGTGTCTATGGGTGTGGGGAACAAGGCCTTCCGGGACATCGCACCCAGCGAAGAAGCTATCAACGACCGCACCGTCAACTATATCCTGAAGTGCCAAGGTAGCAGACAGGCTGCGGGGGTGGGGTGGGGAGAGCTGCTCAGGGAGCGGTGTGGGCCTCTGGCAGCCCTAGCCTGCACTCCCCTCAGGACCTCGGCCCAGCTGGGCTCTGGCCTGACCCAACCGGACTCTCTCATGCAGCAGTTCGCTCTCGGGCCTCCATTGCTGTGGCTCCTCTTGACTCTGACAGCCCCTACCTGGGGGCCTCAGGCACCCTTCCTGGAGATCCTGCCTCTTGCTCTGTACTGGGGTCCCTCAACCTGCATCTGCACAGAGACCCAGCTCTTCTGGGGTTCCGCTGGCCCCTGTATTCCACCAGTTTCCCAGAGGAAGCAGCACTGGAGACTGATGCCGAACTGGGCAGCCAGCCATCTTTGAGTAGGTTTCTGGGCTTTCCCAGAGGCAGGAGGGCATGGCTTGGGATCTGGGCCTCCCCTTCTGACAGCTCACCTGGACTCTATTCCCAGCTCCTGAGGACTCAGAGGTTTCCTCCCAATGCCCATCAGCCAGTGGCTCCAGTGGCTCAGACAGCAGCTGTGTGTCAGGGCAGATCCTGGGCAAGGGCCTGGAGGACTTGTCCTACGTGAGTGTCATTTTGCCTCGTACCTACCAGCACTTTCTCAGCTCTACCTGGGCCTATGGTACCCTTGTCTTTAGGTGGAAATGAGGGTGGTGGGACAGAGCCATTCCTTAGAGACCCCACCTGGATCCTGAGCCAGGGAAATATATGTTCATACTTGGCTTTGTACCACAGGTCTGAGCCTGGGCTTGAAGGTGGGCAGTGGATCCAGGAGTCTTTAGATCCAAGGAGCATCATCTCCCTGGAGATCTGCTGTGACCAGGCCATGGGCAGCACCTGGGTCACCTCCAGCCCATATGCACAGTGCTGTCAACCACCCATTCTGATGTCTGTGTCCATTGGACAGATCGGCAGTGACCTCTCCAGGGGATTCTGGCAGCAGAGCCTAAATAAGCACCCTCATTTTGGGTTCCTGGCCCATGTCCCCTTCAGTCCCCATCTTCTTCTCTCACCCAGAGCAGAAGGTGGATGTTTCTATGCTGTAGGCTAGTGGGATGTTGAGTGGCTCTGGTAGTGACTAAGCTGCCCCACCCTTCAGGAGGAACAGAGGTGGGTTCCTCGCCACTGCTTCCCAACTCCAGGTCTCAAAGCCAGGCTCATCCCTACTGGACTCTTCCTCTTGCCTGCCCTAGCTCCCCAGTCCAGTTTGGTTACATGGACTCAGAGGTTTTTGAATAGCTTTCAGTTAGAGTTGTATAAGATCATTTCACTGGTTGTAAGGTCTTTGGTTCTCAGAGATGGAGTCCAGACCCTTGACTTGTGATTTATCCTTTATTTGTTTATAATAAAAAATAAACTGATAATGCACCCTTCGGTGGAGACATCCCTGGTTAAAATGCATCTTGGCAATGGGATGGGTGGGATGTGGGGGCAGCATATCTCCCCAAGCATGGCCGGGCACCTTAGCCATCTTGTAGGTACTTGCTCAGGACAGAGTAAGAGACAGACTTTGATAGGCCCCTCTGGATGAGCAGGTCCACACAGCGGCCATATTTCCTGGCGAAAGGCAACGTGAGCTGGAAGGAAAGGCTGGTCTTATTCCTAGCTGGTTGCTACTCTAGCTTTGTGAGGTCCTCCTGTCTGGGTGGGGGTAGGGTTGGGGGCAAGGCCAGCTAGTGCTGTTGACCTCAGTTCTGCCTAAAGGCATCTCACAGACCTGGGGCTCAGAGTGGCTACCAGGACACAGAATGAAATGAATAGAGGATCAAAAGTGCATGTTTCCTGTCACTGGTTTTCCACTTCCTAATCGTAGATGCTGACTTCATTTCCAATCAACAGACTAGGCAGAGGCTAGTAACTTGGCACTATTATGTTTATGGTGAAAGGTGTTATAATAAGGTGCTTGATTACAGAAATACCAGATTAATGAAAAATTAGGCAAATCTTTTTCACCTCCAAAATTCAAATAAAAATTTGAATTCTAAAATTATTTTAAGGACTCAAAAAACAAAAACCTGAGTTATTCCTTTGCCCTTATTGAAGAATTTTCTTTGTAAAAACTGCTTTATAGCAGCTTAAGTAGAAAAGGAATGTATAATACAAAAGTATTGACATCAGGTGCTGTTGGTATCTATAACTCACTGAAAGCATGTGACTGCCAATAGTTTCTCTGATTTCAACACCTCAAAACGAGCTCATATGATGTGCATCCCTGGCCAGGGTTGTTAGTGATGAAGGCTAATTTGGTAAGCACTGGAGAAAACTAGTGACCCAAATACTGCTTTTTGACCACTCTGGACAGGTTAATTTCAGCCACTGTTCCTCCCTCCCTGGGACCAGCGACTAGAGTTCCAGTTCCCTATCTTCGCCTTCTGGGCAGCACTGGCTTGGCCCTCATGCAGCAAGACAGTGTCCATCTGAGGCATCCAGAGGGTCGCCATTTCTCGTGGGGTACAGGTGGCCTCACCTCAACCCAGCTGTATAGGCGTTCCTGGGTGTGCCGGTCATCCTTGAATCCAGTGATGGCCAGCAAATCCACCACAAACTGCTTGGGGCTTATGTGCAGGGTCTGCCAGAAGAGCCCACAGTCAGCCATGGCTGGAGGCCACAGCCTGACCCACATTTGCTCCCAGCCCCTTAAAGTGGGATGCGGAGCAGGGGCTTCTCTGGGCCTGGAGAAGCCGCAGAGGTCAAGGGGTACTGTCACTTCAAACTGCCTCTTGGCCATGGCTCGGCCCAGATGCTGCCGCCCTGTCTCCTGGTCCCTACCCTTCTTGCCACCCTTCTGCCCCTGATCTCTTCCCCTAGCTGCTCCCCCTTGTCTTGGCTGCCCCCTCTTGTCTTGCACTATTATTGTGGAAGCGAGGGGACAGTGGAGAAGGAACAGGGCTTGGGGCCAATCACACGTACCCACAGCTGGTTGACCAGGGAGACCACCTTGGCTGTGATGGCTTTGGGGTCATTTTGCCGGATGGAATCCAGAATGATGTCAGTCAGGAAGCAGTGACATTTCTGTGCGTAAAACATCTCTTCCCAGGACAGAGAGAAACTCAGGAAAGTCACCTCTGTGGAGGAGAGAGGGGGTGTGGCCACATCTGCCACAGCGAGGGCCTCAGAGCCACCCTTGGTTAGGGGGAAAAGTTCAGGGCTTCCAGGGAGACCCTATCCCTGAAGTAACTGGCTGGGGACTCAGGCATCTGCCCATGGGCTGGGCCAGGCCTGGCTCCAGAGCCTCACCTCGGGGCTGGGGGCTGGCTGGGGGCGGTGTGCGCCTGAGGTGGTCCATGTGCGTGGTGTAGATGATGCTGTCCTCAAAGAACATGCACGAGCCATCACTGCCCACCACGGGGGGATGGGTCACCTTGAGGATGACCCCTGTGTTGTCCCCCTCACTGGCCTCAGGCAGGGTCAGCTCAAAGGCAGGATTTTCTGTGAAAACAACGTGGGGAGAGGTCTCTCCTTAAGCTCCATCAGAGCCCAAGCAGGGAGGAGACCTCTGGCAACAGACCAGTGCAGTCAAGTCACCAGCCCTCACCTCCAGCTTCTCAGAAGCGGGAGCCTGAGCTGGCAGGGCCATGTTCTAACTCTCCTCTCTTCATCACCCTGGAATCACTGCAAGCTACATCCTCAATTTCAGAACTCCAAGGAACTTCCAAATCATCTGTTGAACTAGGCTAGTAGTAAATAGAGCTGATCACAACCCAGCTGGAATTGGGACTGGAAATCTTTGTAAAATTAGGAGATGAGCTTTTGCGGGGGGCGGGTGGGTGTGGGGGTTGCTGATGCATGTCTACTCTGAAGAACATGATTGACAAACCAACTGTGGGCTCACAGGCAGGGCCCAGGAAGACCCCTCCAAGCATGACACAAGCCACTGAAAGAGAAAATGACAGAATACTAGAGGAAGGGCTTTGAGAGAGCAGAGGAAACAGTCCGTAATAGCAGTTCTCAGCCCACTTCTCTGGGCTGCTCCTCACTTCTCCAACACACACATTCCTCTCTGTTCAGCCTGGTCCCCATATACTCTTCTGTCTCCCGGACTTCTTCCCTTGGACGCCCATCAGTACTTCATACACACTGTGTCCTCTTCCCCAAGTCCTACTCCTCTCCTTCCCACCTCAGTAACTGTCCACCCCCTTGCAGTCACCCAAATCAGAAACCTGTCCCCTCCTTGGCCCAATCCTTTCGTGTTTCCTCGAACTGCCTAAACTGTTTCACCTAGGATGGTCTTGGCACTTGCAACACTTACCTTCTGCTACTGCATTTCCTCTGCCCCTGGAACAAACTTCCTAAATGCGTAACTGATTGTGCTTGCTCCCTTGTATAGAATGCTTCAGTGGCTGGCTGCTCCACTTAGGATTGGAACAAAGTACCAGGTCCTGAACTTGACCCATAAGACCTGTCCTGATTCCTAATGTCATCAGCCTTATCTTTCATCACTTTATGAAGACTGGTTTCCAGCTGCTAGACCCATGACTTAGGTTTCCACAAGCACCCAAGATTTCTCCTTTCCTCCGTTGACTCCTCAGCCCTGAACCCTTCTTTGTGCCCCTATTGCTTTATAGGTCCTTCCTTTCATATGCCTCATGTGGCTTCTCAAGCCCCCAGGCCATGCCAGCGTGCCTGTCATTTCTGGGTCTTTTGCTTGGCGGTAGTGAAAGCGCAGTTCTAGTCTCCTTTAATCACTAACTCACTCTGTGGTCTTGGCCAAGGTTTGCCTTCTCTGTTGTAAATGGGACTTAGGTCAAGGATGGGATAGGACTCACCTCTCTCCTTTGACCTCTGCTTGCCCCAGTCCTTCAGGGCGACAGCTCTTTTCATGGGGAAGTATGGATTAAAGTTTGGCTCTGGCCCCTTGTCTTTGGTTCCGGCTCCAGCCCCTGCCTGTGGGCCCGGGTCCTTCTCTGAGGCTGTGGAATGGCCTTTCCAGGAAGCTGAGGTGCTGGGCTGGGAAACAGCCTCACTTCCTGAGGAGTGCTGCAGGGTGGCTTCCTCCAAGGAGCTGTTCCGGGGGGCTGGCAGTGACTGGAATTCCCACTGTTTGCAGTTGACCATGTCCCACTCCCTTACCAGGGAGATAAGTTTTTGCATGGGGGTGACAGGAGGGTCTTTGGTTTCAGGTTTCTGTGTGAGGTTGACAGTGGTACACTTCTTCTTGGGAGGACTCTCAGGGTGGCCCCCCAGTGTCTAGGGTTGGCACATAGGCCAGGACAGTGTGAGTATGTGCTGGGATTACCTGCCCTCTTGGCACCTCGGCACAAGGACATCTGGATTGTCTGGGAGTACTGTTCGGCCTCCTCTATCTGGCTGGACCTGGCCAGGGTCCCCTTGGCCTTGTTCCACATAGTTCGGTCATTGCAGTCTTGGAACTCCATTGGCACGCAAGCCATGGTCTGGGGAGAGGGCACAGCAGCTCTGGGCATGTTGTACACTGAAGCCTTACCCAAGATCTGATAAGCTGGGTCTCTTAAGACTTCGCTTGCTTACCCAGAACAATTTCATCCCCCACATGGGTCTAACATTTGAGATCTGCTCAGTTGGAGTGGGGTTGGTAACCAGCCCAGGGGCCTCTCACACACCAAAAGGGCATATCAGCATGCCAGGCCTCATGTGGTCAGCACTTACTTGTGTTCAGAAACCAGTCACTGTGCCAGAGCCATGTAGGCCTGTCTCTTTCATTTTGCCATGCTCCCCAGGAGTGGGATCTGCCCCCTGAGCCCTGTGCTGGTGCCCTTTCAGGACACCACCAAACCAGAGGAGGCTGGAACTTACTTCTTTGGTGTCTCTGCTGAACTCCACCAGTGACCCTGGCCCTTCTGTTACCACGTGCAGCCTTCTGATGGGAAAAGCTTCTTCATTTTCAGATTCTTTCTCCTGGATCCATGACCTGCAGATCCCAAGAGGGTTTGGTTAGTGAGCAGAAGCTTCCACTAGTCCATTGACCAGGTGTGCCCTTTGGCTGAGAGTTCACTCAGGGAGGAGGGGCCTTAGAGAGTTTTGCTTAGGTCCCTGCCCAGTCCTGGGCCTGCCCCATCCCCTTAATAAGGAGAACAGGTCCTACTGGGAGGTGGGACTTAGGACAGGATTCCCAAGAGGCATATAAAGGTTCAAACTTTAGATCATGGTGTCAAGGGAGTGGTTTCCTTACTTGTATGCCTCACACTGGACAAGTGCTTCTGAGAGAGATGGGATGTGGTATTCCTCCACCTCCTGGCAAAGGAGGGGCCATTCCCTGTGAATGACAAGAGGTCACACTGGGCATCTGGGGTGGGAATGCGGATGGGGTTGTTGGCCTCCAGAGTGGCTGCTTTGAACAGCAGTTCACATGTTGGAAATAACATAATCTCTGTCAAGGCTGCAAACTCAAATTTCCTCCTTGCAGAGGGATGGGAGTTTCATCATATGATTTCCTTCCTGCACTCACTTAAATTCAGTTGGTAAAAATAGTTTTCCAAGCCTCAGGAAGTTGAGAATGTGTCGGAACATTTGGCCATCCCCGTAGATCAGCAGGGTCTGTCCGTATGTTATCCAGTACACTCTCTGAGGGTTGGACAACAGTTCTGGATACTGCAAAGGGTTGAACATCAGACTTTGTTAGTCAGTTAGTTAGTTAGTCTGTTAGTCTGTTAGTTAAAGGGCTATGTCCTCATTAAGGAGTAGGGCAGTCTTCGTTTTCCCACCCATTCCAGAGCAGAGGCTTTGGGATTTCTATCTCCCCGTCTTGTTGGCCACAAGAAGACACATGAGGAGCAGAGCATCCAGGGAGGAGCACGTCATCTCTGCTCGAAGGATTGCTGGCTCCTCAACCACTCCCTTGAGGCGTCGGGGACCTCACCCTACGTCCTGCCTTGGTCCAGGCCCCTCCCTACCCAGACTCCTAAAGGCTTTCCCAGCCTGCTGCTCATGCAGTAAGAGCACTCTGGACCTAGGAGTAGGGGGAAAAATCCTTGATCTAAGCAGGTGCTGGAGGCTGAGTGAGAGTCATGACAGGTTCCAGAGCATCTCAGCCACAGAAGCCACAAGGAGAGGAGGGCAGCCTCAGGCCAGCAGTACCTTCAGCAGGGTCTGCAGGGTGGTTGCATACCAGTGGCTTCCAACATAAACTTTGATGATCTGTTGGGAGGAATACACAGTGATTTCTGCCGTCCACTCCTCATCTAAGGAAACCAATGAGAGGGAACATGTCACATGGCCAGAAGGACATTAGGTAGGGCATTTGGTCAATAAGGTATCACATGTTAAGACTCAGTATCTTCATCAGTCGTATTTTGTTGCCTACTCTGAGAAGCAGAAATCCCTAACACCAGCTCTCTCTGCTCCTCAGGCCTCCCCTGTGGCTTACCATAGAGTTTCCTGCATGGTGAGATGGGTTTAAAACAGTAGCTTGGAGGGTCAGCTGGTGATTCTGAGTTGGGGGAGGGCCACCAACCCCAAGGGCACCACTGTTCTACTCCTAGCCCACCTCTCCCAAGAAAGCTTGACTAATGTTCCTTTCTACCTACATTGCTAAGCCCTTCCGTTTCTGGCTGGGTGTGTCCTGGGTGTGTAATTTTCCACTTGGCCACTCAGACTGGAGCTAGGAGTCCCTCTGTACGTTTGTGCTTATGGTTTGGCAGATATCACAGATCCAGCCTCTCATCAAATCATTACAGAGACCAAGCCTTGAGAATAGGCTTTATTCTGGGAAGGTGAATTCATGACCCTTTTCCTGGGGATGACTAAACTTAGGCTTTGTTCTGGTATTTGAGAATTAGTTTCTAGTGAACTTTGTCATGAATGAAGGGTATATAAACAGATGATATAACTAAGAGGTATATGATTAGACTGTGAACCCTATGAAAAGAAGAGACTGGGTCTGTTTTGCTCTCTTCTATACTCCTAGTGTTATCTGATGTCCTGGTTTATGGTAGGTGCTCCAATAAACATTGTTTCTGAATGATAGTAATATAGCATAAGTTGATATAAAACTTTTTTTTAGTAAACAGTTATAGGCAGCTGGTGAAACAACATTGGCTTTAGACTCAGATTTAAATCCCAGCTTGACCACAATCTCATAATATGAGCAGGTTCCCTCCCTGAGCCTCCATGTCCCCTGTTAAATGAACCCAGGGACCATTCTTTGGATGTCTGTGAAGACCCAAGGGGCACAGTGTCAGCTCCCAGGGCCAGAGCGGGCCTGCCCTTGGGGGACCCATGCAGCCCCCACCAGGCCCGTTTGCGCTGCTTAGTCTGTACTACTTGAGGCTACTTGTGGGCTTGGTGTGGGGAAGGAGTCACCTACATGAAAGTTTCCTTTTAGGCAAAACCCACAAATGTTAGTCTGGCTTCCCTTTCCTGTTCCATCTATAGTTTCTGGCTCTGGCCAGCTTTATCTTTCCTTTCCTATCCCCTAGACCCTCCTCTGATGCTGCATCCAAACTGAGAAGCTTCTTTATTTACTGAGCACATCCATGGGTGCCAGAGTCCTTGGCTCCAGATGAGTCTTGAGAGCCACTTTCATTGGCTCGTAGGTGATGTCCCTCTTGTCCAGGAAGGCACAGAGCTCATACACCTCAGAAACAGTCTCAGTCAGAGGCAGACGGCATGTCCCCAGCCAGTTCCTGCCGAGAGGAAAGCCCTGTCACAGAGTGCTCCAGCACTGCACCCTAAGGGAGTCCAGTCCATCACCTTTCCATATCTAGAATGTCTTGCCCTAAACACTAACTCAAACCTGTGGCCACTAACATCATTTCCTTAACTGGTTTCTGTTGATGTCTCATAGTGGGTAAATTTGGACACACAGACTCATCCTTTTGGTGCTGAGCTTGACCTGTTTCAGCAAAGCCATCTAAATAGACTAGGTGCAAGCCTCCAGGCCCTATCTTGGGTTCCAGAATCCAGCCAGGGCCTAGCCACTCTATTTCCGCCCCAAGACATCTCAATCACTGTGTGGCAGCCTGTCATGGTTTGGGAGATAACTGATACCTTGTATGCCCAGGAAAGAAGCTAGGGACCTGAATATCAACCCCACTGCCTCTAAAGGCACTTTTCTTTGCCCTCTGTGCCCTGTGACCTCAGGGGTGGGACATCTCTGGGACAGATGGATGGGGGTGGGTCACAAAGGCCCCACCCTTGGGGTAAGATAGTGTTTGAGGTTGGCTGACCCTCTCCACAGGTGCTTAGGAAAAGCCACTTCTATCTTTAGTTTTGGTACCAGTGTATTTTGTGAGCCTAAGAGAGTTCTATTCAGAACATGTTTGCCCTTCTATAAAACAGGATTAGAATCCGTGCCCAGCACTAGTAGGAAGTCTCAGCTCATTCCCCAGGGCATAGGCCAGGTATCACTTCCTTCAAGAAGCCTATTTTGCCTTGCTCTTGGCGGGGGGCAGGGTGCTCATCCCTGGTTCTGGACTTTCTGTGTGTCCTTGGGGAGGACTTTTTGTAGGAGGGGGAATATGGCAGGGGGAATATCCAGCACCCTGAGTGTTGCGGCTGTGGCCTGGCCACCTTGGACCCTAGCACAGGGCTAGAACCAAGATGGATTGCAGAGGATACAGTTTGAGACCTTTGAACCTTAGGAACCGTACACCTTGGCACCAGCCCTCTCTTCTGAGGCCCAGATTTGGTGATACTGATGCAGATGGTGGAGTGGCTAAAATGATGGGTTTGTCCTGTATTTCCTCTGACTCATGGACAGGGCCCCAGGGTGGTTCCTAAAGAAAGGTAAAGCTCAGCCTGAGTGGGATGATGCATTCTCTAAGGAGGGCCTTACTTAACATGCTGGAAGAGGACCCCGTTCCCGGTGATGTACAGTCTGCTCCCATCCAGTGTGCTCTCAATGCGGAGCTGTCCCAGTGCGGAGTCTGGGTACTTGACAAGCAGACCCAGGGCCATCATGTACAGTGGCTTCACAGACTCTAGGCCTGCTGAACGGCCCCCCTTCCCAGGGCTTGGAGGAGGACAGGAGGTCCGGGAACAGCCACCTGTGCCGGAGAGAAAGGGGTGACTCCTAGGGTGCTCATGGTCAAAACAGTATTGGAAGCTTTGGGTCTTGCTTCCAACTGTTGTCTTGAATCTGTACTGAAGAGGCTTAGTGGGAGCTTATTTCCTGGCACAGCCACATCTGAATCTGCTGAACATCAGTACAGTTTTTATATTCAGTCTGCTTGAGGTCAAAACTATCCACTGGAAGGGAGGTGAGGTGGGTGTGGGAGATGGATTAATTTGCTGTATCACTAACATTTGAATTTCAGAACAGCCATCTGGCCCAGTCTCAGCAGGAATTTCCCTTAGTTCTAAGCTCTGCTCTAATTATCCATGGGTAAAGAACGACAGCAATACATGAACTGTGAACTTCCTGATGATCAAGCTGGTTTTAGAAAAGGCAGAGGAACCAGAGATCAAATTGCCAACATCTGCTGGATCATGGAAAAAGCAAGAGTGTTCCAGAAAAACATCTATTTCTGCTTTATTGACTATGCCAAAGCCTTTGACTGTGTGGATCACAATAAACTGTGGAAAATTCTGAAAGAGATGGGAATACCAGACCACTGACCTGCCTCTTGAGAAATCTGTATGCAGGTCAGGAAGCAACAGTTAGAACTGGACATGGAACAACAGACTGGTTCCAAATAGGAAAAGGAGTATATCAAGACTGTATATTATCACCCTGCTTATTTAACTTATATGCAGAGTACATCATGAGAAACGCTGGGCTGGAAGAAGCACAAGCTGGAATCAAGATTGCCAGGAGAAATATCAATAACCTCAGATATGCAGATGACAACACCCTTATGGCAGAAAGTGAAGAGGAACTAAAAAGCCTCTTGATGAAAGTGAAAGAGGAGAGTGGAAAAGTTGGCTTAAAGCTCAACATTCAGAAAACAAAGATCATGGCATCCGGTCCCATCACTTCATAGGAAATAGATGGGGAAACAGTGGAAACAGTGTCAGACTTTATTTTTTGGGCTCCAAAATCACTGCAGATGGTGACTGCAGCCATGAAATTAAAAGACGCTTACTCCTTGGAAGGAAAGTTATGACCAACCTAGATAGCATATTGAAAAGCAGAGACATTACTTTGCCAACAAAGGTCCGTCTAGTTAAGGTTATGGTTTTTCCTGTGGTCATGTATGGATGTGAGAGTTGGACTGTGAAGGCTGAGCGCCGAAGAATTGATGCTTTTGAACTGTGGTGTTGGAGAAGACTCTTGAGAGTCCCTTGGACTGCAAGGAGATCTAACCAGTCCATTCTGAAAGAAATCAGCCCTGGGATTCTTTGGAGGGAATGATGCTGAAGCTGAAACTCCAGAACTTTGGCCATCTCATGCGAAGAGTTGACTCATTGGAAAAGACTCTGATGCTGGGAGGGATTGGGGACAGGAGGAGAAGGGGACGACAGAGGATGAGATGGCTGGATGGCATCACTGACTCAATGGACGTGAGTCTGAGTGAACTCTGGGAGTTGGTGATGGACAGGGAGGCCTGGCGTGCTGCGATTCATAGGGTCACAAAGAGTTGGACACGACTGAGCGACTGAACTGAACTGAAAGAACGACAACTATAGCAGAGAACCTGATATCATTACAGGCTTCCCAGACTCACAGTCCCTAACACGCCTGGGCAGAATTTTCCCGAGACACATTGTCTAGTGTTACTTTTGGGTTGGGTGGTCGTGTTCCTGCCTCACTGTTCTCCTGCAGTGGCCATAATGCTCAGTCTACATGAGCCTGTCCCAGTGGCACCCGTGGGCCAACAGCAAACTGCTGGGTGATTTTTGTGGGTTGTCTCCAACCCTGCAGGAGGAGTGGTATTCTCCTCTTATCACAGATGAGGAAACTATGTCCTGAGAGCATCGTTAGTTACTAAGTACCTTGCCCCAAACAGCAAAGCTAGGTGGGCCAGAGCAGGGGTTCGAGGGTGACTCTATTTTCAAGACTACCAGGGCTGTTTCCATTACTTATGGTGCTTTATGAAAGGCAAAAAAACAGGCTTTGTGTTTGGGGGCTGCTGATGGCTTACAGAGCCCGTCCAGCAGCATGCCTCCCTTCCAGCTTCACATAACTCCTGAACAGCAGGCCCTACTCTGCTCAGCTCTCTGACCTCTGTTCTCTGAGGAACAGAAGCCCTGGGGGAGAGGTTTGAACTCACACCCTCTGAAGTGGATTGGAAGATCCTAAGAGGCTCCTGAGACCTGCTGCAGGATTCTACTACCCCCAAATAGAATAGGACTCCAATTGTCTGGGGAGAAAGTCTAGAAGAACTGGGCCTCAAAGCAGGGAGGATCTGATTCCCACAGAATAAATGTCTGGCAACATGCAGGCCAAACTTCACATGTGTAAGAGTTCTATGCATTCTCAGAATGCCCACTGAGGCCATGCAAAGGTAGTTGACTCTTGCAATATATACAGTAGCTTCCATAGACATGCAGGGTTTGGAAATGAGATGGTGAAAGGCTAATAAAAAAATATGAGGGACAAATTAGCATGATATTGGACTGGGAGCCTGAAGGCTGGACTGGATCAGGGTCAGGAAGTGGCAGGAGCAGGCAGAAACAGGCACAGCAGCCAGGGGTTCGAAGGAGGAAGGACAAGGGAATTTGGGGGTGGGTGGGATAACTGAAGTACTATGGGGAATTCGCCCAAGAATTTCGCATGCCGTCCAGCTGTGCCTGAAAGAAGAAGGACAGCGGGAGTGGCAGGTGGGGGTTAGTTATAAGTTCCCAATTGTTTGACTTGTCCAAAAGGAGGGCAGACCTCCCCTGACCTTGGGAAACCTGCCCTCAGGCCCAGCCTCCCTCCCCAGCCAGTCTGGGCTGAGCTACCTACATTTCAGTGGGAAGACTGAGCAGACAGAGGGCATGCCAGGTTTCAGGCTGAAATTTCTCTTCTCAGATTCTAAGTCAGCCAAAACACCCGCTTCTGTCACCGCCAATCAAAGTGGTTGGTGGGAGGGAAGATGTTTGTTTTTGGCTTTTCTGGTCAAAGCCCAGACTGCCCCAGGATGTCAAGGGGAGGGCACGTTTCCCCTGGGGACATACCCATGTTCATTCGGTACAACCTCACAGCTTCACTGAGCTCAGGGATTTCCAGAATTTCCACTTCTGCTTCAAGCACATCTATATTGGAGAAATTATCTGGTAGCAAAATCTTCTGTGAGCGGAGAAAATTCACTTGAAAAGCAAGGGGAAACAAAATGGGTTAAGAAGGTTATTTCTGATCTAATTGTAGGTCCAGGTTTTGGGAGGTTTTTGATGCTGCAGCTTATCCTAGGCTCTCCTTGTTCTGAAACAATTACTGAACATACCTGGTTAGATTAGTTTTCAGTCTGTGGTTTTCAAGGTGAAAGATCCCAAATTATTTTCCTGTGTTTGAGTCCGTGGGTATGGCTTCCCATAGTCTGGCCTTGGGCTCCCAAGGCAGGTAGGCTCTCTTGGTGAGCACACTGGCCCTGAGACTTACCCTATGAGTCTTGACCCAAGAGCAGGTCATTCCAAAAGAGGGAGCTGTCTTGTCGCTTAGAGAGGAAGGGCTTGGGCGAGCCTGGGCTGGCTGGTGGCGCGTGCAGTTTGCCCCTGCCTGGATTCAGTGTGGGAGGCAGAGATGGAGCCAGCGCTACTGTCCTGTGTGAATCAACTTCAAGATTCAGAAACATATTATAGACAACTTCCCAGGTGACTATGAACAGGAAAGGCTGGGGTTCCAGGCATTTGGGCCCCAATACCATTTGGGCGTTTCCTTCCCTGTTCGTCTAGGCAGCAGCAGCATCTTAAGAGTCAGGTGAGTTCACACCTCACCAGAGCCTGTCCTGGGCAATGCAGAATGGAGGCTCTCTTCTGTCCAGGGTTGAAAATTTTATCCCTCTTTAGGCCACTAGCTCAAGCAGACAATTCTGCAATGATTTTGGGGAACCTTTCACCATCCCCTCTTCTTCCCCTTTATCCTGAGTTTAGTGAAGATGAGAGCAGGAAGGGACTATCCTTTGAAACAACTCTATTTCCTCATTTTATGGCAAGAGAAACTGAGGTCTACAGCCTAGATGGATACATAAAAGCAGAGAAATAAGAGTAGTTTGGAGTTCTGCTCAAGGTCTTGCCCTTCACATCAACTCTTGTGGCCCCTGATACCACTACAGGTGGTTTCCAGTGCCCCTTTACACCCAGGCCCTTCCAAAACGAACAGGGAATAAAATAGCCCTGAGGCTAGTGGCAGCCTAATGTTGGGAATCCATCTGCCTCCAGGAAGGCTCTGTCATGCTTTCACCAGCTCTGCTCAGGGAAGGTCTTGAGGCCCTAAGGCCCAAGCTGGGCTTCCAAGGGGTGTGGGGTCAGGAGGGGTGGATGAGCCCTATCCACCCACCCGTAGGCACCTCCCCTCCCCCATGATAAAACAATCACCAATAAAGCGGAACTCGCTGCACTCGCACTCGATCAGGGCCATGGTCTCAGCCAGCCACAGCAGGTTGTCTTCAGTCACCAGGCTTGGATGCTTGGCCACTAGGTCTAGGGGCAGGAAGCAGTAGTGCACTTCCTCTTCTGTGTCTAACAGTGGTGTATCCATGAGTCCCAAAGGCGCCTTATCATGTAGGCCTGGAGGAAAATGTGCAGAAGGGCATCACCAACTTCCAGAGGTCAGGGCTTTCAGAGGTGGGGTGCTCACTGACCTAGGGGGCCCAGAGGAAGCTGGAGAGACCATCCCAGAGATGGCCCCTGCCAGATGCCTCCTCATTCTCACTCCTTTCAGTGTAACCCTAGGTTTGGCAAGGGTGTGGTGGGGAACAGGGCAAGAGAAATCTATCTATTCTACAGTGAAGGGCAGTGGGACATGTGAAATTTTGGCTCATATACTTAAAGTCATTAAATTCATACTGTTATCCAGCTGGGGAGACATTACTTGCAGGATTCACGGAATGAAAGGGAGCCAAGGTGACCAGAGCTTAGGAAGGCATGGGGGAGGGAAATGGCCAAAATGAAGTTAGGATAGTAAGAAAGGGCCTGGGGTGGGCTATGGTGAGAAGTTTAGTTTTTTTAAGTAATAAAATGGAAAAATAATTTTGAAAAATTCATACTGGTTACTCATTTGTTTCTTTCTAATTGGTCAAACCGACTATAGATAAAATAAATGACCTACAGATAAAATAGATCCTTTTAACTCTCCCCAAAGCTCTAAACCCATCAATAATCATGAATGTCTATTCTTGTGTCTCAAATAGGTCAGTCTATACTACAAGGCACCCACCAAGCAGTGGTCATTTGGAGACATTCCTTGTGTGGTGGTTAGAGGTGACTTGATGGTAGAGTTCCCTGACCACTAGGACAGGGTGGAGGGCAGCCTGGCCTTGCCCAGGTGAAACCAGTATGCAAAGGAATGAACATGGAGAAGGATGCTTAGTTCCAGTGGGTAAGCAGCCATGGAGAGGGCATGTGGCAGGTACAAAATCAAAGGAGACGACAGGAAGGTAGAGAAATCATTTAGAACTAGTTCAGAAATCAGGGCACTCTCCACTTCTGTTAGAGTGAGGAGAAGGGAAGCTGATCTGGGCTTCACAAAAGGTCAACCTGTGGTGATACCTGTGAAGGCTGGGCTTTTTATAGGAAATTCTGAGGGTTTGCTGATACACTTCCACGTTCGCCAGTAGTTCAGAGATGCTCTCTCGGCAACAGGTATGTCTGCAGGCCTCACACGTAGATGGTGTTTCCCTTCCTTCAGATTATCTAGAGTCTGTTAGATAAAGAAGATTATTGCTTTGAAAATTTTAAACCAAGTAAATATCTACCAATTCTGGGGTAAAATACTAGGATATGGTAAAGTGTTTTGAAATAAATTCACTCACTCAATTTAGGTAAGAATTTAAGTCTATAAGATGATATGCTGTTACTCAAAATATCGATGAATATTTCCTTTATGGTTTTGAAGCAGTTTTTTCTGCTTTATAATTTTGAGTGATAAAAATTTATCTTATACAACTTTAAGAGTAATTTATAGTTAATAATTAAAAAGTAGTCCTCTAAAGGCACCACATGACCAGTTTTATTCTCTGCTGCTGCTGCTGCTAAGTCGCTTCAGTCATGTCCGACTCTGTGCGACCCCATAGACAGCAGCCCACCAGGCTCCCCCGTCCCTGGGATTCTCCAGGCAAGAACACTGGAGTGGGTGTTTTATTCTCTAAGAGCCTCATAATGGACAGAACACCTCAGATTCAGTGTGAAGCTAATTAAAGAACCTGCTTACTACACAGTTCAGTTCACTCGCTCAGTCATATCCGACTCTTTGCGACTCCATGAATTGCAGCATGCCAGGCCTCCCTGTCCATCACCAACTCCCGGAGTTCACTCAAACTCATGTCCATCGAGTCAGTGACGCCATCCAGCCATCTCATCCTCTGTCATCCCCTTCTCCTCCTGCCCCCAATCCCTCCCAGCATCAGAGTCTTTTCCAATGAGTCAACTCTTCGCATGAGGTGGCCAAAGTATTGGAGTTTCAGCTTTAGCATCAGTCCTTCCAAAGAACACCCAGGACTGATCTCCTTTAGAATGGACTGGTTGGATCTCCTTGCAGTCCAAGAGACTCTCAAGAGTCTTCTCCAATACCACAGTTCAAAAGCATCAATTCTTCAGCACTCAGCTTTCTTCACAGTCCAACTTTCACGTCCGTACATGACCACTGGAAAAACCATAGCCTTGACTAGACGGACCTTTGTTGGCAAAGTAATGTCTTTCCTTTTCAATATGCTACCTAGGTTGGTCATAACTTTCCTTCCAAGGAGCAAGTGTCTTTTAATTTCATGGCTGCAGTCACCATCTGCAGTGATTTTGGAGCCCAAAAAAGTAAGGTCTGACACTGTTTCCACTGTTTCCCCATCTATTTCCCATGAAGTGATGGGACCAGATGCCATGATCTTCATTTTCTGAATGTTGAGCTTTAAGCCAACTTTTCCACTCTCCTCTTTCACTTTCATCAAGAGGATTTTTAGTTCCTCTTCATTTTCTACCATAAGGGTGGTGTCATCTGCATATCTGAGGTTATTGATATTTCTCCTGGCAATCTTGATTCCAGCTTGTGCTTCTTCCAGCCTAGCATTTCTCATGATGTACTCTATATAAGTACAATATAACTCTATATAAGTTAAATAAGCAGGGTGACAATATACAGCCTTGACGTACAGGTGCTCTCCAAAAGCTGCCCAAGGAATCCTGAGCTTTGAGAAGAGCCCTCTGGTGGCCATGGCTATAAACTGCACCCCCATAACTGCTTAAGACCTGCAAAAGGAGGGGACCACAGTGGGGAATCTTCCCAACTTTGAGTGGCTGGTGGATTTGTGGAAGGACTGGATAATGGTGAGGTCATGGGGAGTGCTTTCCTGGAGGCAATGAACAATGGAAGAGAAAACTGCATATGTGAAACAGCAGAAGAGAGTCTGTCATGCATTCATTTGAGAAATGGTTGCCTGCTGTAGCTGAGACCCGGCACAACAACAACAACAACAGCAAAATTGGGTGAAGTAGTATGAAAAGGGAGTGAAACTAGTGAGAGCTTGCAAGAGACATCCTATCATTTCAAGCCTATCCTAATCTAACCAGATCACAGTAACCTGAACTGGCCATTTAGTTCATCTGCAGATTTAAATCCTGAGATTCTGTCTCAGTGGAAGGAACAATGGCACTCTTGAACAATTCTAAATTGGCCTCTGGGGAGGGGACTTCTTGCGGGAGGGAAATGCCACCCAGGAGAACAACCTGTTTGAGGATGGACCTAAATCCCCTTGGAGGTGCTGTTTGGTACCCAGGTGTGTCCTTTGGGGCAGGTCAGAAGTGAGAGTTCAATTAGCTTGAGAGGTGTGCTAGTTGAAGGAATGGTCTAATTTATAAAAATCAAATTGTTATAAATTGTCTCCATTTCCTGCTACTTCCACTAATGTAAAGTGTGAGCAGTATCATATCCTCCAAGAAGTGTTTGACAAATCTAAAACGGGGAAGAAAAAAAAAAAAACAAACAAACAAGTAAATCTACAAGGATTGCAATTTTTGCCAGTCAGGAACATGCTGCATGCATTAGACCCAGGAGCCTCAACTAGATTTTTTCCTAAACTCTGTCAGATAATCCCTGCTCTGATTTCTAGAAATATAAGGCCTTCCACTCATGGGAAGCCATTTGGCTGCTCTAAGAATCCATGGAACCCCTAACCCCTTTACTCTGCTTTATTATTCTCAGTAACACCTACTTGTTCATTTACTGTCTCCCAGTCTCCCCGAATATATATAACCTTCAAGACCATGAGGACCCTGTCTGTTTTGTTCTCCACTGCATTTACAGCAACCACAGTAGTGTTTGTGGGATCTCAATGTATTTTTGTGGAATGAATGAATGAGTGAAGAGCACGTCAGAGAGCTTATGCTTTCAGCTGCCCCTTGGCTTTGCTGACTAAAGTTGCCAGAATGTGTGGCTGGTCTTCCATGGACTTTAATTCCCCTTTTGTCTGCCTGAATACTACTCCTAGTACTTTTACTCTTCATATGTTATGACCTAGAAATTATTAGAGGGAGGATTTCTTTATGGAAATACAGACCCGAATTCAAATGGCTAACTGCTAGCACAAGGTAATTAATGTTGCTTTTGGCTCAGATTATAGTGAAAACATGTCAATCAGAAGTAACATAAGACTGATGGCATGGGGGCGAGTGTGTGTATGCACTGTTGCCAAAAGATGGCTGACAAATGTCCTACTGGCAGAGCCCTGGGACTTAATCTAGCTTTTCCAAAACAGCAGCAGTGCTCAGAGAAGCTTTATGCTCTGATGTGGGCTGTTGGAAGGAATGTGATGGTAAGAGAGCCTGGGGGAGCTTGCAAATCTCCAAGTGCTTTGTAAAGACAAGAAGGGCCAGCACCACTTGGAAGCTCAGAGGAGCAAGACTGGTTGAACAAAAGGATACGCAGAATAGATGCTATCAGCCAAACAAGCCAAATAAGACACACCTATCAGCATCTCTAACCTGCCCCTCCACTGCTAGCTCCAGCCCCCCACCCTGAAGTAGATTCAGCCTTCACTCATCATCTTGGATACATCATTCAGTGTTCGGTCAGCACACATTTATTAAACCCCTCTATGGGCCCAGTACTGTGATGCTGGGAATGTAAACATGAAAAGAATACAAGCTAGTGAGGGAGGAAGACGTATGAATACATGATCCCAACAGAATTAGCACTGATCTGAGAGCAGAGGCAAACTACCTGGAAGTATCAGGCTAGTCTTCCTGTGGGCCTCATTTCGGCTAATTCTTGAAGGGGAAATGTTCTATAAAGAGGGAACAGCAAGTGAAAAAACGTTGAGAGGAAGCATTTAGGGTGCTCAGTGACATGACTGGACATTAAGAGGTGGGCGTGTGTGTATCTGTGTGTTTGAGTGTGAGCATGTCTGCATGCATGTGTGTCTATGCATGCATGTAGGTTTATCTATGTGTTGGAACATGAGCCAGGACAAGCAGATGGGCTGTCCTGTGAGGAGCCCTGATGCCATGTTGAAGCATTTATACTTGAGTTGTCCACTTACCCACATCCATAGATGAGGTACACTGTTGGGGTAAGTATCTGCTGTTTATGAAATGTGCCTTTACAAGATCACAGTGGAAATCTGTCTCATATCATAAGAAAATGGAAATGTGAGACTTGTCAGTGGTCTTTTCTCTTAAAAGTGTGATCAACATTTGTGTGATCAACATAAAAACACTCCTGGCCCCCTTGAGCACAAGGGTTGCAGGCCTATTTGATTTGCTTGCCGGTAGCAGAACACTCACAGGTGGAACAATTCAAGTTTCCAAACTTACAAGTCCTCAGAAGGCATGAAAAAGTAAATACAATTAGCATGTATTCAACATACTAAGTCCTTGGTGGACTTCGGGCAGGCAATAAAAAGGGAATCTTGAAGCCTTGTGAGTTATCCTGAAGAAAAATTTCACACTTTGCAGTAGCAGCTGTGACTCCCAACCAAGCTGATAGTATGTTTGTGAGACTTGGAGCAGCTTACATTTACACAAAGGGGACTTCCCGAATTACACAGAAAAATCTATGAAGCACTGTGGCATTAATGTACAGACTAGTTTATGCTCCCCCTGTGAACAAGATACGACATTCCTAACCATCCAGGCTTGAGGATTTACATACCAACCTTGAGGACTCCAAATTTATGTCTCTAGACCTGACTGCTTCCCTGAATTCCAGATCTATACATCTGGCTGCCTGCCCCCACCACCATCCAGAATTTTAACGAGCACCATTTTCTTGCCTGTCAAACTTAATACATTTAAATCCAAACTCCTGATTTTTCCCTCTGAGCCTGTACCTCAGAACCCTGAAATGTGACTTTTATATAAATTTTATGTGTCAAAAATATATTTCTTTTTTTTTTTTTAACCATCTAAAAATGTAAAAACAATTCTTAGTTCATAAGTTGTACAAAAAAGGTAATGGGCTGAATTTGGTCCATGATGTAGTTTGCTGACTCCTAATGTTAAGCCGGAAGTTAATGGTTTTTTATAGCGCTATTGAAATGTTTCATATTATTTCTAATGTGAATAAATTTCATATTATATGGGCTTCCCAGGTGGTGTTAGTCATAAAGAATCTGCCTGCCAATGCAGGAGATGTAATGTGAATAAATTTCATATTATATATATAAATGAAAAAATTTACTCACCTAAATTATACAATTGAGTAATTTTTAGCATATTCACAGAATTGTGCAGCCATCATCACAATCTATTTTAACATCATAAAATGAATCCCTATGCTCATTTAAGAGTCCGTTGCCCATTTTTGCTCACTGTATCCTTCTCACCCTGTACCCTGGCCTTAGGCAACCACTGATCTACTTTCTGTCCCTGTAACTTTGCCTATTCTGCACATTTTATATAAGTGGAGTCATACAATATACGGTCTTTTGCGTCTGATTCTTTCACTTTGCACAACATTTCAAAGTTCATTTTCATCGTTACATGTATCAGTATTTCATTCCTTTTATTGACAAATAACATTTCATTGTATAAATATACCATTTTGTTTGTTCACTAGCTGATGAACATACAGGTTGTTTTCACTTTTTGGTTTTTATGAATAATTCTGCTAATTAACATTAGTCTACAAGTGTCTGTGTGGACATTTTGTAGGTTTTAATTTATTTGGGGTATATGCTGGGTCATATGGTAACACCATGTTTAACTTTTTGAGGAACTGCCAGACTGCTTGCCAAAGAGGTTGTACAAATTTACATTCCTATCAGCAGTGTATGAGGGTTCTAATTTCACCCTATCTTTGCCAACACCTGTTACTGTCTTTTTGATGAGAGGCATCCTAGTGGGTATGAAGTGGTAACTTAATGATGGTTTTGATTTGCATTTCCTTGATGGCTAGTGATATTGAGTACCTTTTCATGTGCTTATTGCCCATTTGTATATCTTGTTTGGAGAAATGTCTATTCAAATACTTTTAAAATTTATTTATTTTGGCTGCACCGGCTCTTTGTAGCTGAGTGCAGACTTTAGTTGTAGTGAGCGGGGGCTACTCTTCATTGCAGTGTGCGGGCTTCTCATTGTGGTGATTATGCTTGTTGGCAGAGTATAGGCTCTAGGCACTCAGGCTTCAGTAGTTGCAACACATGGGCTCATTAGTTGTCGTTCATGGGCTCTAGAGCTCGGGCTTACTAGTTGTGGCAAATGGGCCCACTTGCTCCGTGGCATGTGGGATCATCCTGGACCAGGGATCAAATCTGTGTCCCCTGCATTGGAGGGTGGACTCTCAACTCTCCAGTGGGCTTTCACTGGACCAGCAGGGAAATCCCCTTTGCTCATTTTAAATTTGATTGTCTTTTTGTTGTTTAGTTGTAAGAGTTCTTTATGTATTTTGATTACATGTCCCTTATCAGATTAGTGATTTGCAAATATTTCGTTCCCTTCTGTGTGTTGTCTTTTCACTTTCTCGATGGTGTCCTTTGAAGCATAAAATTTTAGAATTTCGATGAAATTGAAAATTCATCTAATTCTTTTGTTGCTCATGTTTCTGACATTGTACCTGACAACCATTGTAACTTAAGGTATAATGATCTTTTAAAATTTTAAATTTGATAATTTTATTTCTTTCTTTAAACATCTCCAAAAGCTACCTATAACATTTAGAATAGATCCTGTATAGTCACCTACATAACTCTGCAAGATCTGATCTGTAACATCCTCTGACCTCATCTACTTTTGACATCTCTCTACTCCCCACCACCACACAGTGTGGCATGTGGGATCTTTGTTCCCTGACAAGGGGTTGAATCTTTGTCCCCTGCAGTGGAAGTGTGGAGTCTTAACCACTGGACCACCAGGGAAGTCCTGGCACCTCCCTGCTTCTCACTGCACCTGACAATGGCTGCTGAGTCTGCCTCTTCCAAGCCATTCTAACCTCAGGGCATTTGTGTTTATTGTTCTTATGCCTCAAAGCTTTTTCCTAGACATCTCCATATCTTATCCCTTTTTCATTCAGTCTTCTGCTCAAATATTGCCTTCAATAAATCCAACCCTGACCACTCTTTCTAAAGGAGTAGCTGACCTCAGTAACTTGCTACACTTATGACATACTACACAACTGTATATTAAAAAACAGATTAGATATAAATGCTTTATTCTTTCAACATATTCCAGTACTATAAGGGTGGTGCCTGATAGAATAAATAAAAATTACACATGAAAAAAAGAAAATCAGAGACTTCCCTGGTGGTCCAGGGGTTAAGACTCTGCCCTTTCAATACAGGAAGCGTAGGTTCAATCCCTGGTTGGGGAACTAAGATCCCACATGCCATGCAATGTGGCCAAGAAATAAACAACAAACAAGTGAACCTAAAAAATTTTTTTAAAGAGAAAATCATATAAACACATTCTTAAACCCCAAGAAGTTCTAGAATACAGAACTCTTTCACTATTTCACAGGAAACACTGCTCTATTCTTCATAGCACACACCTCTATCTGACCTTATATGACTATATAGTTCATTCTGTGTCTCCAGTACTTGGCCTGTGATTGGTGGCTCAATACATGTTAATGTTACACTTAGAATCAAGATAATAATAGGTACTGAGTGTGCCCTTTGAAGGCCAAAGCTATAGGCCGGAAGGAGGTAGGATGGGCAGGTAGATGGCAAGGAGGAATGGGAGAGCTAAAGGGTAGGGATGTGAGGGAATGAGGAAGGGTAAAGAGTAGAGTAGGACTGTGAGCTCAACCACCTGTCCTTCAGATGCTTCCCATCTCATTCTACTAGTTGGTTCCTCTATGGTTTTCCAACAAAACTTACTATATTATAGATAATCTTGAGTAGGATATGCCACGTGTTAAGAGCATGGGAACTTTAGTTAGTGGGAGGCAAAGTCCCGTTTTTATTGTTAGGGGTTAAATCTGAAGTACTCTACAGTGAGCAAGCAGCACTAACAGGTTAGAACAATTGAGAATAGTGTTGTCCAATATGTGACTATTGAGTACTTGAAATGTGATAGCCTGAATCTGAGATGTGCTGTAAGTGTAAAACACACATCAGATTTTGAAGACTTGGTACATGAAAAGAATGTAAAATATATTAATTTTAAAATACTGATTACATGGACTTCATTGGTGGTCCAGTGACTAAAGAATCTGCCTGCCAGTGAAGGGGATACAGGTTCGACCTCTGGTCTGGGATGATTCCACATGAGCAGGGTAACTAAGCCCATGCCCCACAACTATTGAAGCCTGAGTGTCCTACAGCCTGTGCTCCATAGAGCCCATGCTCCACAACAAGAGAAGGCACCACAATGAGAAGAGAAATGCAACCGGAGAAAGCCCGTGTGCAGCAATGACACAGAACAGCCAAAAATAAATGAATTAAAAATAAATACTTTATAAAAAAGAAAATATTGATTACATATTGAAATGACAACATTAAATATACTGGGTTAAATAAAATATACTGTTAATTTCACTTGCTTTTTTTTTTAATGTGGCTACTAGAAAAATTAAGTTACGCATATGGCTCACAAATGTGGTTAACATTATATTTTTATTGGATCATCTTATATGTTCCTTAAAACCCATAGGAATAATGTCTGGTACCTAGAAAGTTTTCAGTAAATACTGGCTAAATGCATTAAAGCCAGCTGCCTGAGAAGGGTCTTTAGACTAAGAATTGGCAAACTCTGTTTTCTCCAAGCAAACTGTTTGTGCATTTAGGCAAGAACCTGAGTACGTGGACAGGGCTTAACAGTGAGGAAAGTGATGGAAATGTGTGAGGCTATTGATTTGCTTGAGATTGCTGTGTTTTTTCTCCAGCTGTATTTACACTCTGCTTCAGTGAATAAATACCACTTAAGCTGGGTTGGCCTAAATGTTTATTTCTTTGAGAGCAACATTTCTGAAACATAAGCACTTGTTTTATGGTCTGTTTTGGGAGGCAGATCCATAAGATTTTTCAAATACTGCTACTGCTCACACAACTTGCAACTTTGGAATTGGACCAATTCATTGGCTGCTGAGTTGTTACCACCCATTTAGAAATTGCTTCCCAAATATATTTTGTCTCAATTTGGGAAATAAGGACATCAAAGGAATTAAAGGGCTTGATAAATTGTGTAATAGCCTTGTGCTCTTTAAAATAGTTCTTCAAAAAGTTGCATAGATCTCTTTGATTTTCTGCAATGAACAACTGACTCCCTCCTTTCCCCCATTAAATGGTGCTTGGGAATTCCCTGACAGTTCAGTATAAGGACTCTGCATTTCCACTGCTAAGGGCCTGGGTTTGATCCCTGGTTGCAGAAGAAGTCATATGGTGGAGCCAAAAAAAAGTCAGCAGCTATCTTGACATTCCAGGTCCTTTAAGTGAATATGAAGCAATTGTAAGCAATTCTAGTGTTCAGTTCCTGGGATAGTTGAAAAAATTTTTATTTCAGGTGGGTAACTTAAAAAAAATAAAAAGAATATACAACAATTTGCACTGATGAGTATATGGGTTTTGATTTCCAAATATATAATACCTTTTAAACATTAAATACTGATTTAGTAAACAGTGTCCATAAAAACATGCATTGTGAGATGTTCTCGATCCTGTATGACCCAGATATGCAGGGACTACATCAGTTCTCCTCTTTGAGGTGTTGGGGAGGCATGGTTGGTACCACACTGAGCTGCACTGTGGCTTGTTGAGTCAGTGCTTCTGAAGACAGAGTAAACAACACCTTGTCCAGACAGTGGGATTAATATGGAGCAAGACCAATGGTCTTTCCCAGTTATAATATTTAGCTCTTCCGGGTTAAAAAAGTCATTGTTCAAAAACAAAAAATAAACTACTTAAGATAAACCATAGAAATGATTTCTGTAGTTGGAAGAAAAATTAGGAAAGAAGGTAATGTTCTCTGGTGATACTATGATGGTTTCAAAGTAAAGGTATTTAAAGCTCTTACACCAAGAATAGTCTTGGAAAACAGAGAAATGAAGACAAAGGAAAGATTCTGCAGTTTGAAGGACTTTTTTGCTTTGCTGTAAGTGAACACTGTGTACCTAACAGGCACAATGAGAAGTAATGTTGTCTGACACATCTTTCAGATTTTAAATCTCAGACACAGTGCATGTAGTAAATCCTATAATTTCTAGCGTATTCACCTTTCAAAATTCAACAACAAAAAGAAGCTTAAATTAGGATTTCCAAGAGTTAAGATCACCATCTCAGGCGATGGAAAGGTCTATCCGGGGGTCTGTGGTGACTGCTGGTATAGACAAGGCAGAGTTAGGATGAAATCCTTTATTCAGAACATGCATTTACAATGTACTGTTTATTACTTTAACTCTCTCATCACACCTTCTCATTAGAGGATCATCTCAGCAACCAATATATAAAAGGACACAGATTTTTAGCAATGTAAAGCCTATATTATTGAGCACCACTTCTGGAAGTTAAGCATATCTTACCTGCAGCAAAGGCATCAGCTGCAAACCCAGTGCTTGCTCATAGAGCAAGTTCAGCTCTGCACAACTGGAGAAGGAGAGTTTGGAGGTATAGAGGTAATAGTGCACATGTCTGAATGTGGAACCATCTCTGTCGATGAACAACCTCTGGTTTTCTGAAGAGGTCAGTGCTGAAGCCTCTTTCCATAGCAGGGAGTCTGGGAACTGAGCAAGTTTGCTTCTGGGAACTGAGAAATGCCAGCCCCCGACATTGAAATGAAACAAATCCTCTGCTGACTCATGAGGCATACCAGGCTCCTCCTAAAGAGAAAATGAAAAGAGATCTATGCAATAAAAGGAAATAAAAAGCACCCATATTGGAAAGGAAGAAGTAAAATTATCTCTATTTGTAGATTATGTGATCTTGCAATAGAAAATCCTGAGGAATTCACTAGGAAATTACTAGAAATAAGTTCAAGAAGGTTGAAGGGTATAGATCAATATAAAAAATCAACTGTATTTTTATATGCTAGCAATGAACAATAAAAAATTGAAGTTAAGAAAACAATTCCATTCACAACAGTGTCAAAATGAACAAAGTATTTGGGAATAAATTTAACAAAAGAAGTATAATACTTGTACTCTGAAAACCCCAAAACATTGTTGAAAGATAATTTAAAATACCTAAATAAATGGAAAATCTTTCCATGTTCATGGATCAGAAGACAATATTGTTATGGTAGCAATACTCTTCAAATTGATCCCTATGAAACACAATCCCTATGAAAATTCCAACTGATTTTTTTTCTTTTGCAAAAATTCACAAGCTGATGTTAAAATTCATACCCTATTATTGGCCAACAGAGGAAGAATGATTTTCTCCTTGCCTAGGACAGCTTAACCAATGAGACACTGCCACAACTCAGCCAATGAAAAGTCACTAAACTTCAAACTCCCAGTTTCCTCCAGTGTATTTTTTTTTAAATAACAGCCTTTCCCAACTTCCCCTTCTCCTCTACAAAAGTTTCCTCTCTTCCACTTTACCAGTCTTGCATGTGGTTCACCATAATTGCATGTCCTGAGTTGCAGTTCTTTACTGTTCCCAAATAAACTCGTTTTACTGGTCAAAAACAAAACCTAATTGTTTCAGGTTCACAAATTCTAGGTAAAAATTAGGCACGTTGAAGTGATTGGGGTGCGATGTACCGATATTTCTAATTTATTTTTAAATTTATCAAAAGATAAGATGAATCAATGGAGAAATGGATAGAGGATATGTGATTAAACAACTACAGCAAAATGTTCATCATAGAATCTAGGTGGTGGCTATATAGTTTCACTGTAAAATTCTTTCAAACTTTCTAAATGTTTCAAAATCTGCATTAGAATGCTGGGAGGTAGGGGAGATTGTTGCTCAATGGAGGAAAAGTCCAATTCTCCAACAAAAACCTGCCATCTCCAATTTTGACATCTGGGTAAAGAAAATAAATGCATGCCATGAAGAAGGGAGTGAGGTTCTTTTCTCTTATAAGAAGCCTGATTTAAATATTCAGATATAAAGAAAAACAATTATACATGTCATGTTTGAGGCTAGATTAAAGGGGACATGAAGAGAAGGATTATAAATTGTAAAATGGTGACAAGACTCTCAGAAGCAAAGGTGGAAAAACCAATCTAATAAGCTAATCTAGGCTTTTAAACGGAGAAGGCAATGGCACCCCGCTCCAGTACTCTTGCCTGGAAAATCCCATGGACGGAGGAGCCTGGTAGGCTGCAGTCCATGGGGTCGCTAAGAGTCGGACACGACTGAGGGACTTCACTTTCACTTTTCACTTTCATGCATTGGAGAAGGAAATGGCAACCCACTCCAGTGTTCTTGCCTGGAGAATCCCAGGGACAGGGGAGCCTGGTGGGCTGCCATCTATGGGGTCGCACAGAGTCGGACACGACTGAAGTGATTTAGCATAGTATAAGCTTTTAAAACTTCCCTGGTGGCTCAGACGGTAAAGCGTCTGTCTACAAAGCGGGAGACCTGGGTTCGAGCCCTGGGTTGGGAAGATCTCTGGAGAAGGAAATGGCAATCCACTCCAGTACTATTGCCTAGAAAATCCCATGGACAGAGGAGCCTGGTAGGCTACAGTCTATGGGGTCGCAAAGAGTCGGACAGCTTTTAAAGAGTCGCAAAGCTTTTAAATCCTGGCCTTTCTAAACATGGCTAAGGCTGAACACGACAAGCTGAGAGTAAGGATCTCACCTAGACCAGAAAGCATAAATATGCACGCAAACACGATTTTGCTTTCTATTCTCCTTAAAGGTGATTAGCTGGCCCTACAAGGGCCTGTAGTTCTTGAAAGACAAAAGGCTTCTTGTCAGATTGACTTCAGGAAACAGGGTAGCCTGTAGTCATCACTGCTGCTGCTGGGGCTAAGTCCCTTCAGTCGTGTCCGACTCTGTGCAACCCCATAGACGGCTCTGTTCCAAAGAGTGTATCTCTTTTCCCCACACTGATTCCTCAACCCTAAAGAAGATCAATCAGTTGATCCTGCTTCCAAATCAATTTCTAGAACTACCTCATGGTCTACATACAGGACCTCAACTCATCAGAGCCAGGGTTTCGTATCTGGAGCTTTCCATCATGCTTCAGAGAGCTGCCCTCCAACCCAATCCTTCCGATCCCCCACCCGCCATTACGTTCACCCACCAGGGCACCGCTTTGCCTCAAAATCAACATTCCCCAAGCACTGAGATTGAAGAACTTTACCCCGTCCGAGGCACAGCCTCACCTTTCAGACCTGGAGTCCCACCCCCCATCCCCAGAGTTCCTTCAACTGACAAAGCAGGCACATTCTTCTGACTCCTCAAAACTAGACCCCAGACTCTTCAAAGCTGGGCCTATATCCACCCTGTGTCCCAGAGTCAGGTCCCTAACCCCACAGCCCCAGTCCTCGACCACATCGCACCCATTCCCTGTTTTACTGTTTTTGGTGCCCCCGCCAGGGTGGGCTCCATACCATGGTCCAGGCTCCAGAAGCGGGTGGACAGGCACGTGACCAGGAAGATAACGGACCTCGGGAGCGCGGCGGCGCGCGGGGCGGGGCGGGGCCTGGCGGCGCTGGGCGGGGCTTGGCGCGCGACAGGAGGTCTCGCGGGCCGCGACAGGTGAGCGACGCAGCGGGGCAGGCGGGCAGGGATGGCGGAGCAGTGGGAGCTGGACGAGGAGGGCATCCGCCGCCTGGGGGCGCTGACCCTGGAGCAGCCCGGTAGGGCCCGGTTGGGAGGGTCTGGGCCGGGAGCCCGGGGTTCGAAGCTGAGGGGAGCAAACTGAGGGCGAGGCAGAGGAACCTGAGGTAGTCACGGGGGAACGGCGGCGGAGGAGCGGTCTCTGAGGTAGAGGAGCGCTCCCTGAGGTAGAGGGCTCTCCCCCTAAGTTAGAGGAGCGGCCCCTGAGGCGGAGGAGGGGTTACGCTGAGGTAGCAGTGAAGGAACTGCAGTTACCGGGGAGTCTGGGGCAGAGGGCGAGAAATTGAGGGAGGGGAGCAGAGTCTAAAAGGGAGAAGGAGAAACGGGGTTAAGCGGACTCTGAAGCTAGGAACAGAGAACTGGACTAAGTGGAAGGAAACTGAGCCCCAAGAGGGGCTACTAGTGGGAGAAGGGAAGCGCTGTGAGAAAGGCCGTTCGAAGTTGGGGTGCTATTGGAGGAGACACGAAAGGTTGATTTTGGCAATTCCGGAAACTTCCACCCCAACTTGCTTGATTAGGGTGAAATAGGTAAGGATGTTTCTTGATGAGCCAGCCCTCTCTTCGTCCAGTCTTCTCCTCTAGAACTTGGCCATTTCCTTGATCCATCTGTATGTGTCGCCTCATGAGACTCGAAAGGAGCCTGAGGTAAAAGGAATAGTAGCTGATAGATCGAAGCGTTTAGATCGCTTCGTCCTGAGGTGAACCTGGCGGAGTGACCTCTGACCCCACCTTTGACCTGGGGTCTGAGTCACTCAGCTTGCTTTTTTAAGTTTTTATGGAATAGAAATGTTGGAAAAGTTATCAGCGTTCCTGATTCTATTTTGAACCCCCCCCTTTTTTTTAACAGTTGAGGAAAATTAGGTTTAGACTCATGCCCCAAGTCGCACAGCCCTAAGTAATCCAGCGATGGTTTATTAATCCAGACTCTGATTCCAGAGCCTGTCCTCTAACCACAACAAAAAGTTGCCTTTCTTGCTTTCTCTAGTACTTTTTATTGGGGGAATATGCAATAATTTGGTTTTATTTTATTTAAATTTATTTAAAATGTATTGAAATTAGTATATGCTGGTAACAAATACTACATGATGGTTTGGTGTGCATATCAATAGATTGATGTAGGTATTTCAGGTTTTTCTTTTCCAAACCACTTTGTGCTTCCCTAATTTGAAAAGCTTCATTGGCTTGACATACTGGTGTACCTTTCTTTCTTTCTTCCTCTCCTTTGTTTTAAAAAATTTATTCAATTTGATTGGGGGGGCGCATATGCCTTCCATTATCCAGCTAGAATAATATGTGGCAGTATTTTTTGGGGGGGGCGCTTCTTTGCTTGTTTTTATTATATGTGAATAACAAAATTAATTTTGCTCATTCTGACAATTCAAACAATACAAAAGTCTCTAAAGTAAAAAAATATTCTTCCCTCTCCCTCCTTCTATACTTTTCCACTGCTTTTACATATTCCTTTTTTTTTTTTTAAGGGATAGAGCATATATATCAATATGATTTGGCAATTTGCTTTTTTACTACCAATAAAACATAGATATCTTTTTTCTTTCTTTCTTTTGGCTGCCACTTGGCTTGTGCAATATTAGTTCTCCAATCAGGGAATGAATCCAGGCCTGGGGCTGTGAGAACATGGAGTCCTAACCAGTGGACTGCCAGGGAAGTCCCATAAATGGTGTTTAAAGCCATGGAGCTGGATAATGTAGATAGACAATAGAAGGCTTAAGACTCAGCCCTAGGGCATTTCAATGTTTAAAGCTTAAATAGGGGAGAAGGAAAGTGATGTTTTGGAATTTAATAAAGGGTAAATGGCAACCCACTCCAGTACTCTTGCCTGGAGAATCCCATGGTCGGAGGAGCCTGGTAGGCTATAGTCCACGGGGTCACAAAGAGTCGGACACAACTGAATGACTTCACTTTAACTTTCACTGTATCAAGTAATTCCCTGGTGGCTCAGTCAGTAAGGGATCCACCTGCAATGCAGGAGACTGCCTGCAGCCCAGGAGACCCGGGTTCGATCCCTGGGTCTGGAAGGTCCCCTGGAGAAGAAAATGGCAACCCACTCCAGTATTCTTGCCTGGAAAATCCCATGGACAGAGGAGCCTAGCGGGCTACAGTCTATGGCGTTTCAAGACTTTGTCCTGAATTTAGTAGTGGGAGATCTTTCATGTAGATTTCCGAGGCCTTTTTATTTATTTACTTGAAACTGTTTCATCATTATTATAAATAAGCTTTATTATTAATTCAGTTTGTAAGTGAACTATATAAATGGTTTTCTATAAAGGGATTACTTGTTTCCATCAATAAAACATGTTTTTGCCCAGTGGAGTTATTATAGCCCATGAAGTAAAATTGGAAGATGGTTCTGTTGTTCTTGAGATCTATAACTTTCAATGTTTGATTTGTTCTACAGTCTATTTGTCTTCACTCTATAACTGTTGAAACTGAGTGCATAATCTCTTAACTGTGTGTGTTAGTCGGTAAGTCATGTTTGACTCTTTGTGACCGTAGCCCACCAGGCTCCTCTGTCCTTGGAATTCTCCAGGCAAGAATACTGGAGTGGGTAGCCATTCCCTTCTCCAGGGAATCTTCCTGACCCAGGGATAGAACCCAGGTCTCCTGAATTGCAGGTGGATTCTTTACTATCTGAGCCACCAGGAACGCCCAAGACCTGTACTTCATATGAATCATCAAAGAACATCTGTCCCAGTGGCAGTTTATCATTTGATTGATAATTCTAGTTCCCTTTAAAAATGTTAAAACATCTGCTTTTTGAAATAGAATACAGTGAAGGGCATGTGAAATGCAGCCAGGGCAGTGAATGAAATCATAACTGACCTTAGCTTTTGGCCCATGGTAACAAGACGCTTACTCCTTGGAAGAAAAGTTATGACCAACCTAGATAGCATATTGAAAAGCAGAGACATTACTTTGCCAACAAAGGTCCGTCTAGTCAAGGCTATGGTTTTTCCTGTGGTCATATATTGATGTGAGAGTTGGACTGTGAAGAAGGCTGAGCGCCAAAGAATTGATGCTTTTGAACTGTGGTGTTGGAGAAGACTCCTGAGAGTCCCTTGGACTGCAAGGAGATCCAACCAGTCCATCCTAAAGGAGATCATCCCTGGGTGTTCTTTGGAAGGAATGATGCTAAAGCTGAAACTCCAGTACTTTGGCCACTTCATGCGAAGAGTTTACTCATTGGAAAAGACTCTGATGCTGGGAGGGATTGGGGGCAGGAGGAGAAGGGGATGACAGAGGATGAGATGGCTGAATGGTATCACTGACTCAATGGACGTGAGTCTGAGTGAACTCCGGGAGTTGGTGATGGAAAGGGAGGCCTGGCGTGCTGCGATTCATGGGGTCGCAAAGAGTCGGACACGACTGAGTGAGTGAACTGAACTGAACTGAAAAAGATTCTCAGTGTATTAGGTCATTGCATACTACAGAGCTACCAATATGGTGCCCTCAAAGTTGGGATTTTTTTTCCTTTTTTTTGAGATATAATTCACATCCTGTAAAATTTAAAGTATGCATTTCAGTATCACTTAGTGCATTGTATAACCATCACCACTGTCTAGTTCCAGAGCGTAAAAGGAGACCTCATATTCTTTAGGCAGTCAGTCCTTATTTCCAGCTCCTCACAATAAGTGGTCCCAGGCAACCAGAAATCTGCTTTCTGTCTCCATAGATTTGTTTGTTCTAGATATTTCATATAAATGGAATCATAGAATATGTGGCCTTTTGTGTCTGGCTTCTTTCACTGAGCATGTTATTATTAAAGTTCATCCATATTTTAGCACCAAGTATACTTGATTTCTTTTAAAAATTATTTATTATTAATAGACTTTAATTTTTAAAGCAGTTTTAGGTTTACAGAAAAATTGAGCAGAAAGTACAGAGTTTCCATATATTCTTCCTTCATCACACCTTCCTTATATCCCCTTCCAGTTTTCCTATTAATAATATCTTGCATTCATGCAGTATATTTGTTATGGTTGTTGAACCAATAATTATACATTATTATTAACTAAGATCTATAGTTTACATTAGGATTCACTCTTTGTGTTGTACAGTTCCGTGTGCTTTGACAAATATATAGTCATGTGTACACCATTACAGTATCAAAAGAACAGTTTCACTGCCCTAAGAATCCTCAGTGTTCTACCTGTTCATCCCTCCCCCACCAGTGAACCTCTGGAAACCACTGACCTTTATCCTGTTGCCTTTTTCAGAATGTCATGTAGTTGTAATCATACAGTATATATTCCCTGGGAACCACTGATTCTTTAAAAAAAAATCTTTTAACTGATGTATAATTGACATATAATATTAACTTAGTTTCAGGTGTACAACATAATGGATGATGTTTGTATACATTGCAAAATGATCATACCAATAAGTCTATGTAACATTTATCATTTTACATAGTAACAAAATTTTCTTTTCTTAGAATGACAACTTTTTAAGATCTACTCTTAGCAACTTTCAAATATGCAATGCAGTATTAGTAACTAGTCATCATACTGTATATCATTGCTATTTTTAGTGTTACCTTTTTCAGAATATTATGCAGAATGTTTTCAACCTGACTTCTTTCATTTAGTAATGTGTATTTAAGGGTGCTCCATGGCTTGGTCCATAGGTGATTTTATTGCTGGGTAATATTCCACTATATGAATGTACCATAGTTTTGTTTATTCATTTACTTATTGAAGGATATCTTGGTTGCTTCTGAGTTGTGGCAATTATGAATAAAGCTGCCATAAACATTTACATTCAGGTTTCTGTGGGGACATAAACTTTCAACTTACTTGAGTAAATACCAAGGGGCTATAATTGCTAGATCTTAGAGTAAAAGCCATGTTTCAGTTCAGTTGTCACTCAGTCATGTCTGACTCTGTGACACCATGGACTGTAGCACTGCAGCATGCCATCTTTAGCTTTGTAAAAAACTGCCAAACTATCTTTTAAAGTGGCTATTCCTTTGCATTTCACTAGCAGTGAATGAGAGTTCCTATTGCCCGCCTGCTCTAGTCTGAATATTTGTGTCTCCCCCCAAACTATTCATATGTTGAAATTCTAATGCCTAATATGATGGTAGTAAGAGATGTGGCCTCTGGGAGGTGATTAGGTCTTGAAAGTGAAGGAAAGTGTTAGTCGCTCGGTTGTGTCCAACTCTTTGCAACTCCATGGACTGTAACCCACCAGGTCCATGGAATTTTCCAGGCAAGAATAATGGAGTGGGTTGCAATTCCCATCTCCAAGGGATCATCCTGACGCAGGAATTGAACCCAGGTCTCCTGCATTGTGGGCCGATTCTTTACCATCTGAGCCACCAGGGAAGCCCTCATAAAAGAGATTAATGATTTTATAATGGAGATCAAAGAGAATGTTCCCTTGCCCTCTTCCACTGTGTGAGGACACTGGAGAAGTAGGCAGTCTGGAACCTGGAAGAAGGCTTTCACCAGAACCTGGTCATGCCAACACCCTGAACTTGGACTTCCAGTCGCCAGACTGTGAGAAATAATTGTTGTTTATAAGCCACTCAGTCTAATTTACATTTTTTAACAATTCTCAAAATTTTTGGTATCAGGATTCCATTACACTCTTACTTAAATATTATGCAAAGAGCTTTGGTTAATGTGGATTATTATATCTATTTATATTTACCATATTTGATGTTGAAACAGAAAATTTTAAAATATTTATTTGTAATTCATTAAAAGATAACCATAACATACCCATTACATGTTAACATATATAATGTCTTTTTAATGTCTTAATTGAAGACAACCATATTCTCATATCTTCTTCTGTGTTAAATATGTTGTTTGAAATATATATATATATATGAAGTCATGCCTTATATAGATATATAGTTGGAAAAGGGGAATATTTATTTAGGGTATGTCAGCTCTTCACTAATGCGCACAGGCTTTCTCTACTTGCAGAGAATGGAGGCTACTCTTCAGTTGCAGTTTGCGGGTTTCTCATTGCAGTGGCTTCTCTTGTGGAGCACAAGCTCTAGAGTGCACAGGCTTCAGTAGTTGCTGCACAGACTCAGTAGTCATAATTGGTGGGCTCCAAAGCACAGGCTCAGTTGTTGTGGTGCACAGCTTTAGTTGCCCTGTGCCATGTGGTATCTTTCAGACTAGGGATCCAATTGGTGTCTCCTGCATTGCAAGATGGATTCTTAACCACTGGACCACCAGGGAAGCCCTCCCGGAAGGAAGAAGTATTAAAATAGCATTTTCAGTGAATTTCCTTCTTTGCATATTTCCTTCAGTGCATATTTCCTTCTTTGCTATGACATGAAAACTGAGCAAGTGGTAGTTTCTTAAAGGTTAGTTGTATCTGAAATCTAAAACCATATTGTTGAACTTTTTGTACTCTGTTACATTAAAATCCATTGGTACATCAACATGATGCATCCATCATTTGAAAGATATTAACTCACTGACTTATGTAGATCTTCTAAATATTGACAAATTTCATTATATAACATTAAAAAATCATATTTGTTAATATCATCACAAATTTCACTAGAGAGAGCTTTAGGTTTTGGAATCTGTCAAGTTTATGGTGGCAAATACAAGTTTATCAAAATTCTAATTTCGGCTTGGAAGCTTATATGTTAATAATTGACAACAGTTATTACTTGTTTTGACTGAAGTGATGGTCTCACTTTATTTTTAAGAAAATGTCTCACAGCCATTCAAGTATGTCAGAATTTTATAGTAACAATAGTTACCTCCCCGCCAAAAAATGGCTAGTTAAGCTGGCATCTTGAAACCCACACAAGTGTTTTCTTGCTAGGCATCCACCATACTTCAGTATGCAGCAGAAATACTTCATGCATACCTCCCATTTAGGAACACTATATAAAAAAGACATACTCAAGGGTCAAGATTTACTAAAATTAACCATTTTTACTGCTTTTTCAAGGGCATTCTTAAGAAAACGTGGCTCTTTTTTTAACTGCATGCATATAATGGTGAAGAATACAATATTATGACTAAGACTAAAGTTTGATGCCACTGCCTTAAGTCATTCTAAGGCCTCAGTAGTTTTTGCTTTTATACCATATGTGTAAATATCAGCATAGTAAAAAGAGTTGTTAATATTTTAATATTATTATGAAAATAATTTTTAAAAATAGTTTTGATTTTGTGGACCCCTGTACATGTCTCAGGGACCTCCAGGGATCTAGGGACGATGTTTTGAGAACTGCTACACTTTGTTATGACATCTTTTAGCTTTTGAAATTTGTTTTGAAATACTAAGTTAAAAGTTTCATTTGTTTTGTGGATGTATCTTTTTGGAGTGCTTTCATTCTTTAGGGATGCTATTCTGTTTTTTGTTCTTTTTTGTTTTAAAAACCTCATATACAATTTGACTATAAACCTTTTCTGTGTCTCTTTGTTAAAGTGCGTTAAGTTTTCTATACTTTTGGCTGGGCCAGAATAACTTTTCTAGTTTCAGGGTTTGGAGCTCCCTCTTCTGTTGTGTTCATGAAGAACTAAAAATAGGGCTTTAAGCTTCCTGAGATCTGCAGTCTCTGCTTCCCTCCTGGACTTATATCTAAACCTTCTCTTTCTTTTGAACCCATTGTCTGTATTCCATTCATTGTGAATTCTGTTCCAGTTATTTCTTTCAGGGATGAATCTGTCTTGAAAAGGATCTTGTTTCATGTTTTTAATAGTTTATAGGGCCTAGACTGCTCCAGTACCTTAAGAACTTATTTCGGTGCAGTTCCTTGGCAGTCACCTGCAAATGGGATTCTGCAGAACCTTCTTCCAGTTTTTGTTCCTGTTCTCATTTTGGCCCACCACACTTACCAGTGAGTTCCTATTGTCTTGCTTTTGAGATTCTCCTCTTTTCAGTGCTGTCAGAAGTCTAGTTTGACATCCGGTCCCATCACTTCATGGGAAATAGATGGGGAAACAGTGGAAACAGTGTCAGACTTTATTTTTCTGGGCTCCAAAATCACTACAGATGATGACTGCAGCCATGAAATTAAAAGACGCTTACTCCTTGGAAGGAAAGTTATGACTAACCTAGATAGCATATTCAAAAGCAGAGACATTACTTTGCCAACCAAGGTTCGTCTAGTCAAGGCTATGGTTTTTCCTGTGGTCATGTATGGATATGAGAGTTGGACTGTGAAGAAGGCTGAGTGCCAAAGAATTGATGCTTTTGAACTGTGGTGTTGGAGAAGACTCTTGAGAGTCCCTTGGACTGCAAGGAGATCCAACCAGTCCATTCTGAAGGAGATCAGCCCTGGGATTTCTTTGGAAGGAATGATGCTAAAGCTGAAACTCCAGTACTTTGGCCACCTCATGCGAAGAGTTGACTCATTGGAAAAGACTCTGATGCTGGGAGGGATTGGGGGCAGGAGGAGAAGGGGACGACAGAGGATCAGATGGCTTGATGGTATCACTGACTCAATGGACGTGAGTCTGAGTGAACTCCGGGAGTTGGTGATGGACAGGGAGGCCTGGCGTGCTGCGATTCATGGGGTCGCAAAGAGTCGGACATGACTGAGCGACTGATCTGATCTGATCTGATGTATGTATATATATATACACACACATAAGTACACACACACATACATTCTTTAAAACACAGTCATACATATACAGACACAAAGTCACACTTTTTCCTTAGTGTCTTTGAGATCTTTCCATATAAACATCTACAAATCTACCTCATTGTTTTAAATGACTATATAATAATAATTAGCATGTATATAGCACCATATGTCAGACACTATTCTAAGTTTTGTATTCTCTCTCTCTCTCTCACACACACACACACACACACACACACACAAAACACACACACATATATGTGTATATGTTTATGGGTTTTCCTGGTGGCTCAGCAGTAAAGAACTCACCTGCCAATGAAGGAGATGCGGATTCAATCCCTGGGTTGGGAAGATTCCCTGGAGAAGGAAATGGCAACCCGTAACAGTATTCTTGCCTAAGAAATCCCATGGACAGAAAAGCCTGGTGGGCTACAGTCCATGGGGTCGCAAAGAGTGGAACATGACTTAGAGACTAAACAACAGCAATAACTATATATTTGTATATACACAATACATATAGTCATTAAATCCTTACAACATCTTATGAGGTAAGTAATGTTGTAATCTCCATTTTTCACATGAGGAAATGGATGCACAGAGAAGTTAAGTGACTTTTACAAGGTCACAGATCTAGTACATTGTTCAATGCACTGCTGCTTAGACCATCTTGTTCTGCTCTTCTACCGATGAGCCCTTTGACGGTTTTCTTTTTCTCCTTTTCCTTTCTCCTTCTCTCCCTTTCTTCTTCCCTCCCTCCTTCCCTCTCTTTCTTTGTTTCACTATCCTGAAACTTTCCTGAAATTGACATCCTTCTGGTCTATATCATATGTCCTGGCAAAATGCTGTACTATTTTTGGGCTAAATCCTAGCAGTGGGATTGCTGAATTTGTTGTTTGTTTTGAGAACTTTGGGAGATTTTTACTACATCATTCAGGCTAATTAAAGAAACTCAAGGTTTCTGTAAAACCAAGTCTTGATGTCACTGCATTAGACCATATTGCTAATTTTAAAAGGAAGATCTGTTCTTTTTATGAGCCTTAAATGTAGGACCTTTCACAGATGAGATATGGGAGAAAGGAAGGCCTGTTTTTCAATGACTCTGCTCTTTTTCCAAGCAGAGATCATAATATATCTACTGATGATCTCTTTTCAGAACTGGTGGAGTCTCTTTCATTGCAGGGATCTTATGCTGGAAAAATCCATTCCATCGGTGATGCCTTTAGAAATTTTAAAAGTCTCCGATCCTTAGATTTATCAAGAAATTTGATCACTAGCCTGAAGGTAAGTTCTGTGTTTTATGACCAGACAGTTTTCTGTTTTTTTGATGGGAAAAAATAAAAGAATATCAGCTTGGGGAATATCCTTTTAAATGTTTCCAAACTAAATTTTGTTATTCACCATAAAATTCTTTCAATTTTGCTTTACGTTTGACATTTTAAATTATAAGATAGTGGGGAAAAATTTCTTTTATACTGAAAGAAAACTGTCACTGCCTAGGGCAATAGTTATGATTCTTGCTGCTGCTAAGTCGCTTCAGTAGTGTCCGACTCTGTGCGACCCCATAGACGGCAGCCCCCCAGGCTCCCCTGTCCCTGGGATTCTCCAGGCAAGAACACTGGAGTGGGTTGCCATTTCCCTCTCCAATGCATGAAAGTGAAAAGTGAAAGTGAAGTCGCTCAGTCGTGTCCGACTCCAGCGACCCCATGGACTGCAGCCCACCAGGCTCCTCCATCCATGGGACTTTCCAGGCAAGAGTACTGGAGTGGGGTGCCATTGCCTTCTCCAATGATTCTTCATGTGTGTTAAAAAATTATGAGGAACACTGTTAAAAGTACAGATTCTTAGAGATTGTATGGCAGTCTAGTGATTAGGATTCATGTTTAAGATCCCACAAGCTGTGTGACATGGCAAAATAAATAATAAAAAATAATAAATAAATAAAATATTAATTAAAATGTAGAGTCTTAGTCCCTATTCTGAGAGTCTGAGTTAATATGCAGTGGGTCCAGGACATTCCCAAGGGATTCTGATGATGTTGATGCATGGAACATATATGGAGAAACACTGGCCTAGATTGCTATTGTGATTTTTTTCCAGGAGGGGGAGAAAAAGATGGTCTTGAAAACAAAGAAAAACTTCCAGGCCAGGAGCTGGTGGAGCAGAGGACAGTTCAGGAAAGTAGATGCTTAAGCAGAAAGTGTGAGGATTAGCAAACAAAGCAAGAGCTCTGCAAACATAAACACCCTCACACACAGAAATGGAAAATTTCTTTTCTTTGCGTAGACCCCCAAATAGTATTTCTTCCACTATTCCCTTTTTGCCCAGCTACAAGTCTCTCTTGATAAAACCCTTCTTTGCAAGACTGAAGGTGAAAGACTTACCGATGCTGTCCAAGATTGGTTACTAATCTGGATTATTCTGCCAGTTTTGCATTTCTTAGGGGAAATTTGTTCAACAACACAAATCAGACCCAATCTCAAGATCTAAAACTAAGGGCCCTGAAAGAAGAAATCTAAGCTAGATCAAATTTCCAAGTAGGGTTCTAAGAGCAGAAATTCCAAGTTAAACTAGGTCTTTAGAATCTTCGATAACAGCCCTTTGTATCTGGCTCACCTATATCAGAAAGTATTAATACAGAGTTATTTAGGCCTCCTCTTCTCATATGTATTTTTATCTGTTTGTATTTTCAGACTAAAAAGATTGAATGAACATTGCTGTCATTTGCTTTTGCACCCTTTTTCTTTCTACTTCTGTAAATTGCCTGAAAAACTGTTGTGAAGATTAATCAATTAGCACAACTAATCAAAAATTACATACATAAGATTCCTGGTAGTGTTTGGCATATAGAAAGCACTTAGTAAATGCCAGTTTTCTAGATTTTTTTTTTTTACTTCTGTGATTTATCTGCAGGTATTCATCTCTAGCAGCTCTGATCATTTTGCTTAATTTTTTCAAGGGGAAAATGTTTTGTGTTTATTTCTAGTGTAGCATTGAGAATACATGAATTTATGCCAATGGGGAAACGTGAGAGGAGGATTGGAATCGTTTCCTTGACTGTTATACTGAGACATTAAAAGATTACTTGAGCTGGGATATTATATACATTTAAAGACAGCCCTAATGGTGTGCTACCCTGAGAGTGACGCCAAAAGCATTGATAAATATTCCTAACCATTGATCCTTTCACAATGTAGAAGTTAATGGAACTGAAAATAGCCAGAAAGAAATGCGTTGAACTGTAGGCAGGGTTCAATTCAGAAATGTTTTGAATATACCTTGAGTTTTCTAAACTTCCTGCAATTGAAAAAGGTTAATTTTAAATGAGAAAAGAAGATAAACATTATTTTATAAATAGGTGATGGAAAATAATTTTACCTTTCTGAAATAACTCTCAATGACAGAGTTCCTTTTATGGTAAGCATTTTTAATATTAAAAGTATGTGACTATACATATATGTACATGTTTTGAAATATTGTCCTGAAATTTAGTGTTGGGCCAAAGCACCTAACTAGCTAAATACATGAAAATTAAGCAATTAGTTTCAATAGTAGGTTTTAGTAAAGGAGAAAAACTGTGGCTTTTCCTCTCAAGTGTACCAGTTCTGATTGCACTGTTGCTAGAGAAGTGGAGGGGGTGGGGTTGCTAAGTCCACAGAGAGAGAACAGAAGAAGGAAGAGCATTTCTACCAAGAGGAGCTGACTGATTGAAGGATGGGGAGCTTGTGTGGTGGCAGTAACTCTGAAGGGGAAAAAGAGGGCTCCAGATTGGTCCAGGAGGGAAGATTTGGAGATCGAATTGTTTGGTTTTGCCATGTAGTCCTTTTATCCTAAAAGTGAGGTCTTGAGATATTAATAGAAGAACATATACATGGAATACTTTGGCCACCTGATGTGATGAGCCGACTCATTGGAAAAGACCCTGATGCTGGGAAGGATTGAAGGCAAAAGGAGAAGGGGGCAGCAGAGGATGAGATGGTTAGATAGCATCACCAACTCAATGGATATGAATCTGAGCAAAGTCTGGGAGATAGTGAAGCACAGAGGAGCCTGGCGCGCTGCAGTCCATAGGATCACAATGAGTCAGACACGACTTAGTGACAGAACAACAACAAAATACATACACACTTAATTTTTTTCCATACCCTTTCCTTAGAACCATCTCTCTTTTGCCTCCCTCCCTCTTGAGGGCTTTTGGGGTCAGGCAAGTGGTTGTAGCAAGGGTGAGAGAAGTGCAAAAGTGACTTGGGTTGGCTACTACCAGGAAGGATTAGATTGGGAAAGTGATGAGAGGCAACAGAAGTATAGAACTGACTGCAGATATTTGGATGTCAGAGCTTATAAAGGAGGAAATGTATGATATCAGTGAATTATTTAATGTATAGCACACTCAGTGCCCATGGGCTGCAGCATTCTTATTCTCAGGCAACTAAATGGGAATTTCAACCCTGCATTTGTCATGGGTGACTCGGGTAATTGTTTAAGGATGAAAAATAATATTTATATTTCTACCTTTATCTGTGAGATTCCTAATCCTTCCCAACATGCACTTTCATAATGTGGTCTTTTCCTTGCAGGGCATCCAGTATTTATGTTCACTCCAAGACCTGAATTTATATTATAACAACATTCCTTCATTAGTGGAGGTGTCCCGCCTACAGCCTTTACCCTTCCTCAAAGAACTAGATTTGAGACTCAATCCTGTTGTCAGGAAAGATACAGATTATAGGCTCTTTGCTGTCTATATGCTACAAACTCTGGAGAAACTGGGTGAGACCCTCCTCCCTTGTTCTTTGTCCCCAAATCTTACTTTAAACCAGCTACCTCCTAACTTTTTGGATGTTGGCCCAGAGTGTGTACTGACAGGATATATTTGTTTATTAGTCAATATTTATGTAACGTTTGTGTTGGCAGGATGTATGACGAGTCCTTTTATTGTTTATTGAATGACAATCTATGATTTTATCAGTTACTTCCAGCTTTAGTTTTCTTCAGTTGATGGTTTCACCACCACTTCCTCCCCAACAAAAAGTTTCCAGGTTGACATTTATTTTTTCAGGTGCCCCAACTTTGTAACTACATTAGCAGTAGAAAATGAACATAGCAACTTTTTGAGGCTTAGTTAGCGAGGAACAATAAATATTCCTTCAAATAAGTTAGTCTGTATTTCTTTATAATTTTATTCTCATTGATATAAACTTCTATGTTACATGCTCCTGGGAAAGTTATAGGGAAGCTAAGTAAAGTCTTTTAGAAATGTTGTGACTTTCAGCCTTTAAGATTAGGCCATTTGGATTGTTTGCTGCCCAAACTGTACTTTCTTGTAGTGATAGTTACACTTAGGTGACAGTTGTTGCTATGGTGTCCCTGTAGTCTCCCTGAGTTACTACTTACTCCAGTGACAACATAATAGCATTATTCTGTGACCCGTCTCAAACAAAAGATGAGACTGATCTTTAGTTTTTACTCTGTGAAAATGCTTTTCTGACCCACTACTGTTTACTCCAAAAAAGAAATATGCTCAGACCACGGTTTTTGCCTCCAGATGACCGAGCTGTACGAGAAAGTGAGAGAAAAGCTGCCAAGCTGCATTTTAGTCAGTTGGGCAACAGTGAAAATTTTCTTTTAGAGGTGGAAAAAAGGTAAGATTTTTACCAAAAATTTTTTTAGTTTGGTTCTGGACAGAGAGTAGTGAATTCCTGCTTAACTTTCTTCATTATCCAGCAGAAATCTCTACAAGTTGTAAGAACCCTCAGATTAGAAATCAAAGTATCTATGCAGAATTTTCAGATTTATCTGGGGTGAGAATCTGGCCATCAGTGGAACATTTCTGCTTTCTTGAACCACTGTGTCTTCTTTGGATATAATTGTACATTCTCTAAAGTTATTGTTCAGAGTTTATAGATAGGGATTTTATGGGATTACTTATTCCCATAAATGTTTGTCAGCCCTTTCTTGGTAGAGTTATAAATTAGTACATGGTCTTTTCCTATTGAATTAGGAGGATTACATACATTACCATGGGTAGGATCATTAGAGATAAATTTGTTAAAGAATGATAAGAGAAGCATTTTTGTACAAAACCAAAAGTAAATGGCCCTTTAACCTCCAAAGTATCTGAATGGTAGATTTTTTCCATTTTTTATTACTAAAATTCTGTCCAAATAAGATACCATATCTTCTACCCCCAAATTCATGCTTTTTAAAAAAAGTTTTATTATTTTTGAAAAATAGAAGTTTATGATAAACAATTTAAATAACACAGAAGTGCAGGAGAAAAAGTCAGAATCACCCTATATTTTGCTACTAAGTTAACTACTAGTAATGTTTGGTATACATCCTTTCAGACATCTGTGTACCTATACACATATGTAGATGTATTATTAGTACTTTTTTTCTGATGATAGAAAGAATGTATTTATTGTGAGAATATGGAAAGTAGAGAAAAAAACAATGTTAGCCACTTATAATCACACTATCCAAAAAGAAACACTAATTATATTATGGTAAATATCTTCTTAGTTTTAGGTATATGTATGTGTGTGTGTGTATTTTGTCTGTGCATGTTTATATATTATAACAACATAGGACCTTATATATCATACAATCAATATATAAATATATTAATAATAAAATAATAAATATATTTATTTTATAGCAGTTTGCTTCCTATACATACCATTTTTAACTTGATAAGCTATGAAAATGTCCACACAACACTAAATATTCTTCCTCAGAATGTTTTTTGTTTACTTCTTTATTATCTTTCCCCTCCACTAGAATATAAGCTCCATGAGAACAAAGACCTTGCTTGTCTTGTTTACTGTAGTATCCCTAGCGCCTAGAACAATGTCTGGCCCATGAGCGGTGCTGAGAAATAGTTTGCTGAATGATGATTAAGTGAAGTCCATGCCTGTTGGCCTGGGATCCTGCTCTTTTCTGGTGACTCTGCCTGTCTCTGTTCTCATCCATTATATGTTTTGTAATGTAACCCTCAGAGAGCAGCCTTATTTCTCTATTTTTTTAAGTTCCCTATTTAAAAAAATATTTGTTTATTTTTGGCTATGCTTAGTCTTCATTGCTGCTCGGACTTTTCTCTAGTTGCAGCAAGCAAGGGCTACTCTAGCTGTAGTGTGCAGGCTTCTCATTAAGATGGCTTCTCTTGTTGCACAGCATGGACTCCACACATGAGGAATTCAGTAGCTGTGGCTCTAGAGCACAGGCTCAATAGTTGTGGTGCATGGGCTTAGTTGCTCTTTGACATGTGAGATCTTTCTGGATTAGGGGTCAAACCTGTGGCTTCTGCATTGTCAGGTGGATTCTTTACTACTGAGCCACCATGGAAGCCCATAAATTCCCTATATTTTTAAAGTCGTTTAATTTGTTGTTGTTGTATATTAGCTAAGTCTGACTCTTTTGTGACCCCATGAACTGTAGTCTGCTAGGCTACTCTGCCCATGGGATTTCCCAAGCAAGAATACTGGGGTGGGTTGCCATTTCCTTCTCCAGGGAATCTTCCTGACCCAGGGATTGAACCCAGGTCTCCTTCCTTGCAGGTGGATTCTTTACCACTGGGCCACCTGGGAAGCCCTGAGGTTAATGAGGTTAATTTACATAGACTAAAATTCACCCTAGAAAGAAATGGAATATTTCTTAAAAATTATTTGTATATGTACTTTGTAAATTAATTCCTATTTTAAATGCATTGGAGTACCTTGTTTACTACAGAAATCCAGAGGTGAGTTAATGTATAACTGAATAAACTTCCTAGTGAGGCAAACAATTATCACCACTATATTTCTGTTTAGTTACCTTATAGTGATTGCAAAACCAGAAGTAAAATGTTGCTCAAGTGTCCAGAATTAACATTAGTACTCTGTAAGCTCTCCAACCTTGGGTGAAGGACTTTTCTTTTAAGCCTTTCTGAGTCCCAAGTCCCCCAACCTATAAAATGGTGATTATAGATTAATGGGAGAGCTTTTATGATTAAATGAAATGATGAGAGTAAAGTGCTTGGCTCATTGTTTAGGCTGTTTGTACTTAATGTATTTCCCAATCTGTACATACCAGTCTTACCATACTACATCAATCAAGTGCAAACACTTGCCTTTCTTATTTCTTTTTCAAACTAATGGTTATGGTTGTCTCCATTGTAATTCTTGGTAGAAGAACCATCCTTTCTGTGTCCTATGAAGTTTTTAATTCAAAATAAAACACTTTTATTTTATAATATAAAATAATACTCCCTGAGTCATCCAGACCTAAGTTTATGTCAAGAAAACAGAGTATCTAAGTTCGGAATTTTCTGGCTTTCATGCTTTGGAGGGTGAACTGTAGTGTCTTTCTTTCTCATTTCCCAATGAAAATACTATGACTTTAAAAAAAATAGTTTTAACTGAAATATTTGTGAAAATAATATGTTCTGGAGCATTTGGGAAAAAAAAAATCTGAGTACCCTGAAATGTTTTTTTCTAAATAGCCTTTACTCGTGATCTCAGAAGCTTCTTTCAGTTTTAAATAAATTATTTGATGTGACAGCTCTAGGGAGAAGACAGTAAAAAACTGTGTAACAAATGAGAGCACTGCATCAAAAGTCAGCACTGATAGTGATAACAGAATTGAAACTGGTAAGTTTTCCCTTTCTGACCACAAAACAATTAAAACATTAATTGTTTCTGTTATTATGGCCAATCTTGAGTAGGATGAAGACAAAATAGTTGAGAAATAACATAGATTTGAAGCAAGCACAAGGTTTACCAGTTTGTGTTTTTCCTTCTTTCTCTCACTGCCAGAGAAGCCCTATTTACTAAGCAGGCCTAAGCCAGAACCCATCAAAGTGTACAAGCTGTACTCAGAGAGTTCAGTTTCACTTACATCACTTTATATCATTAGTACATCCTGAAAATTGCATTGCCAATCCCCACAGGATTCATTAGCCACAGATTCAGGACTCATCTGCATCAGTGCAGCTCACACCCTTAGCCTCTTGGTGTCTCCACCTTGAAACTTTGCAGCTGCAGAATCTATTTCCGCTATATTCTTGGGGATTGTTGCCTGTAAGCAGTATTGGAAATCCAACGTGAATAAAATGTTATGCTACATTCATGGTCCTGCCACAGGCTAGAAGAAAGCTTTACAGTAGAGAACTTGCATGCAGTGGGCCCATATGGATTAATTTGGCACTCATCAGATGACCTTTCACTTGAGAAAATTTTTTCTGGCTTGAGGTCTCTGTCCCTTTTTTGAAGGGTCTACAAACTCTAAAAATTAATCCTTAAAATCTCAACAATAATTAATAGATTGATGATGTAGTTTAGACACAAAGGGTTTTCAATTTGTAATATAGTATTTTATTTCCTGACTTTGTGTCTATCCATGTAGATATTAATTGACAAATTATTTTCATGTAAAATTTCAAGGTAAATTAAGCCATAGTGAGGTATGATATTTATTTTCCTTTCTTAGAGGTCTCAGAGGTCTTAGAGGTCGCATGTAAGTCATGGACCATAGATTGCTCTATTTCATTTTAAATAGCATTTTTTATATTTCAAAATTGATGAAATTCTATTGTAATTATTTTGGAAAGTACTGAAAAGCCCAAAGAACATTTTAATCACTCAGAAGACTTTCCCCTAAAGAGAATCTCAGTTAATTTGATATACAGCTTTCCTATCTTTTTATAAGTATAAGCATCTATGTATCCATTTCCAGAAAGACAAAGATACACTGAAGCATAATTTGATTACATTTTTTGTATGAGCTGAATTAAAGGTCATTTATATTATTATATGTCATAAGCACCACAGTCACTCTATGAATTAAAATGTTTTAAAGTACACAGCCTTTACTGAGAACAAACTGCTTTACTAGACACAGGGCCCATTTCTAAAGGTGCTCAGAAGCTCCAGCTGTTGCTGGAATTTTTTTTTTTAATATTAAGTTTATTTTGCTGCTTTGAAACGTTAAAAATCTTTGCTTTCTGCTGAAAATTATGTTTTGTGCTAGATCCCTGCGGAGTGTTGCCTGTAAGCACTGTTAGTAATCCAGTATGACTGAAGTGGTTATACCACATTAATGTTTGTGCCACAGGCTAAGACAAAACTTTCTAGAAAATATTACCCACTAGTTCAATTGTTCTGGAGAAGGCGATGGCACCCCACTCCAGTACTCTTGCCTAGAAAATCCCATGGATGGAGGAGCCTGGTGGACTGCAGTTCATGGGGTCATGAAGAGTTGGACATGACTGAGTGACTTCACTTTCACTTTTCACTTTCTTACATTGGAGAAGGAAATGGCAACCCACTCCAGTGTTCTTGCCTGGAGAATCCCAGGGACAGGGGAGCCTGGGGGGCTGCTGTCTCTGGGGTCGCACAGAGTCGGACACTACTGAAGTGACTTAGCAGCAGCAGCAGCAGCTCGATTGTTCAAACAGTGCTTTCCCACCAGTCATTTAGGATGGCAGGGAATCTTCACTGTCTTGTATCCTCATCCTGGTCTCTTCACTGCATAATCTTTGACTGTTTCAAAGTTCCCTCTCTCTTTTCCCATACCCCTAAAATAAGCATACCTAGGCTATGCCTTCAGATTCTCTTCTTTCTCTACTCTTTGCCCTATTGAGCTCATCTGTTTGCACAGCTAGCTTTATTTCCTCCCTGTTGATGACTCTTAAACAAAATGGTCTAGCTTTGACAACTTGTACAGTTTCTCTGCATCAGTTCCCTATTTCTGTTGACCAACTATTAACATACACTTGGAATCACCACTGAATAATTTTCCAGCCTCTCACGCTAAACATGTTAAAAACTCAAACGAACGCCATTTCCTCCAGACCTAAACAGCTCTCAGGGTTTCCTTAGTGTTACCACCACTTTCTCATTATTCAGGCTCAGAATCAGTGCGGGGTATAATTCTCTCCCTCCCCCAAATCCAGTTGAATGTTCATACCATAGAGTATGATTCACAATTAACAAGCTTTCTTTTCCCTTTCCTGTCTCTTAACAGGCATGTTTAATATCTATCATTCACTGAGTATAAACTCTAGGCCAGGCTATTATATAATCTCATTAAATCCTCACAACAACCTTGAAGGTGATTATAATTATCCTTGTTTCTTCATGTGTGAGGAAACCAGGCCCAAAAGAGGTGAAATAATTTGCTCTAATTATCCACTAAGTGGCAAAGCTGTGATGCAAACTCTAGTCTGTCAGTCATCAAAGTCCTCTTAAATATTATACTGTGCTGCCTCCTAGTTTCTTCTTTATTCAGTTCATTTTGTATTTCCTGTCAGATTAATTCTCTTAAAACTCAACTGTGATTATTATATTTGCCTGCTCAAAAACTTGCATGGCTCCCACTCATAGCTGAAGTTAGAGTCCTCAATCTGACACACAAGGCTTCTCTAAGTTGTAGCTGTGGAAATTCCCTGGTGGCTAAGACTGTACACCCAATGCAGGGGGCCTGGGTTCAATCCTTGGTCAGGGTGCTAGATCCCACTTGCTGCAACTAAAGTTTCCATGTGCTGCAACGAAGATCAAAGGTCCCATGTGCAGCAGCTAAGACACAGCACAGCCAAATAATTAATTAAAAAAAAAAAAAAAAAACTGCTGGAGCTCATCTCTTCAGCCTACCCTGAAACCTTATATCTCCTGTTTCTCAACTACAATATACGATGCTTCAGTCAAGTCAAACCACTCTCTCCTTTTTCTCTCTTTTGCCGTTGAACTAATGCTGTCCCTTCTGCCTTCAGTGCTTGAATTAAAATCCTTCTGTTTATGACCCAAATCAAAGTCCATTCTTTTTAGTGAAATTTTTGATTCTCATCCAACTTTTTTTCCTTTTTTCTTTTTGTAAACTCACATAAATTATCTTCTGAAACATACTCTGGAAATAGAAAATTCAGTCATTTCCTGAATCACTTGCAATATAATATAATGAGACAAACATGAAAAAGCTAAGTAACACAATTTCAGGCAGTGCATATGAAAACGTTAAATAAATGACACAGATCAGTATTCCTCAAACTCAGTGTTGTGAACTCCTGGAGCAGGGATACTTTCAGAGGTCCACAGGCAGTGTGAGGCCCTTTAATTTCATGTTTTTGTTTGATGGAGTTATGGAAAACATTTAAAAGATGTAAGAGCAGAAATACTCCTTTGCAATATTAGTCTGCTATTTGAAAAAATAGACTGTTTTTTAGAATAGTTTTAGATCCACAGCAAAGCTGAACAGGAAATACAGGGTTCCTGTATACCTCCTGCCTCTCCACATGCATAGCCTCTCTCACTACCAACAACAGGCATCAGAGTGGTGCTTTTGTTACAACTGATGAACCTACATTGACACATTATTATCACCTGAAGTCCTTAGTTTACATTAGGGTTCCTTTTTGGTAGTGTACATTCTATGGGTTTGGTAAATGTATTAATATAATGACATGTATCCACCATTTTAGTATCATACAGAATAGTTTCACTGGCCTAAACTCTGTGCTCACGTAGTCTTCCCTTACTCCCCTCTTACCCCTGGCAATTACTGATCTTTTTACCATCTCTTTATGTTTTTTTTTTCTCAGAAATGTTTATTGTGGTAAAATGTATATAAGATTTACCATCTTAACCATTTTTAAGTGAACAGTTCACTGGTATTAAATGCATTCATCACCACCAGCCCTCTGGAACTCTTTTCATCTTATAAAACTGAACTACACCCATTAAATGATAACTCCCCATCTTACCCTCCCTGTAGCCCCTAGAAATCACCATTCTATTTTCTTTCTCTCTCTGATACTGATTGCTCTGAGTCTCTTATAGAAGAGAAATCATACAGTATTTGTCTTTTTGTGACTGGTTTATTTCACTTAGCATAATGTCCTCAATGTTGTTGCCCTCTTCCAACAACACAAGAGATGACTCTACACATGGACATCACCAGATGGTCAATACAAAAATCAGATTGATTATATTCTTTGCAGCCAAAGGTGGAGAAGCTCTATACTACAGTCAGCAAAAACAAGAACTAGAGCTGAGTATGGCTTAGATCATGACCTTCTTAGGGCAAAATTTAGACTTTAATTGAAGAAAGTAGGGAAAACCACTAGACCATTCAGGTGTGATTTAAATCAAATTCCTTATGATTATACAGTGGAGATGACAAGTAGATTCAAGGGATTAGATCTGGTAAACACAATGCCTGAAGAACTATGGACGGAGATTGGTAACATTGTACAGGAGGCAGTGACCAAAACCATCCCAAGGAAAAAGAAATGCAAGAAGGCAAAATGGTTGAAGAGGTCTTACAGATAGCTGAGAAGAGAAGCAAAAGGCAAAATAGAAAGGGAAAGATATACCAAACTGAATGCAGAGTTCCAGAGAATAGTAAGAAGAGATAAGAAAGCTGTAAGAGAACAATGCAAAGAAATAGAGGAAAACAATAGAATGGAAAAGACTAGAGACCTCTTCAAGAAAACTGGATGGGCATATTCAAGTAAACGGGACCTAACAGAAGCAGAAGAGATTAAGAAGAGGCAGCAAGAATACACAGAAGAATTGTACAATGAAGGCCTTAATGACCCAGATTAAGGAAACAACAGAATGGGGAAGACTAGAGATCTCTTCAAGAAAATTAGAGATACCAAGGGAACATTTCATGCAAAGATGGGCTCGATAAAGGACAGAAATGGTATGGACCTAACAGAAGCAGAAGATGTTAAGAAGAGGTAGCAAAAATACACAGAAGAACTGTACAAAAAAGATGTTCATGACCAAGATAATCACGATGGTATGATCACTCACCTAGAGCCAAACATCCTGGAATGTGAAGTCAAGTGGGCCTTAGAAAGCATCACTATGAACAAAACTAGTGGAGGTGATGGAATTCCAGATGAGCTATTTCAAATCCTGAAAGATGATGCTGTGAAAGTGCTGCACTCAATATGCCAGCAAATTTGGAAAACTCAGCAGTGGCCACAGGACTGGAAAAGGTCAGTTTTCATTCCAATCCCAAAGAAAGGCAATACCAAAGAATGTTCAAACTACCGCACAGTTGCACTCATCTCACATGCTAGTAAAGTAATGCTCAAAATTCTCCAAGCCAGGCTTCAGCAATACGTGAACCGTGAACTTCCAGATGTTCAAGCTGGTTTTAGAAAAGGCAGAGGAACCAGAGATCAAATTGTCAACATCTGCTGGATCATCGAAAAAGCAAGAGTTCCAGAAAAACATATATTTCTGCTTTGTTGACAATGCCAAAGCCTTTGACTGTGTGGATCACAATAAACTGTGGAAAATTCTGAAAGAGATGGGAATACCAGACTACCTGACCTGCCTCCTGAGAAACCTGTATGCAGGTCAGGAAGCAACAGTTAGAACTGGACATGGAACAACAGACTGGTTCCAAATAGGAAAAGGAGTACGTCAAGGCTGTATATTGTCACCCTGCTTACGCTGGGCTGGAAGAAGCACAAGCTGGAATCAAAATTACCGGGAGAAATATCAATAACCTCAGATATGCAGATGACACCACCCTTATGGCAGAAAGTGAAGAGGAACTAAAAAGCCTCTTGATGAAAGTGAAAGAGGAGAGTCAAAAAGTTGGCTTAAAGCTCAACATTCAGAAAACGAAGATCATGGCATCTGGTCCCATCACTTCATGGGAAATAGATGGGGAAAAAGTGGAAACAGTGTCAGACTTTATTTTTCTGGGCTCCAAAATCACTGCAGATAGTGATTGCAGCCATGAAATTAAAAGACGCTTACTCCTTGGAAGGAAAGTTATAACCAACCTAGATGGCATATTCAAAAGCAGAGACATTACTTTGCCAACAAAGGTCCGTCTAGTCAAGGCTGTGGTTTTTCCTGTGGTCATGTATGGATGTGAGAGTTGGACTGTGAAGAAGGCTGAGTGCTGAAGAATTGATGCTTTTGAACTGTGGTGCTGGAGAAGACTCTTGAGAGTTCCTTGGACTGCAAGGAGATCCAACCAGTCCATTCTGAAGGAGATCAGCCCTGGGTGTTCTTTGCAAGGAGTGATGCTAAAGCTGAAACTCCAGTACTTTGGCCACCTCATGCGAAGAGTTGACTCATTGGAAAAGACTCTGATGCTGGGAGGGATTGGGGGCAGGAGGAGAAGGGGACGACAGAGGATGAGATGGCTGGATGGCATCACTGACTTGATGGACATGAGTTTGAGTGAGCTCTGGGAGTTGGTGAGGACACGACTGAGTGACTGAACTGAACTGAACTGAATGACTCAGATAATCATGATGGTATGATCACTCTCCTAGAGCCAGACATCCTGGAATGTGAAATCAAGTGGGCCGTAGGAAGCATTACTATGGACAAAGCTGGTGGAGGTGATGAAATTCCAGCTGAGCTATTGCTAATCCTAAAAGATGATTCTGTTAAAGTGCTGCATTCAATATGCCAGCAAATTTAGAAAATTCAGCAATGGCCACAGGACTGGAAAAGATCAATTTTCATTCTAATCACAAGGAAAGGCAATGCCAAAGAATGTTCAAACTACTGTGCTATTTCGCTCATTTCATATGATAGCAAGGTAATGCTCAAAATCCTTCTGGCTAGGCTTCAGCAGTATATGAAGAGAACTTTCAGATGTACAAACTGGATTTAGAAAAGGCAAAGGAACCAGAGATCAAATTGCCAACATCTATTGGATCGTAGAAAAAGCAAGGGAATTCCAAAAAAATATCTGCTTCATTGACTACACTAAGGCTTTGACTGTGTGGATCACAACAAACTGGAAAATTCTGAAAGAGGTAGGGATACCAGACTACCTTACTTGCCTCCTGAGAAACCTATATGCAGATCAAGAAGCAATTAGAACCAGACATGGAACAACAGACTGGTTCCAAATTGGAAAAGGAGTACGTCAAGGCTGTATATTGTCACCCTGTTTATTTAACTTATATGCAGAGTACATTATGTGAAATACCAAGCTGGATGAATCACAGACTGGAATCAAGATTGCAAGAAGTAACAACAACCTTAGATATGCAGATGATGCCAGCAGAAAGCAAAGATGAACTAAAGTGCCTCTTGATGAGGGTGAAAGAGGAGAGTGAAAAAGATGGCTTAAAACTCAACATTCAGAAAACTAAGATCCATGGCTTCCAGTCCTATCACTTTATGCAAATAGATGGGGAAAAAGTGGAAACAGTGACAGATTTTATTTACCTGGGCTCCAACATTACTGTGGAAGGTGACTGCAGCCATGAAATTAAAAGATGCTTGCTCTTTGGAAGAAAAGTTATGACAAACCTAGACAGCATAGTAAAAAGCAGAGACATCACTTTCTCAACAAAGGTCAAAGCTGTGGTTTTTCCAGTAGTCATCTATGGATGTGAAAGTTGGACCATAAAGAATGCTGAGTGCCGAAGAATTGATGCTTTTGAATTGTGATGCTGGAGAAGACTCTTGAGAGTCCCTTGGACAGCAAGGAGATCAAACCAGTCAATCCTCAAGGAAATCAACCCTGAATATTCATTGGAAGGACTGATGCTGAAGCTGAAGCTCCAATACTTCTGCCACCTGATGCGAAGAGTCAACTCATTGGTAAAGATCTGATGCTGGGAAAGATTGATAGTAGGAGGAGAAAGGGGGGACAGAGGATGAGATGGTTGGATGGCATCACTGACTCAATGGACATGAGTTTGAGCAAACTCCAGGAGCTAGTAAAGGACACGGAAGCCTGGTATGCTGCAGTCCATGGAGTTGTAGAGAGTTGTACATGACTTAGTGACTGAACAACCACAATGTCCTCAAAGTTCATCCACATGGTAGCATTAGTCAGAATTTCCTTCCTTTTTAAGGGTGAATAATATTCCATTGTATGTATAGAGCACATTTTGTTTATCCATTCATTTGTCGATGGACACTTGGGTTACTCCCGTGTTTTTGCTATTGTGAATAATGCTGCTATGAACAGGGGTATACATCTATCTCTTCAAGACCCTGCTTTCACTTCTTTGGGGTATGTACCCAGAAGTGAAATTATTGTATCATGTAGTAATTTTATTTTTAATTTTTTTCAGGAATTGCCATACTGTTGTCTATAGCCACTGTATCATTTTACACTCCCACCAACAGTGTACAAGAGTTCTGATTTCTCTACCTCCTTACCAACACTTGTTATTTTCTGATTTTTTGGTAGTAGCCATCCTACTGGGTGTGAGCTGGTATCTCATGTTTTTAATTTGTATTTCCCTGATGATCAGTGATGTTGAGTATTTTTGTGTGTGTGCTTATTGGCCATTTGTAAATCTTCGTTTGGAGAAATGTCTATTCAAGTCCTTTGCCCACTTTTGAACCAAGTTGCTTTTTTGTTGTTGTTGAGTATTAGGAGTTCTCTATATACTCTAAATATTAATTCTGTATCAGATATATGATTTGCAAATATTTTCTCCCATTCTATGGGCTGCCTGTGGGCTGCTACTCTGTGTGTATTGTTTTTAGATGCACAAAATTTTAAATTTTTAATGAAGTTCAATTTGTCTGTTTTATTGCTTTGCTTTTGGTGTCACAGTGACAAATCCAGTAAGCATGTTCTCTATGTTTTCTTCTAAGAGTTTTATAGTTTATATATAAAAAATATGTATATATATATATTTTTTATATATATTTGGATGCCCCCGGTCTTAGTTGGGCCATGTGGGATCTAGTTCCCTGACCAGGGATCTAACCCCAGCCCCATGCATTGGGAGTGTGGAGTCTTAGCCACTGGACCACTGGAGAAATGCTGAGTTTTATAGTTTAATGTATTACATTTAAGTCTTTGATGCATTAATCCATCCAGTTAATTTTTGTGTATGTGTTAGGTAAGGGTCCAGCTTAAATTTTTTGCATGAGGGGTGAGGGACCGGTAGCTGCTTCTTTGCTGAAAGTGAAAGTCACTCAGTTATTTCCGACTCATTGTGACCACATGGACTGTAGCCCACCAGGTTCCTCGCCATGGAATTCTTCAGGCAAAAACACTGGAGTGTGTAGCCTATCCCTTCTCCAGGGAATCTTCCTTACCCAAGGATCAAACCCAGGTCCCCCACATTGCAGACAGATTCTTTACCATCTGAGCCACAAGGGAAGCCCTAGAATACTGGAGTGGGTAGCCTATCCCTCTCCAGGAGATATTCCTGATCCAGGAATCAAACCTGGGTCTCCTGCATTGCAGGTGGATTCTTTACCAGCTGAGCTACCAGGGAAGCCTTAGCTACTTTGCTAAGAACTGAAATTAACCAAAATTAACCCTAATTTACCTTCCATGCCTTCCCCCAGAAGTTGCAAGCCTTCAGTAGACTCCAGAATTCTAAAATAGTTATATCAGAGAATTCTGCAAGTGCAGTTGTTGTCTAGGGGGGAGACAGATGCAAGATGCTTCTCACTGCCATTTTCACCTGTTGCCACAGTTTTGCCTTTTCCAGAATTTCATATAATTGGAGTCATACTGTATGTAGCCTTTTCAGATTGGCTTTGTCTGCTTAGTGATATGCAGTGGTTTCCTCTGTATCTTTTTGTGGCTTAGTAGCTACTTTGTTTTTAGGGCTTAATGGTGCTGTGGTCCATGGGGTCTCAGAGTTGGACATGACTGAGTGACTGAACTGAACTGAATATTCTATTATTATTATCTGGATTATTTATTTACCCACTCACCTACTGAAGAACATCTTGGTTGCTCCCAGGTTTTGGCAATTATGCAAAAAGTTGTTATAAACATCTATATGCAGGTGTTTGTATGGACATAAGCTTTCAACTCCTTTGGGTAAATACCAAGTTTTTAGTTTTGTAAGAAATTGCCAAACTGTCACCTAATATAATCTGCTTTGTAAAATATCTTTTGACACACTGAGTTTCTTGAACTGAAATTTCTCAAACTAGATTGATAGTCTCAGGGTTTATGAGAATGTTGAGTTTGAGAAACACTGATGTAGATGGGCATATGCTGTAGAGGCTCAGAGTGTACTAGGAGCAAATGGGGAAAGGTTTTGTGACAGAAATTCATTTCTCTCTCATATAGAAATCCAGATGTTGGCAATCTAGGGCTGTTACTGGGGGTTCTAACAGATGAAAAAGGATGTAGTGAGAGGCAACTGGCATTCTCTGGTGCGATGGATATAAGAGCAATTCAGCAAACAGGTGTCTCAGATCAGATCAGTCGCTCAGTCGTGTCCGACTCTTTGCGACCCCATGAATTGCAGCACGCCAGGCCTCCCTGTCCATCACCAACTCCCGGAGTTCACTCAGACTCACGTCCATTGAGTCAGTGATGCCATCCAGCCATCTCATCCTCTGTAGTCCCCTTCTCCTCCTGCCCCCAATCCCTCCCAGCATCAGAGTCTTTTCCAATGAGTCAACTCTTCGCATGAGGTGGCCAAAGTACTGGAGTTTCAGCTTTAGCATCATTCCTTCCAAAGAAATCCCAGGGCTGATCTCCTTCAGAATGGACTGGTTGGATCTCCTTGCAGTCCAAGGAACTCTCAAGAGTCTTCTCCAACACCACAGTTCAAAAGCATCAATTCTTCGGCGCTCAGCCTTCTTCACAGTCCAACTCTCACATCCATACATGACCACAGGAAAAACCATAGCCTTGACTAGACGAACCTTTGTTGGCAAAGTAATGTCTCTGCTTTTGAATATGCTATCTAGGTTGGTCATAACTTTCCTTCCAAGGAGTAAGCGTTTTTTAATTTCATGGCTGCAGTCACCATCTGCAGTGATTTTGGAGCCCAGAAAAATAAAGTCTGACACTGTTTCCACTTTTTCCCCATCTATTTCCCATGAAGTGATGGGACCAGATGCCATGATCTTCGTTTTCTGAATGTTGAGCTTTAAGCCAACTTTCACTTTCCACTTTCACTTTCATCAAGAGGCTTTTTAGTTCCTCTTCACTTTCTGCCATAAGGGTGGTGTCATCTGCATATCTGAGGTTATTGATATTTCTCCCGGTAATTTTGATTCCAGCTTGTGCTTCTTCCAGCCCAGCGTTTCTCATGACGTACTCTGCATATAAGTTAAATAAACAGGGTGACAATATACAGCCTTGACGTACTCCTTTTCCTATTTGGAACCAGTCTATTGTTCCATGGCCAGTTCTAACTGTTGCTTCCTGACCTGCATACAAATTTCTCAAGAGGCAGATCAGGTGGTCTGGTATTCCCATCTCTTTCAGAATTTTCCACAGTGTATTGTGAGCCACACAGTCAAAGGCTTTGGCATAGTCAATAAAGCAGAAGTAGATGTTTTTCTGGAACTCTCTTGCTTTTTCCATTATCCAGCGGATATTGGCAATTTGATCTCTGGTTCCTCTGCCTTTTCTAAAACCAGCTTGAACATCTGGAAGTTCACGGTTCACATATTGCTGAAGCCTGGCTTGGAGAATTTTGAGCATTACTTTACTAGCATGTGAGATGAGTGCAATTGTGCGGTACTTTGAGCATTCTTTGGCATTGCCTTTCTTTGGGATTGGAATGAAAACTGACCTTTTCCAGTCCTGTGGCCACCGCTGTTTTCCAAATTTGCTGGCATATTGAGTGCAGCACTTTCACAGCATCATCTTTCAGGATTTGGAATAGCTCATCTGGAATTCTACCACCTCCACTGGCTTTGTTCGTAGTGATGCTTTCTAAGGCCCACTTGACTTCACATTCCAGGATGTCTGGCTCTAGATCAGTAATCACACCATCGTGATTATCTGGGTCATGAAGATCTTTTTTGTACAGTTCTTCTGTGTATTCTTGCCATCTCTTCTTAATATCTTCTGCTTCTGTTAGGTCCATACCATTTCTGTCCTTTATCGAGCCCATCTTTGCATGAGATGTTCCTTTGGTATCTCTGATTTTCTTGAAGAGATCTCTAGTGTTTCCCATTCTGTTGTTTTCCTGTGTCTATCTACTGGAAAATTCCTGTGTTAGAGGATAGGCATATTAGGAAATGACACAACAATGTCAGAGCTTCAGCTACTCCCACACCAGATTTATCATAGTTAATTAGGTTACAAGTCAGGCTGAGACATGAGTTCAACTTCGGCAGAGGTAAGGAACTGTGGGGGAGAGACACTAGCAGTTGACCTGGGTAAAGCCTTCCCAAAAAGGATACACTTAAGTTGGGAATTCAAATAGAATTCATTGGGCATAGTTGGGCATTCAATGCATAGAAAACAGAAGTAGAAAAAACAGGTGTGACGGATTAGGAAATTGACTCAGCTTGTGACTTAGCTTGTGACAGGGGGCTTCTCAGGTGGTGCTAATGGAAAAGAACCTGCCTGCCAGTGCAGGAAACATAAGAGATGTGAGTTTGATCCCTGAATAGGGAAGATCCCCTGGAGAAGAAAATGGCAACTCACTCCAGTATTCTTGCCTGCAGAATCCCATGGACAGAGGAGCCTGGCAGGATACAGTCCATTGGGTCGCAGAGAGTTGAACACGACTGAAGTGTCTTGGCACGCATGCATGCACGTGACTGGAGCTAAGGTGGTTGATTAAAGCCAAGTTGCAAACGGTCTCTTTATGAAACATTTTCATTTTATTCTATTGAAAATGGGTGACAAAGATATTGTAGGTGGTAAGCATGATTAAATGTATAATTTAGAGCAATAACTCAAGATTGATTTAGATAGGCAGCAACTAAAGACAGCAGTCCAAGTGGGAGATAATAAGGACCTGTCCTGACATAGGACAATAATAGTGTGAATACAAATGAGGAGGTACAGATTAATTAAATCCTTGAGAACTGGGACTTCCTTGGTGGTCCAGTGGCTAAGACTCAGCACTCCTAATGCAGGGGCCCTGGTCAGGGAACTAGATCCCACATGCTACTCCTAAAAAAAAAAGATCCCAAATGCCAGAACTAAAAGAGCCCATGTGCTGCAACTCAGATGCCACACAGCCAAATAAATAAAAATAAATATTAAAAAAACTTTGTACTTCAAAGGACACTATCAAGAAGGTAAAAAAGCTAGGATATTCCCTGGCAGTCCAGTGGTTAGGACTCTGTGTTTTCACTGCTGGGGAGATGGGTTCAATCCCTGGTGGGGGAGCTAAAATCCCAAATGCTGCATTGTATGACCAAAATAATAATTAATTTTTTTAAAAAAGTAAAGCAACCCACAGAATAGGAGAAAATATTTGCAAATCATATGTCTGACGAGGGTCTGATATCCATTATATATCAGAGAAGGCAATGGCAACCCACTCCAGTACCCTTGCCTGGAAAAACCCATGGACAGAGGAGCCTGGTAGGCTGCTATCTATGGGGTCGCATAGAGTCGGACACGACTGAGCGACTTCAGTTTCACTTTTCATTTTTCATGCATTGGAGAAGGAAATGACAACCCACTCCAGTGTTCTTGCCTGGAGAATCCCAGGAAGGGTGGAGCATATATATATACACACACACACATATATATGTGTGTGTATATATATATATATATATATATATATATGTAGACTCTTATAAAATCAACAACAGAAAGGCAAACAACCAAATTAGAAAATGGGCAAAAGATTGAACAAACGTTTCTCCAAAGAAGATATGCAGCTAGCCAACAAGCACATGAAAGATGTTCAATATCACTAGCCATAAGGGAAATGCAAGTCAAAACCACAAAGAGGATAACATTTCACATCCACTAGGATGGCTAGAATCAAAAGGACAGATAACAAGTAATAACAAAGATGTGGAGAAATTGGAACCCTCATACATTTCTGGTGGGAAAATAAAATGGTATAGCTTCTTTGGAAAACAATTTGGAAGTTCCTCAAAAAGTTAGAGTTACCATTTGACCCACCAATTCCACTTCTAGATATATACCCAAGAGACATGAAAACATATGTCCACACAAAGATTTGTGCAGAAATGAAAGCAGCATTATTCATAATAGCCAAAAAATCTATCAACTCATGAATGGAGAAACAAAGTAACGGCATATCCATATAAGGCATATTTTTCAGCCTAAAAAGTACTGAAGTACTGATACATGCTACCATGTTTGTCCTGAGAATATCATACTAATTGACAGAAACTAGATACAAAAGGTTAAATATTGTATTATTCCATCTTCATGAAATGTCCAGAATAGGCAAATCCTATTTGATGTTTGTAGGGACTGATGAAGAAGAGAGAATTAAGAGTCACAGTTAATTTGGCCTCTTTTGGGGTGATGAGAGTAGAAGGTGGTGATGGTGGTATAACTTTGTGAATGCACTGAAAATCACTGAATTGCATACTGTAAAATGATGACTTATATGACATGTACATTATACCTCAATTAAAGATGTCCCCCTCCAAAAAAAGTAATTCTATAGAATTTGATAATTGACATTTGAGATAAGTGAGAGAAAGTCAAAGAACAATTTTCTATCTTGAAGGATTAGGTGAATAGTAATGCCAGTATTAAAATGAGGGTTAGGGTTGGAGGTAGGACATCAGCAGAAGTAGTCCTGGAAGTAAAGATTATGAGTTTAATTTAGAAAATATTTAGGGTACTTCCCTGTTAGTCCAGTGGTTAAGACACTGCCTTCCAATGCTGGGTTTTGGGGTTTAATCCTTGGTAGGGGAGCTAAGATCCCACATGCATCTTGGACAAAAAGACAAAACATAAAACAGAAACAATAGAATAGCAAATTCAATAAAAGACATTTTTTAAAAAGAAAATATTTGGGATTTCCCTAGCGGTCCTTTGGTTAGGACTCGGCACTTTCACTGCCAATGCCCAGGTTCAGTCCCTGGTCGGGGAATTAAGATCCCACAAGCCATGCAGCACAACAAAAAGAAAAAAGAGAGAAAATACTGACTTTTCAGTTGTCTGTAGAGCACTCTTTTGGGGGGCAGTTCAAAAAACTTAAGTCTGGACATGAAAAGACAGATAAGAGTTAAGATAGTTAGACTTAGGGTCATCCAGACTTGATTGATAGCTAAAACCAGAGAGAAGTTATGATAGCATTCAACAAAGAGCTGGGACCTTGCGAGATTTGTTTGAACCAAGAAATAGGTTGAATTAAAAAAACAAAACAAAAAAATCTAGAAAAGAGCATTAGAAAGATAGGAAAACCAAGATGGAACAGGGTCTTGGATACCTGGGAAGTTTGTGTTGTTCTGTAGGAAAGGGGTAAGAGGAGCCCTGAACCCAAAGTCACAGCTTACTAACCGTTCTAATTTCCCACTAAGAATCAGATTTTAAAACAGCAATTTCTGCTCCCCCCCTTTCTTTTTCTGTGTTGCAAATGCAAAGGAACCAGAGAACATAAACTTTGAGAGCTTATGTCACTTTGAGAAATAAAATTACGTCAAGTACAAGGATAGAAGGACATTTTGTACTGAAATAGCATGACGTTTCATTCCCAGAAGGTAACTCAGAAGTAAGAAGCATATTAGAACCCCAAATGGACTGAGGGGCTGGATTTTAGAAAGGCTGGCTTTATTCTCATCCTGGGTTCTCAGTTGCCCTGCCTTACGGTAGCTTTCTACTGCCAGAGCTTGCAAATGGGAACTAGGTGAAGAGCACAAATGTTTGAAACTATTAATATCTTAATTTTTATATACAATCCTACTAAAGAAAAAAGCCTCTCTAAACAAAAATCTCTTATTTTTATTAATGAGTCCCCCAGAAGACTCCAAATCCCAGAATTCTGCAATTAATGTGCAAAACCTTTTGTACAAGTGTTACAATTTAATAGAAATCTTAACTAGCTCCTTTTGAGGTGGCCAGGATTAGGATATAGTTTTTACTTGCTTTTCCTTTCTGTTTTTAAAGTTGTTTCTCTGATAATAGGCAAAAAGAAAAAAATACTAGGAGACCTAAAGATTTGGTATTCTTCTCTATGAAATAGGTCTTGATTAGTCTGTTTCTTTCTATAAATGAGGAAATCACGGCGGAAAGAAGCTGGTTAGAAATGATGAAGCTGGGGCTTCCCTGGTGGCTCAGTGGTAAAGAATCCTCCTGCCAATGCAGGAGACTTGAGTTTGATCCCTAATCTGGGAGGATCCCACATGCCATGGAGCAGCTAAGTCCATATGCCACAACTACTGAGCTTGTGCTCTAGAGCCCAGGAGGGCAACTACTGAGCCTGCATTGCTGCAACTACTGAAGTCTGCCTGCCCTAGAGCCACTACTCTGCAACAAGAGAAGTCACTACAATAAGAAGCCTGTGCACCATGACTAGAGAGTAGCCCCTGCTCACCACAACTAGAGAAAAAAAGCCTTCACGGCAAAGAAGACCCAGCACAGCTTAAATAAATAAACAAACAAAATTTTAAAAAAGAAATTATGAAGCTGATTTGAAATGATGAATCACTGCAGACTGCTGATTAATGCCCTGGAGATGCCTGATGTCAGGAATCTATTTCCAGCCATCTCCCCCTGTAGCTGGAGATTGTTGAATTGATGTCAAATTTTATTGTATGTTCATTTCAGAAGTGTGCAAAAATATTTGACTTTTTAATTTTTCTTGAGCATTTCATAATGTATGAAACCTTTCATATGCATTATCTTATTTTAACCTTACCTTAACTCTGAGAGATGGAAAATTTAGATTTTATCATCACTGTTTTACAAGTGGAGGGATTGAGAGAGGTTTAGCAGTTTGCCCAAATTCACATTGTTTCCAAGTGGTGACATAGTACTCTCAATCTTGTGACTTCTAGTATCTTTCCATAAGACATGTTGCCTTTAAAGTCTGGTCAGTGCTTCATTGTATGCCTTTTCTTTTAACACAGACTCAAACAAAGGACTTTTTATTCCCTTCCCTAACCGGGAAATAAAGGACTCCCTAACAAGTACTTCTGCAACCCAGGGCAGTGTTATACCAGATCAGAAATTAGACCCTTTCCTATTGGGAACACAGGTAATGTATTCACCCTCCTGCTGGATCTATTGACTAGTCAGTGATCAATGCTAATAATCCAGTAGATTCTCAGTTATTCATGAAGGTCTAAGAGGACTTTAAGTATTTTTTCTCTCTTTTTAAAAAATTTTATTTGGGGAAAATTGCTTTACAATGTTGTGTTAGTCTCTGTTGTACAACAATGCAAATCAACCATAATTATACATATATCACCTTCCTCTTGAACCTCCCTCCCCTCCTCTCACTCTACCCCTTTGCTGCTGCTGCTGCTGCTAAGTCGCTTCAGTCGTGTCCGACTCTGTGTGACCCCATAGACGGCAGCCCACCAGGCTCCCCTGTCCCTGGGATTCTCCAGGCAAGAACACTGGAGTGGGTTGCCATTTCCTTCTCCAATGCATAAGAGTGAAAAGTGAAAGTGAAGTCGCTCAGTCGTGTCTGACTCTCAGCAACCCCATGGACTGTAGCCCACCAGGCTCCTCCATCCATGGGATTTTCCAGGCAAGAGTACTGGAGTGGGGTGCCGTTGCCTTCTCCACCACCCCTTTAAGTCATCACAAAGTGCCAGGTTGGGCTCCCTGTGTTACACAGCAACTTCCTACCAGCTATCTGTTTTACACATGGTAGTGTATATATGTCAATGCTACTTTCTCTGTTTGTCCCACTCTCTCCATTCCCCACTGTGTTCACAAGTCCATTCTCTATATCTGAGTCTCCATATCTGAGTCTCCATTCCTTCCCTGCAAATAGGTTTATCAATACCATTTTTCTAGATTCCATATATATGTGTTAATATATAATATTTGTTTTTCTGCTTGCTTCACTCTGTATAACAGGCTCTAGTTTCATCTACCTCACTAGAACAGACTCAAATTTGTTCTTTTTTATGGCTGAGCAGTATTCCATTGTATGTATGTACCACATCTTATTTATCCTTTCATCTGTTGATGGACATGCAGATTGCTTCCAATGTCCTAGCTACTGTAAATAGTGCTGCTATAAACATTGGGGTACATGTGTCTTTTTCAGTTATGGTTTTCTCAGGGTATATGCCCAGTAGTAGAATTGCTGGATCATATGGTAGTTTTATTCCTAGTTGTTTTTTTTTTTTTAAAGGAATCTCCATACTGTTCTCTATAGCAGCTGTTTCGATTTACATTCCTACCAGCAGTGTAGGAGGTGGAGTGTAGTTGATTTATAATGTTGTTAGTTTCTGCTGCACAGCAAAGTGAATCAGTTATACATATACATATATCTACTCTTTTTCAGATTTTTTTTCCCATATAGGTCATTATAGAGTGTCCAGTAGAGTTCCCTGTGGTATAAAGTGAAAGTCGCCCAGTCATGTCTGACTCTTTTCGACCCCATGGACTATATAGTCCTTGGAATTCTCTAGGCCAGAACACTGGAGTGAGTAACCTTTCCCTTCTCCAGGGGATCTTCCCAACCCAGGGATCAAACCCAGGTCTTCTACATTGCAGGCAGACTCTTTACCAGCCGAGCCACATGGGAAGCCCAAGAATACTGGAGTGGATAGCCTATCTCTTCTCCAGCAGATCTTCCCAACCCAGGAATCGAACCAGGGTCTCCTGCATTACAGGTGGATTCTTTAGCAACTGAGCTATCAGGGAAGCCCCCTTATTTACAAGACAGAGTCACAGATGTAAAAAACAATTTTAGGGTTACCAAGGGGTAAAGGAGGGGAGGGATAAATTGGGAGATTGGAATTGACACATGCACACTAAGTAGTGTGACTCTGTCTTGTAAATAAGTTCATTTGTACTTTTTTTTTTTTAAGATTCCACATGTAAGTGATGATATATGACATTTGTCTTTGACTTAAGACACTTTTTTGGTGAAGGCATGTTAGACACAGGAAAAGGAAAGCACAAGACAGGATGCAAAGAGCCTTTTCCATTAATTTTAGTCTCCCCTTTCTCTCTCGCCTAGAATCTGATCAAATGTACATATAATTTTAACACATTGTATGCCAGGCATTTTGGCACTCGAAGAGGGATACAACTGTTACAGATTTGGGCTGGTTTTCAGCTTTCTCCTCTCTCCCAGTGTCTCCATTTCCTGTTACCTGGCTTCTTTACATTTTCTACTTCTTAGCCTTTTAATTACTGGATTCTTAACATCTCAGGGATGGCTCTCCTAACACTGCCTCTTGAGCAATGAAGAGGCAGAGATCATGTAAGATGGGGGAAGAATTTAAAAAGTTCTTAGAGAAAAAATTGGTGGGAGTCCATTACTTATTTATATGAATGAATATGATGCAGGAAGCAGAATTGATGACTTTATATTCAACTTCTTTTGTTTGCATTTTCTTTAATAAGTTATTGAGTAGTAAATTTGCTGAAAATATCCAGAAGGAGAAAGAAAAGAAGGAAAGACTGACTAATCCACAATTTGGATAATCAACACTATATACAAGGAAAAAGATAGTAAGATTTCCTTTCAGGTTGAACTGTTAGAATGCCTTCATTTTATAAAAGGACAGATTAGCATTTAGTTGGTTTCTCTGTTTTTGGAGATTCTCCTTGGGTAATTTAGAAACTACTTCAATTACCATTTTTTTAAAAAAACTTGGTATTGTTTTAAAGTAATTGAGACAAAAATATATTCTATATCTACATGCATGTGCATGCTTAGTTGTGTCTTGTGACTTCAGGGACTGTAGCCTGCCAGCTCCTCTGTCCTTGCCACTTCTTCCTCCAGGGGACCTTCACAACCCAGAAATCAGATCTGTGTCTCCTGCATTGGCAGGCAGATTCTTTACTGCTGAGCCATTAGGAAAGCCTTACTCTAATTTACAGTTAACATTAAATAGCACTTTTTATATTTAAAAAAAAACCCAAAACTTTGAAATAACTTCTTGAAGTGAGAGGAAAAAGAAAATCGAATAAATAGCCTGCTTTATGTCCTCTTAGTTTAAGAAATAGGAAGTAGGATTTCTTTCTCTGCATAACTACCTAAAAGATACTGAATACTTGAAGATGGTTTTTTAAAAAGCAAACTCTAGATGGCTTTCTAGATGCAAAAGTAGGAAGTCAAGAGATACCTGGAGTAACAGGCAAATTTGGCCTCAGAGTACAAAACGAAGCAGGTCAAAGGCTGACAGAGTTTTGCCAAGAGAATGCACGGGTCATAGCAAACACCCTCTTCCAACAACAAAAGAGAAGACTACACATAGACATCAACAGATGGTCAATACCATAATCAGATTGATTATATTCTTTGCAGCCAAAGATGGAGAAGTTCTATACAGTCAACAAAAACAAGACTGGGAGCTGACTGTGGCTCAGATCATGAATACTCCTTACTGCCAAATTCAGACTTAAATTGAAGAAAGTAGGGAAAACCACCAGACCATTCAGGTATGACCTAAATCAAATCCCTTACAATTATACAGTGGAAGTGACAAATAGATTCAGGGGATTAGATCTGATAGACAGAGTGCCTGAAGAACTATGGAGGTTCATGACATTGTATAAGAGGCAGTGATCAAGACCATCCCCAAGATAAAGAAATGCAAAAGGGCAAAATGGTTGTCTGAGGAGGCCTTACAAATAGCTATGAAAAGAAGAGAAGATAAAGGCAAAGGAGAAAAGGAAAGATATACCCATTTGAATGCAGAGTTCCAAAGAATAGCAGGAAGAATAAGAAAGCCTTCCTCAGTGATCAATGCAAAGAAATAGAGGAAAACAATACAATGGGAAAGACTAGCGATCTCTTCCAAGAAAATTAGAGCTACCAAGGGAACATTTCATGCAAAGATGGGCACAATAAAGGACAGAAATGTATGGACCTAACAGAAGCAGAAAATATTAAGAAGAGGTGGCGAGAATACACAGAAGAACTATACAAAAAAGATCTTCATGACTCAGATACCCACAATGGTGTGATCACTCACCTAAGAGCCAGACATTGTGGAATGCAAAGTCAAGGGGGTCTTGGGAAGTATCACTATGAACAAAGCTAGTGAAGGTGACAGAATTCCAGTTGAGCTATTTCAAATCCTAAAAGATGATGCTTTGAAAGTGTTGCACTCAATATGCCAGCAAATTTGGAAAACTCAGCAGTGGCCACAGGACTGGAAAAGGTCAGTTTTCATTCCAATCCCAAAGAAAGGCAATGCTAAAGAATGTTCAAACTACCGCACAATTGCACTCTTCTCACATGCTAGCAAAGTAATACTCAAAATTCTCCAAGCCAGTCTTCAACAGTACGTGAACTTCTAGATGTTCAAGCTGGTTTTAGAAAAGGCAGAGGAACCAGAGATCAAATTGCCAACATCTGTTGTATCATTGAAAAAGCAAGAGAGTTCCAGAAAAACATCTACTTCTGCTTTATTGACTATGCCAAAGCCTTTGACTGTGTGGATCACAACAAACTGTGGAAAATTCTTCAAGAGATGGGAATACGAGACACCTGACCTGCCTCCTGAGAAATCTGTATGCAGGTCAAGAAGCAACAGTTAGAACTGGACATGGAACAACAGACTGGTTCCAAATCGGGAAAGGAGTACATCAAGGCTATATATTGTCACCCTGCTTATTTAACTTATACGCAGAGTACATCATGCAAAATGTCGGGATGGATGAAGCACAAGCTGGAATCAAGATCACTGGGAGAAATATTAATAAGCTCAGATATGCAGATGACACCACCCTTATGACAGAAAGTAAAGAAGAACTAAAAAGCCTCTTGATGAAAGTGAAAGAGGAGAGTGAAAAAGTTGGCTTAAAACTCAACATTCAGAAAACTAAGATCATGGTGTCTGGTCCCATCACTTCATGGGAAATAGATGGGGAAACAGTGAAAACAGTGACAGACTGTATTTTGGGGGGCTCCAAAATCACTGCAGATGGTGACTGCAGCCACGAAATTAAAAGAACTTATTCCTTGTAAGAAAAGCTATGACCAACCTAGACAGCATATTAAAAAGCAGAGACATCACTTTGCCAACAAGTAATGTCCATCTAGTCAAAGCTATGGTTTTTCCAGTAGTCATGTATGGATATGAGAGTTGGACTATAAAGAAAGCTGAGCAATCAAAGAATTGATGCTTTTAAACTGTGGTGTTAGAGAAGACTCTTGAGAGTCTCTTGGAAAGCAAGGAGATCCAACTAGTCAGTCCTAAAGGAAATCAGTCCTGAATGAATATTCATTGGAAGACCTGATGCTGAAGCTGAAGCTCCAATACTTTGGCCACCTGATGTGAAGAACTGACTCATTGGAAAAGACCCTGATGCTAGGAAAGACTGAAGGCGGGAGGAGAAGGGGACGACAGAGGATGACAGAGGATGAGGTGGTTGGATGGCATCACTGACTCGATGGACATGAGTTTTGAGGAAGCTTTGGGAGTTGGTGATGGACAGGGAAGCCTGGCATGCTGCAGTCCATGGGGTCACAAAGAGTTGGACACGACTGAGCGACTAACTGAACTGAGATGGCTTTCTACTTTGTATAAATCCTTGCTTAATTATGCCTTAGATTAATTTTCAGCCTATTAAAGGTCCCAGTAGCTCCTGTGCTTGATGCTCAGCTTTACCAGAGGTAATATAAATATGTGAGTTCTTTAAACAGAAATAAGTTTGGAAAGGTGGTACCATCTAAATTCTATGCTGAGTTATCAAAAACAGAGAAAATAGAATATCTCACCATTTGGTGTGTTCTTTACTATCTAAAGAGTATTTTGTCTTTGCAAGGCATCTCTTTATCTGCTTCAAAACAACTCTAGAAACTCTTTGCATTGTGGCTAGTTTAAAGAATTTTTTCCCCCAGTTTTATTTAGTTTTTTTTATTTAGGTCCCTAGTTTGCAAGAATGGACTTGCTTACTAACAGGAAAGTATTCTGAACCCTTCCCCCTCTCTGTTCTAGTTAAACTCATGTCTGAATGCCCAGTGACGCTCTTCTAAAAACTTTTCTTTTTAGATGCAGGAAGTGGCAAGAAGGGAGATGCCAAGTGAGAATAACCAGGAAGATGGTAAATATTTTGCTTACAATATTTTTCTCCATGCTAGTCAGAGAAATCTAGATATGACGGGATTTGAGAGAAGATGGAAGGAGATGTCTCCGTCCGGGGGCACTACACGATGAATTCTTTTCTGCTTTCATAAAGGGTTGCCCTGGATGCTTAGTGACGTCTGAGGTTTTTCTAGTTGAGGAGAAGATAGTCTGACTTCCTTTATTCTTGACTTTTTGTATTGGCTAACTATTCCTTGTTTCTTTTACCTTTCTTGCCTTCTTTTGGATTTATTATGTTTTTAATCACCAATTTTTTCTTTCTGCTAATTTATAAGTTATACACTCTTTCTGTACTTTTGATATTATTATGCCCCAAATTATAATATGAGTCCTTAACTTGTTCAACTTCAAAATTAATCAACACCTTAACACTTCTCTTGGAAAATTCAAAGTACTTTACTCCTTTTAATCCCTTCTAATTAATGTATAGTTATTATGGATTTTAATTATATTTTTAAAAACTCACTAGATACTATTTTTATAAAGTCAATGTTTATTTAAGCTTATCTATATATTTACTACTTTGTTTTGCTCCTTATTTCTTCTTCTTTTTTTAATCCTAGACTTCCCTTCTGAGATAATTTTCCTGTAGTTCATAGTACATCTTTTAGAATTTTCTTTAGTGTATGTCTACTGGTAATGAATTCTTTCAGTTTTTGACTGTCTGAAAATGCCCCTATCTCACTATCATTCTTAAAGGGTATTTTTGTTGGGTATAAATTTCTATGTTGGCAGTTATTTCTTTCAAAATATTGAAGGTATTCCACTGTAGTCTGTCTTTTATGGCTGCTTTTAAGAAGTTAGCTAGAAATTTGTCACTCCTGCAAGGATTATGTTTTTTTCTTCTGGCTGCTTTTAAGATTTTCCAATTGTGTTTGATGTTTTTGTGATTTCACTATGATGTGTGAATTTCTTTTTATTTATCTTGTTTGGTATTTATTGCACTTGAATTGGTACATTCTGTCTCATTATTTCTGCAGAATGCTTCAAAAATAATGTGTCCAATTTTTTCTATCTTGTCCCTCTATAACTCTTGATTAAGTAAATATATGTCTGAGACTTTTACATTGTCCTCTTTGCCTCTTATTCTTCATATAATTCATCTTTTTTGTTTGATCTACATTCTGGATAAGTCCTTCTGACCCATACTTTAAATTCATTCTTTTCAGCTGTGTCTAATCTGCTGTTAAGCTTGTTTGCTGAATTCTTAATTTCACTAGTTTTATTTTCAGTTTTACAAATTTGATTTGGTTCTTTTTCAAATCTGCTGGGCCACTTTTTAATAAGCAGAAATTTCCCAGATGTTTTATATCTTTAAACATAGTAAAAATAGCCATTGTATAGGCTGCATCTATTAATTCCAATTTTTGTGTGCCTGTGTTGTCTGTTTTTTCCTACTCATTCTCGCTTGTCTTATTTCCTTTTTTGTTTCCTTTGGCTACTTGCTGGATATTATATTTTATTTTTTCAAGGTAGTTGGTTTTATTTATTTATTTTTTTTCAAATTTTATTTTATTTAACTTTACAATATTGTATTGGTTTTGCCATATATCAAAATGAATCCGTCACAGGTATACATGTGTTCCCCATCCTGAACCCTCCTCCCTCCTCCCTCCCCATACCATCCCTCTGGGTCGTCCCAGTGCACCAGCCCCAAGCATCCAGTATTGTGCATCCAACCTGGACTGGCGACTCGTTTCATATATGATATTATACATATTTCAGTGCCATTCTCCCAAATCATCCCACCCTCTCCCTCTCCCACAGAGTCCAAAAGACAGTTCTATACATCAGTGTCTCTTTTGTTGTCTCGTATACAGGGTTATTGTTACCATCTTTCTAAATTCCATATATAGGCGTTAGTATACTGTATTGGTGTTTTTCTTTCTGGCTTACTTCACTCTGTATAATAGGCTCCAGTTTCATCCACCTCATTAGAACTGATTCAAATGTATTCTTTTTAATGGCTGAGTAATACTCCATTTTGTATATGTACCAAAGCTGTGTATATTATATTTTAAAAACTATTTGTAGGAATGGTTTAAAGTCTTACATGAAGATGTCTTTTCCAGATCAGACTTTCATTTGCTTTTACCAGTTGGCTAGGGGACTATCAATCTGGGATCATCTTAATCCATGCTCAAAACTTGAGGTTCCCTGGACCACCCAGATAATACAAACCTAGATTACCAGTGTACAAGGGCTAGTTTATTTCCAGTTTACCTTTATTCTGAAAATTGTATCCTGCTTAGGTTCCCATCTTAATGTTGGGTGGGTGGTGAGAAGGTGGTTTCTCATACTCTTTACCTTGGATGGATCCTGGACTAGGATTTTATACCTTTTATCCTAAATCTCCTTAGAGAAAAAGTGACTTTAAGTGCTAGACTCATCTCTAAGAGTTCTTGCTGTTTTCTAGATTTTGGCCTAGAAATTCCTCACTAGCTTGTTAGCTCTTTAATGCTTTTAAGGATATATATATCATCCCACTTTTTTTTTTTTCATTTGTGTATATTCTTATTTAATATTTAAATTGTTTAGATGACATTTTAGAAAGTCCCCTGTGGTGCAAGAAGTGTCTTAAATTTGCGTTAAAAACGGATATTACATCTAAGATCTTAAAGGTGAGACTCTGGGCCTATGTATGGTAAAGCAGGGATGGTATCTTCAGTCATTATACATAATAAATGCGCTGTTCTGTGGCTACAAAATCCTGAATCCTTGAACGATCTACTGCCATGCGGCTAATGTTTTATAAGGCACTTTTGGATATGTGAGATATTTTGCCTAACTCTCAGGCTGAATCTTAAAGAATATTTACAAAGCTGCAGCAAAGTAATTTTAAAACGGGATGCTTTACTGATAGGTCTAATTGGGATGGTGAGAAGCAGTTTGCATGCAAGGCCTGTTTGCCTCTCTCTGAGTCATGTTTCACCATACGGAAGGTCACAGACATGGGCCCCTCGAATGGCTGTTCAGCTCACTAAGCCCCCTCAACAGCCACATGACCCCTTCTCCTTTTCTTCATTCAGCTGATCTGCAGAGGTGTGACCGTTGGAATGCACCACGCCTTCGAGAATCCAGGACTTGTCCATACACCGTTCCATTCGCTTCATTATCAGGTCCAGGAGCATCTCAATAGCCTGGTTTATGTTTGTCCCATTGGCAGCACTAGTTTCAAAGTAGGGGACTCCGTATTTCTCTGCAAGTCCTCTGACTTCTTCCTCTTTTACTACTCTTTGGTCTTCCAGATCACTCTTATTCCCACATAACACTATATCTGGGTTTTCACAATATGCATGCATTTGTAGCTGACTTATCCAGTTTCTGACATTGAGAAAACTCTGCTCATTTGTCAGATCAAAAAGCAGAAGAAACCCCATAGCATCTCTGAAGAAGGCAGTTGTCAAGCTACGAAACCTCTCTTGTCCAGCTGTGTCCCATAACTGCAGGTGGATTCTCTGACCTCTGCCAACAGCTCCATCTGGCCCATTGGCTCTGTACACCACTCTCTTTTCCCTGAAATCAATGCCGACTGTTGTGATGAATTTGGAGTTAAATTTACCATCTGTGTACTGATAAAGCACACTGGTCTTCCCTACTCCCGAGTCTCCCAGAGCTAAAAACTTGATGAGGTAATCATAGTCTCCATCAGACATAATGAAGAACTCAGTGGGTCACCTGCTCCGCCCACGGTCCCCACGCCGCTCTGTCTCTGTGCACGGCGTCCACCCGCTGCCCCATCCCACTTTTTAGATATCTTCAACAGGAGGGATAGTCTGATTTATCTAATCTCATTACTTGTTCTTAGATTCTTTTCCTTACATAAGAATATTGTTCTTTAACATTTCTTCCACTGTATGGACTGGTGCTTAGTAAAAACATTGATATTCTTAAAGATTCTATAGAGATAGAAAGTTCCACTGTTCTGAGTTAATGTGACTAACTCAGGAAGGCCTTCAAACATATGAATATCTGAAAACCCCAAAGAACACAGAGACCTCTCTCTTTGTCTGATGCTTTAGTTGCCCCACTCTGAGGCTTTTCAGAGATTCTGATACAGCTGACTGAGAGAAATGTTTTGGAATTGGTTTAGGGGTTTTCATAGGTTTTGAATTTCCTGTCATTTAATTGGCTTATGATAGTGGTTCCCAGTGTGTGAACCTATATCCTCTGGGTGGAGATTTGGAGTGGGAATGGGTTTAGCTTTATTGTGAGGAGTCTGTGAAATCAGAGACCTACCAATTGTTGTCCATAGACTGAATACATAAGACCACAACTTTTGTCATGTGGGGGTGCACCAAAATAGTGGAAGTGTAAATATAGAAATCTCTGACACTAGTTTTCAAAGGGAATTCCTAGGGAATTAGGTTAACGTAAAATTTATCTTCAGAATGTTATAGTCTTTACTGTTTACACAATGTCCAGCATGTTTTGTTGTTCTTCCATGTAGGAATCCCTCCATAATTTTATGCTACTGCTTATAAAAATTATAAACCATCTCTTCCTGAGAACTGTTTTTTTGTTTTTGTTTTTTTTGGTAGACAAGAGTTTATCTAGTGAACAAGGCTACCCTAAAAATTCTCATTGTCTTTTTCCCGCCCCCTTGGTGACGGTTAGAAATCAGACGCTACTCACCTCATCAGATGACAGTTCGATCCCCAGAGAAGATGGCTAAAGAAGGGTACCGAATATCTTTTTTGGACAACAAGTCTTCAGGTTCTTCTCCAGAAAAGGACTTGATACCAAAACCTGATACTTATCAGCTTACCCATGATGCCTCATTGGGTAAACGCCTGGATGTGGGTGATTCTAGCCAGATTCATCCCTATCAGTTACCTTCAGATGTTGGTCTAGAAAATTATGATAGTCATTATTCTCAAAATCTGTCCCTTCACGGAAGTATTGGTAAAAGGCCTCAGAGAAACAAGAACTACAGAGAATATAGCACAAAGCCTTCAAATAACATGAAAGCCACTACATCCCATTCCTGTGGAGACTTACTGACTTCTCTGTCAAACCCTGACTCCAGCACCGGAAGGCTTTTGAAGCTTAGTTCAGGTAATAGCTTCCTATAAGTTTGTAGGCCTCTTTTCTTTAATAGATGTGAAGATTGAAGTTTAACTGGATCTTTTGGAATAAATATTTCTTACATTGGGGAATTCCCTGTCAGTCCAATGGTTAGGATTCTGCGCTTTCGCTGCTGAGGGTGTGGGCTCAGTTCCTGGCCAGGGAACTAAAATATCCTGCAAGCTGCACGGTGCAGCCAAAAGTAAATAAATATATCATGACCAGTAGTCAGAGCCTCAAGAAATCTACAGGGTATGAGTTTAACATGATAGATATATTAGAGAAAATTCATATAAATGCAAACTTGATAACTATATGTTATTTCAGTTAAATAGCATCCTGGGATATATTTCTAGTAACATTTAGTCTTCTCTGGTCTCAATCACTTCTATTGAGAGTTACTTTTTCAGAAAAAGCTAGTTTTAGAAAAGTGTTGGGAGACCACTCTTTAGTTATGTATTTATTCAACAAAATGTATTAAATACCTACTATATGCCAGATGCTGTTCTAGCTCTGTAGGTAACATAGCAAACAAAAGTGAAATTCCATGTGTATTTTTGCCTTAATAAAAAAGGTCTCTACTTTCATGGAAATTCTATTCTAAAGAGGTAAGACAGATGATAAATAAATTATAAATATAGAAGTCAGCTTATGATAAGTGTTGTGAAGAAAAATAACATAAGTGTATTAGAGAATGGCTTCCCCAGATGACTCCAGCAGTAAAGAACCCGCCTGCCAATGTAGAAGACATAAGAGACGTGAGTTTGATCCCTGGGTCAGGAAGATTCCCTGGAGGAGGGCATGGCAACCCACTCCAGTATTCTTACCTGGAGAATCCCATGGACAGAGGAGCTTGGTGGGCTATAGTCCATAAGGTCATAAAGAGTCTGACACGACTGAAGCAACTTAGCATGCACACATGCATGTAGCACTTATTAGAGAGTATATGAAGGAGGTAAAGCTTTAGATCGGAGAAGGCAATGGCACCCTACTCCAGTACTCTTGCCTGGAAAATCCCATGGACAGAGGAGCCTGGTAGGCTGCAGTCCATGGGGTCACTAAGAGTCAGACATGACTGAACGACTTCACTTCCACTTTTCCCTTTCAGGCACAGGAGAAGGAAATGGCAACCCACTCCAGTGTTCTTGCCTAGAGAATCCCAGGGACAGGGGAGCCTTGTGGGCTGCCGTTTCTGGGGTCGCACAGAGTCAGACACGACTGAAGCGACTTAGCAGCAGCAGTAGCAAAGCTTTAGATAGAATGGTCAGGGAAAGCTTCTCAAATGAGAAATAAGAGTACAGACTTAAATAAAATGCATGTGAGTCATGTCGATAACTTGTGGGGGGAGAAATTTTAGACAGTAGAAATAGTAAGTGCAAAGTTCCTGAAACTGGAACGTGCTTGGCATGTTCAAAGAACAGTGAGGAAACAGGGCTGCTACAGTAGAGTGAGGTAGATGAGGTGTATAGATAAAGTCAGATAATCAGACATTTATTCTGGGTCAGATCAGGAGCTGTTGGAGAGTTTGTAGCAGAGAAGTGACATCTAACTTAAAAATTACTCTTGCTACTTAGTTGAGAATACACAATGGGGGGCAAGGATAGAAGTTTCTAAAATTCTAAAAGTAGATCAGAATCTGGATAAGAGATGATGGTAACTTGAACTAGAGAGAAAGCAGTATAGGTGGTGAGAAATAGATTCTGAATATGTTCCAAAGATAACACTCCATGATTTGCTGCTGGGTTGAGGATGAAGTATGAGAGAAAGCAAGTCAAGTATAACTCTCAGGTTTCAAGTCTGAATAAATGGAAGGATGGAGTTACCATTTACTCAGATGGAAAAGAGTATGAGGAACAGGTTTTAGGATAGATACCAAGAGTTGGTCTTAGACATGTTGAGTTTGAGGTGCCTATTAGAACTTCTCAGAGATGCCAATTTGATAATTAGATATATTAGTCTGGAAGAAGGTGGGGCTGGGAATTAAAAGTGTGTGGTTGGCATTAAAACAGACTGGATATAATCTCCCCAAGGGGGTAAATATAGATATAAAAGATATCTGAGGACTAACTTGAGTCCTCCAACAATTAGAAATCTTGCTGATGAAGAGAAACTATCATGGAGAGCAAGAAAGTGGCAGCCACTAAGTAAGAGAAAAGAAAAAAAGCCAAAGAGGGAGTGGTAACCAGGAAGCCACATGAAAAATGTGTTTCAGGAAGGAGAGAGTGATAAATACAGTGTCAGATGTTTTTAATAGATGCATTTAACATTTCTGGGACTGAGAAATGATCATGGTATTTGGCAATGCATTGGTGGTGATGGTTTGGTCACTAAGTCGTGTCTGACTCTTGCGACCCCATGGACTGTAGCCCCAGCCAGATTCCTCTGTTCATGGGATTTCACAGGCAAGAATACTGGAGTAGGTTGTCATTTCCTTCTCCAGGAGATCTTCCTAACCCAGGGATCGAACCCATGTAGTGAGCAGCTTCAGGAGATGCGTGATTAGTAAAAGCCTTGTTGAGGTGAATTAAAGAATCAAAGGAGAAGCAATAGAATTACCGAATATATACAACACCTTCAAGGAGTTTTGCAGTGAATGGGAGCGAAGATGTGGAAATGTAGCTGGAAGGGGGATGGGATCAAAGAGAACATGGTGGAAATGACCCTGTTGGAAGTTTGAGAAGAGATGTGAAATAGTGATCTCAAAGAATAGGAGAGTAAATTGATTAGGGTAATGTATTAAAATAGCTGGGCCCAGTTAAGATAATGGTTATGAATTTAAAGTGAAGATGGTCGAAAGAGATGCATATTCTTCTCCAGTCACTTCCCACTGCTCTGCTGTGGGTTTGGAGTATGTGCACAGAGTATTTAACCAGATTTGGGGCTTTGTCAGGTGGATGGGGAGGGAGAATCCAGACAGTTGAGAGTATATACTAGGGAGAGGCCATTGTGACCCTTGGACTTCAGACAGGTTAAGGAAGGAAGGGAGACTTGAGAGAGTTGAAGAGCAGGTTCATCTCCTGGCCTGTTTCCTTCACAGATCTGTATGCCGCAACCCATTTCAACAGTGACCCTGCTCTGGTGGTGAATGTAGAGCAACAATTAGCCACGAGTCTCAGTGATTTAACGCAAGCACATGGTTCTTTCCCAAACAACTCCATCCTGGGAGACTCTCTTAGGACACTGCTGTTGCCTACTGGGACATCAGAAAACAGAGAGAATTTGACCAAGAGGTCATTAAGCCCATCAAGAAGAGGATTCAGACGGAAAGAAAATATCCTTGCCACCCTGAATACAAAACATGGTTTCAGAGATGCTACAGGCAGTGAGGCAAGTGTTGGCTTGTTTGTGCTTGTACAAAACACATCAGATCCAAGATTAGAATGGGGTTCTGTTTTTGTGATGGTAGTTTTGATCAAGAGTGATAGAAATTCAAAGGGATTTTCAGAGGTCAGTGGGTAATACTGCCAGGCCAAAGGCTGTGATTCTTTTGCCTTTGGGAAAGTCAGTCCCCTTCTGCTGCATTTCGGTCACAGGAAGAATGGTCCCTAATCTACTTCCAGAGCATAAACATGGGGAGAAGTACTTTGATAATAAGTGGACAGAGTTTACGATAGGAAAGAATACACAAGTTGCCAGGGGCTCAGGGTTGGTTGAAGAATGATCTCTGTTTCATTGTTGTTTATAATCTTACCATGTTTACACATTTGCTTTGGCTACAAATGACTAACTTGCTAGGGACCTTTCTTCTGAAAGCATTGCTTTCCTGTCCAGAAACTAAAATTATTCTAGTTTTTCCCCAGAATGAATTAGATTAAGATGATGAATTAAATAATCCAAAGGATTTTTAGCTGAAAGTTGGCTCAGAGAATAAACAACAAATCAAAAAACATTCCCACACATATTATTTAATTCATTTTATAAAATTGTAGTACGATAGTTAGTGTTGTTCTTACTCATTAACTAAGTTTTGTCACTGCCTTTGTATACATCCCTCCATGGAGAATGCCATCTTCTCTCCTCTCATCTATCTGAATATTAATTTTTCTCCAGGTTTTAATTCCATCATGAAACCTTCTTCTCATTAGTTAAAGGAACTATAGCTCTCAGGACATTCCCTTCCCTTGAACCCATAGTCTTAGTCATACGAATCATTTGTCATTTAATGACTTACTGCCTTGTGAGAAAGCAGGTTATTTGGTCAAAAACAACTATTTCTAGTCACTTTTGTTTCACTTGCTGGAAATCTTTTTGCACATCGACATGGGCTTATAAAGGGATTTTGTTGTTGGTTGGTTGGTTGGCTTTTTTTAGCTTTTAAATACTTTCTATTCAGTTTTCAAAACTTTGGAATTGGTTATAATTTTTGTGTACCAAAGGGGGCAGTCTTGTAATACTTTTTTTGACTTTTTGGTCCTTTTTTGTTTTCCATCTTCAGTCACTGATGCCTATTGTTCTAGAAAAGAGCACTAGTGTTAATGTATTTAGGGTAAAGCCATAGCAACATTTAGGATATTTAGGTGCTATATTAATAAGATATGTTCTAGGAAATTTTCTCACCTCTATTTCATGTTATATTGTTAAAACAGTAATTAAAATCTCAATGCACTCTTCTGGACTGTCTTAAAAGTTCCCATTTCTTTTTTCCTGTTAGATACTGTATTTGTTTATATGAAAAGTTATAAAAGAGCTGCTTGAATATAACTATAAAAGAAATACACTGTTTAGTTTCTAGAAAGGTATAAATCAGAAGAGCATTTAAAAGTTGTTTAAAAAATAATCCCATATAAAAAAACACAAAATTAAATATGAATTCTTGATTAGAAAATTTATTTTTAACCAACTGACTTTAGAATCACAAATTATAAAAATTAAATTTAAAAAAATCATAAGGCATAATTTGCTGAAAATTAAAAGTAACAGAATTATTCCAAAGTTCATAAAAAAATTATCCCCCACTCTCACATTATGAAAAGTGAAAGAAAATACATAAGGCATATGTGTGTTTCTAAGTTGCTTCATGATGTACACACAGTATTACCAATACATGAAAAACCAATGATATTTTGATTGGATTTTGAAATGGACATTTCAATATCCATTTTCCACAAGAGTAGTGTAACCAGTCTTTCTATGACTTTCCTTCCTAATCAGATTAGTTTCTTAAGGACTTCATCTTTTAGTTCATATGTTCACAGACCTTATATACAACTCTCAATGCACATGATCAGTGTTCAATACAGATCTGTTTAATAAATGTTTATCCCATTTATAATGCTTTTCCTTATTAATCATAGGCCACATGAGTGACTCAAGTCATAAATATCACTGTCTGGTGTTCTGTTTCATGGTTGTCAGATATGACAGCATTAGCTAATTAATCATTTATATATTTTTAATATCAAAAGAGTCAAAGATTGAGAAATAATTTGGCTGTTTTTAATATGTAACAGCTTTCTTGAAGTCCCTTGAGAACTCACCGACAAGATTGATCTGTCCAGTAAAATTCACAATTTTTTTTTAATTTTTGAAAATTTTAATTTATTTACTGGCTGCTCTGTGTCTTTGGTACTGCTCATGAACTTTCTCTAGTTGTAGTGTTTGGGCTTCTCATTGCAGTGGCTTCTCTTGTTGCAGAGCACAGGCTCTAGGGCACGCTGGCTCAGTAGTTGTGGTGTGTGGGCTTAGTTGCCCTGTGGCATGTGGGATCTTCCTGGACCAGTGATTGAACCTGTGTCTCCTGCATTGGCAGGTGGATTCTTAACCACTGGACCACCAGGGAAGTCCCCAATTGTCTTTTAATTCATTCAGACATGACTAAATATATAGACATATACATCATATCTGAATGAATTAAAAACAATTGGAAGTTTCACTGGAGAGAGAGCTCTACCTAGGCATCTATATACATAAGATTTTTACTGAATAAAAAGTATCTTTAGTACTGGGTCCAACAATAGCATTTAACATAACACTTAAAATGTTATAGGACAGTTATGTTTATTATATGTTAATATACTAAATATAAGCTTATGAGTTATAACTTTTATTAAATTACTCCCCATGTTATTTTATGATAATATAATACCTTAAAAAATGTTCTGCAGTTTAATCTTTCCATATTCATAACATAATGTTAAGCCATAGACATGGGTGTTAAAACATTTTTTGTACTCTTCTGAAAATCTCTATAGAAAATTATGATAGAAGATACTGTTTGCTTTGAAATTATCCTTGTATATATTATTGTATTTGTCTTAGACATAAGTAATATTCTATTAAATCCGAACTGAAAGATGAAGTCAGCTTTCTCTTTTGCTTAATGTTAACCCTTTAAATGTCTGGGTTTTTACTTCTCTTATTGTGTAAGAATGACAAATGGTTGGGTGTTTGTTTTTTTTTCTTGAGCCTCTCTCTAGTGACCTGGGCAGTTTGCATGGTTTGCCAGGAAACCACAGTCCCCCAGTCTCTGCCAGAACCTCCCATGTGGCCACTGTCCTCAGACAGCTCCTAGAGCTTGTGGATAAGCACTGGAATGGCTCCGGCTCCCTCCTCCTGAACAAGAAGTTTCTCGGTAAAGTGAATTCATTCTCAGTTCCCAGAGAAGGGCTCAGCCTTGCTTCTGCTGTTTCTGCTCTACATTCTGATAAAAGCCACTCAGCCCCCTTTACTTGCAGGGGAAATTGTTCTCATGAGCACTTACCAAAATTTGTCAGCCACACAGTGATAGACAAATCTGCATTTTTTTTATAATCATCTTCCCTGTTTTTCCTTTTTTTGGTTGCACTGTGCAGCTTGCCAGCTCTATGCAGGCTCTTACTTCCCTGACCAGGGATTGAACCTGGTCAATCAGTGCCACGGCAGTGAAAATACCAAGTCCTAACTGCTCTACCGCCAGGGAATTCCGTTCTCTGTTTTCACAAGCACTCTTCCCTCCTGTACCAGTTGTCTTGTTTTCCTGTAACTTTTTTTTTTTGGTAGTCTTTAAGTGATTATATATAAAATAAAGCATGGTCATGTTAATGATTACAAAAGAATTTTATGATCCTTGGGGAGAATGCCAATAATAAATACAATAGAAACTGAGTTTGATCATCAGAGGTCTGAGATGACTATGGAAATGTTATAATTTGTAAAACTCTAATGACTAAATGACCTGGACTCTTTTTCAGGACTTTGCTTTTAGGAACTTGGGGAAAAACAGTTTTGCAAATATTGTCCCCATGTGTCTATTTGTTGTTTAATAGTAGTGGTAAGAGTTTAAGTAAAAACTAGGAACTTTAAGGGCTTCCCTGTTGGCTCAGGAAGTAAAGAATCCTCTTGCAATGCAGGAGACCCAGGTTTGATCCCTGAGTCAGGAGGATCCTCTGGAGAAAGACATGGTAACCCACTCCAGTATTCTTGCCTGGAGAACTCCATGGACAGAAGAGCCTTGCGGGCTGTCCATGGGGTCATAAAAGAGTCAGATATGCCTTTAAAGTTGTTTAGGCTTAGCTTTTTTTTGTTGTTTTTTAATATCTAAAGCAACATACAGAAGAAAAAGTCTTATCTCAGTTACTTTCCTTCCCACATTGATCCTTTGCTCTTGTTTTGTAGGAAATTATCCCCAGGAGCCATTCATCAGTGATTAGAGAATAGCACGGAGCATGCACTCATGAGAGTCTGCTGTTGTTTCTCCATAGATGTGGGATATAGCTTTTTTTTATCTCCATCATGAAACATCTCTTACAGTTACTTACTAAATTCTTGTAAAAAGGAGACATTAGATTACCCTATTTATCCAACAGAGCTGGTAGTTATTGACTAGGAATTCTCTGCTTTAGCTTTTAAGACTGGCCCGTGTGCCCAACCTGAATTTTTGGCAGGTCCTGCCCGAGATCTGCTTCTGACCTTGGTAGTCCCTGCTCCTTCTCAGCAGTGGTGTCGCTCACATCCGGAAGATACATCAAAAGCCTTCCACAGGAGGGAGATGGAACTGAAGGAGACAGGGCAGCTGGTTCCTAATGACATGGTATGCTGCTCTCATCTTCTTTTCCTACTCTTCCTTTACTAGAAAAGGACAAGGCAGCAAGGCTAGAACAGCTCTGTGCCATAAAGATCATCATCACCTGAATACCTAGATGCTTATGAACTGAAATATAGGAAAGTCAGTCTGTGCAAATTAGGAACACAAAACTTGCAGGGACAGCTTGGAGGTTCTTCAGGGTTGACTCCCTAATCCAAAAATTCTAAGGAAAGGCTTGAAATGGAAAAGAAAAAAAAAAAGCCCTAGAGTAAAAACATTTAGGATTGTGTTCTTGAGGGTTATGATTTGATTCAGATGAGGGAAGTTGAATGTCTCTGGAATTGTCTTTCCTCCGTTCTGATGAGAGCCCTAAACCAGGGACCACTCCTAGAGCGTTAGGGTTCTGGTGCTGGGAGGGAAAGAAGGGATTCATTTTCTTAGACTCCCCCCCTAACCTTTTCTTAACATTAGAGGATTTTCAGACATCAAGTTTATTTTCTAGAAACTTTAAATAGGTGATTCATAATGCTGGCCACTTGTCAAAACAACCACTTGTTTCGTAATAGTAGCGGATATTTCACATGTGGTAAAATGCATGTAGTAAGTTTCTTTGCTGCACTTGCGCTATGTTTACCAATGAATTAAAATTCTAGTGAGAAAGAGAGAGGCTGACCTCCATTCAGTTTATCACTAAAAAGAGCAAAGATTCTTTCAATCTTCTAAAAACACTTTCCAGAATTTCAGATTCTTAATGTGTTTGTATTTTGTTTTCTAATCTAAAGGAAGGTTTGAAGCAAAAACTAGTCAGAGTGCTGGAGGAAAACCTCATTTTGTCAGAAAAAGTCCAGCGTTTGGAGGAAGGTGCTACCACTTCGATTGTCAGTGGGCACCCATCCCACACTTACGGTAAGTTCAGGAAAGCAATGTATGGTGCATTTCAAGACAACATTTTGTTTATAGATGACCCATTTAATAAGCTTCATCATCCAGAGCTCACATGGCTTCCTAAATGGAAACAATCATTTTGCCTCAGAGTTGTAATGCAGGTGACTTGAGTTACCAGAGTAAGAGAGTTTACTCTTTTATCAGTGTAAAGCATTTACAAATATTATTATTGACATTATTTTTTGAGAATGATACTTGGTTTTTTTTTTCTGATTATAGCAGAAGATCATGTTCCTTACAGAAAGTTTGAAAAATATAAGGAAAATAAAATCACACTACCCAGAAATAACTACCATTAGTGTTTTGGGTATATTTTCTTTCACCTATATCCCTATACATATATTTTAAATTCAGAACTGAAATTTGTGTTTTGATTTTTCAAAACGAATTTACATACAAAAAAATGCACACATTCTAAGTTTGATGAGTTTCTCAAAATGTATACTCACTTAATTCCATCCAATCAAAATACAGAACTCTTCTCTAAAAAGTTCAACCCTGGTGCATTTAGGTTCCCCTACTATTGACCCTCAGCAATCTGATTTCTACAATCTAATGTTATTAATTTAATAGCATAGGCATTTCCTCTAATATCACATGACTATACCATATTTATCTATTTAGTCCTCTATATAGTTGTTTTTAATGTTAGTTATTATAAATAAAGCTGTCATTATTTATATTATAAATAATTCAAAGAATTTCCAAACATTCAAAGACTTGAAGTAGAAGACCCTAGAGTGAAAATGCTTCTCTAAGATCATCTTCTCTCTGATGGAGCTGAGAGACCTAATATTTATGCTGTGATAAATAATTCAGCTATTAATATCTGTGTGTATAAATTGTTGTATACATTTTTGACCAGTTTTCCTAGGAGACATTCCTTGAAGTAGAATTAGTGGATCCAAGGATGTGGACATTTTTGAGGTTTTTGTTACACATTACCAAATCATTCCTAAAAAGGTAGTTTCAGTTTATACGCACATCAGCAGCAAATATATATTTGAATGCCTTTTCATTTCACCCTTGCCAACACTGGGTATTGAATATTTTTCTTCATTATGACAAGTGAAAAGTAATAATCCTATTGAATTTGTGATTTGTTCTACTTTATTCTTAGTATAGTTTAGATAGGTAAAAGTCTACCCTTGACTTTAAACTTCTAGTTCAGCACACTGAAACAAACCTTATGGGTATTTGGATATTTGTATGAGAAATTTGATTTGGAAATCAGCATTGAATTTCCAGAGTTGAATCTCGTCTATCTAATATTTATAAGCCTGAATAATCAAGACATCAGTTTCCACTTACCTATACTGAAAATAAATAGGTGTTTATTCACTAGATACTTATTTTCAACCAGCTATGAGGCCCAGTACTCTCTTTGGATTACTGGTGATAAATACGGCTGTTGCAGCCCTGATTTCTACCTTCCAGAACCTTGCTACTCAAAGTGTGAACCAGAGATCAGCAACATTAGCATCACCTGGGGATTTGTTACATATATAGAATACTTGGCCTCACCTCAGACCTACTGATGGAGAAGGCAATGGCACCCCACTCCAGTACTCTTGCCTGGAAAATCCCATGGACCGAGGAGCCTGGTAGGCTGCAGTTCATGGGGTTGCTAAGAGTTGAACACGACTGAGCGACTTCACTTTGACTTTTTACTTTCATGCATTGGAGAAGGAAATGGCAACGCACTCCAGTATTCTTGCCTAGAGAATCCCAGGGATGGGGGAGCCTGGTGGGCTGCCGTCTATGGGGTTGCACAGAGTCAGACATGACTGAAGTGACTTAGCAGCAGACCTACTGAATCAGAATCTGTTTTTTAGTAAGATTCCCCAGGCGATTTGTAAGCATATTAAAGTTTAAGTACTGTTCTAGAAGACTGACTTGCTTAAGATCCAGAATTCTTGTGCTTTTACTACTTTATTATTTCAAGCCTTGGTACCATATTTGGAAAGCTAAATATGAATGCTTTGGCCACAAATTCAGTTTCTGTAAGTGCTCATTGAGCTATTATCTTGCACCCAACACAGTTCTAGGTGTTTTCACATATTCCATACAGAGTGAGGGACATACATGCATGAATTAAAATGCAGAATACAGGGAGACCTAATATTTGTTGACTGCCTATGCCTATGACTGCAGGTGTCTCACTGACTCCTCATAACAGTGCTGTGGGACAGGATTGTGAAATTCACAAAAATGAACTAACATGTGCAAGATCAAGTGGTTGAATTTTAACTCAGATATGTCTTCTGCTAAACTGTATATTCTTGTCACTATATCTGCTGTCTTCAAGAGAAGGAATGGTGAATGGAGTGTGGAGGTGGGTGCAGTGGGGCCTCCAATTCTTCAAGATGCCCACCCATTCACTCAAGCTCTTCTCAAACACTAGCCACTTGGAATCCTCTCACCCCCATATACTGTAACCTTTGTAGATGATCTTCTGCGCAAAAACCAACAGCTGAACATGCAGGTGTCTTGCCTGAACCAGGAGCTTGCCCAGCTGAAAAAGCTAGAGGAGACCGTGACTCTTCTCCATGAAAGTCAGAGGTAGGATTGGATCCATCTAGCTGGCTTCTGGAAGCAGATATTTACTTTCCTTTATCTCCTTTGTTTTACTTGGCAAGTTAATATCTATATACTTTTCAAATTAATTATGTTCTGTATGTAAACAACCTATATCCAGGCCAGTTAGCTCAGGGGTCAAAATACTGCTTTCCAGAACACACCAGGGACTAAATATCTTTGCTGGCACTGGTGGGTTACAGCACCTCAATAATAAGTAGTTTCTCACTGGATCCAACAGGACCCTTGTTTGGGTCAGCTAACTTTCCTCAGTCACAATGTACCCCTAAAATCAGCCACCTTGCTCTTCTGAAAAATGTCTACCTACTTTTGGTCATAGAAGAGAGGTCAAGCACACTCAGAGTGATAGGGAAAGAATCCAATGTATGTGTTCTTTTCAGAGGAATTCAATAACATGAGGCTCTTCAAAGAACAGTTTCCCCAGGCTATAGGCTAGACAAATCAGAAGAGGCCTCAAGACTATTGGTATATTTAGACAAGCCCTTGAAATTTTGATTTGCCAAACACCTTTGCTAGGACCATCAGTGAAGCTTAAATAGAAGAACTCTATTCCCCAAGCCTTCAGTCCCTAACTTCACTTCCTAATTTTTCTTGGAACAGCTTAATATAAGGAGCATTCGACCCAGATCCATTCTGGCTGACTTTTTTAAAAACTTTTTTTCTAATTATTGCAAACATATACAAAAATGTGTGTGTGTGTGTGTTAGTGGCTCGGTCATGTCCGACTCGTTTCGACCTCGTGGACTGTAGCCCATCAGGCTCCTCTGTCCATGGAATTCTCCAGGCAAGAATACTGGAGTGGGGAGCTATTCTCTTCTCCAGGGGATATTCCCAACCTACCCACAGATTGAACCTGGGTCTTCCACATTGCAAGCAGATTCTTTACCATTTGACCCACCACTACATAGGGGTATAGGTATACACACCATACATACCCCTATACTATAAGGGTATAGTATAAGGGTAGCCCATACAAGAGTATACTGAATAGCATAAATTCATGTTTATCACACTTGGGTGTGTACAGAATCACCTGAAAACTTGTTGAACTCTGGGTCTTACCCCCAGAGTTTCTGATTCTGCAGATCTGGGCTGGGAACTGAGAATTTGCATTTCTAGTAAGTTTTCAGGTGATGCTGTTGCTTCTGGCCTGGGGACTACACTTTGAGAACATTAAGGTTTATCTCTTTAGTGATGTATTAATGGCTATATTTTAGAGTAACTTGAATTAATTCTTCTCTGTGTTGTTAAACCATCACTTCAATATATAGGTTCAGTTTGTTTCATTTTGTTTTTGATTTATAGGGAATATTTTTATTATTTTGATTTAATCCTGAGTACAGTTATGTTAAACTTACATGGTCCCAAAGTCAGATCTATGAAATCAGATAAATTCAAACAAATTTAGCTTCCTTACCTGTCTCCTCTATCCTTTCCTTCCCTCCCACTAGCCTTCCATTGCAGGCATGGGTGTGTATTTGTATTCCCTCTATTATATAAAAAGAGGCATAATGTTGCTTTAACATTTTATCTTAGAAATCATTTCACAGTGATGTTTAGAGTAAGTTCTCACTCCTTTTTATACATACATAGGACTCCACGATAATTAATTCTCTGACAGACATTTAGGCTGATGGTATCTTGCTGTTACAAATAGTGCTGCAGTGAATAGCATTGTGCATACATCTTTTTTGGCAGGGAGGGGAAGTCTCTGATAGCTTCTAACATTACGTGGTAATGCAGAGTCCAAGAATACAATTATTAGCACCATTAGTTTAATTGCTGAGGCAGTATAGATTAGAAGAAGTAGAAATTAAGATCTGGGAATAGGAATAGAAATTGCAGGCCTGGTCAGGGGCCAGTCTCCTGGTGCTTCTACTTATTCATCATGAAAAGTGCTTTGGAAAGAATAGAACAGTCACTATGTAAAATGTGAACTGTGTTATTGCTACAGTCATATTCATAATCAAACAGGACTGGAACATAATCAAACAGGACTGTAATAAAGAAACTGTTAAAGGTATTACTTCATTTTACATTTATCTTTAGCAAACATTTCAGGTCTGAATGACATCTACTTTGCTTTTATGACTTCACAACTATCTTTCCCCCCGTGTCTCAGATCCCTGGTGGTAACTAATGAGTATCTGCTGCAGCAGCTGAATAAAGAGCAAAAAGGTTATTCTGGGAAAGCACTCCTGCCTCCTGAGAAGAGTCATCATTTGGGGAGATCATCACCCTTTGGGAAAAGCACGCTGTCTTCCTCCTCACCAGTAGCACATGATATGGGTCAGTATTTAATACAGACTGTTTCAGACTCTGTCCCAGAGCCTAGTCTATGGAGCTAACACTGTACACCTTTGCAGCTTGTCTCTCAGCCCCAGGGGGCTCTCAGTGTCATTACCACTAGTATGGTGGTATTTTCCCACAAGATTAAGAAAAAAAATCTTAATTACACTGTATTGGTCTTTCTTTTTATTTCTCTTTTTATCTCCTCCCATCAAGTCATTCTTTCCTTCTGCCCACATAAATAGTTGGCACTTAGTCCTAGGCATCATATCACATAGGAACACTTGGCTGAAAATGTCAAAAAGGAAAAAAACACTAGATATTTTTCCCAAGTGTCAGTTGAAACTGTGTAGTAGGAAGTTAGAAAATAATATCCATGGCCAGGTATGTTTTGTGTTAGAGGAAATTTCAGAGAATCTCTATTGATCAGTTCATCAAATGTGTTTTGGGTTTCCTCCCATCATAGTTAAAGGTGACAAGGTCTGCTGGAGCAGCCCAACAGTTTAGTTGTGTGATGGAGCTGAAAGCTTCCATTGGTACCAAATAGGCCTAAATAAAAGCCTAGAGACACCCTGGAAAGAGAGAGTAGGTAATTCCTACTCTGGAGAACTGGAGAAGGTGTCAGTGAGGACTTGTTTGAGTGGAAGATGCAAAATAAGTATAATGGTACCAGGTACAGCAGGGTGCAGAGCCTCCTAGGCTAAGGGTACAGGGTAGAAATGTCTGGGCCCCCAGGGATCACTAGGCAGGGAAAGTGTAGGTCATGGTGCCATGAAGTATGTAACTAGGGGACCTTCCTAGTTTGGGAGGGAGGTATGATGTCAGGAAGATGTCCCCTAAAGAAACGATCTTTCAACCAAAATCTGAAGAATTGGAATGGAAGATCACCAGGCAAATGTAGGATTGAAGGCAGAGGCAGTGGGGAGAGCTGCAGAGAGAAATAGCATAAGTCAAGGCCATGGAATGGGAATAAAGTCCAATCAGGGGACAGAAGGCCTGAGAAGAGATACGCACCGTCTAGGTTGCATGGCTCCTTAAGGATTTTAGATTGGGAACGCAGAGGGGTAGTAGATTTGTGTTTGAGAAGCTTTCTCTGTAGAAAGAGTGGATTGATGTCTGGCCATGTGGAGTGGGCTGGATCAGAGAGGAGCTAGAAAGATGAGAGAGAAGGCTGGCTCAGTCCAGACCAGAGGTGCAGCCTCTGAAAGTTAGCTCTGAGCTGAGCATCCACTTTACACATGAATACCTGGTATTTCAGACTGAGGATCAATCTTTTCTTTAATCCTGATTGATTAGGCATCAATGGGAAAGGATAATGAAAGTGACTCTTGTGTTTCTGCTTCAAGGTTGCCCAAGTAGCTCATGTTGCCAGAGAGCTCTAGAGAGTGAAGGACTGTCAACCTAACATCATATTGTACTTCTCTTCATCTTCAGGGTCATGTCAGAGAGAGAGGAAGATAGAAAGATTAGACACTTATTTGCTTCTCTGACCCAGGTGCTGTGCAGGGAAGGAGAGCTATGCTGTAATAATGAGACATGAAAATCACAACTAAGATCACACATCTCTAGGTTAAAATCTACAGACCTCTTGACTTCATGTGAGTTCCCAAAAGGAGCATGTGCAGTGGAGCCATAAGTTTCTTTGTGCGGCATGGTTCTGAGGGAGCTAAGAGTGAGCTCGTTTTCTGTGGAAGTGTCAGTAAGGACAGCCCCCCACCCTACTTTGCTGGTCCTGTCTTGACTCCACTGAGAGCCCTCCAAAGAGCCTAAGTCTTGCCCAGGTAGTGTAGCCTTAGTCAATAGCCTTATAGCCCTGTGTTGACCTATTTCATGGTCCCAACCCAGTGCACAGCCCAACTTACTTGACAGCCAGTGAGGTTTAGGGGAGATGGGGACAGGGATAATGTGCTTCTTTCTACAACCCAGGCTCACTTCCTTCTCCTATCTGATAATGCCAACCTGGAACCTATTCAGAGTACCTCTAAGGAGAAGCAGAGCCTGACTAAGACTAAGTCACCTTCCACCCTATTTTCTATTATCACCGAAAACGGCCATTACTGCACTAGGCCAGGCCCCTCTCTAGGGTTGCTGGTCATTCCTGCAGAAGTCATCTATGGTTCTGATTTTCCCTGTGTGGCCTTGGTCCAGGGGCAGCAGTAGATTTGTGACATCAGGGAAGGGCCAAAGTGTTGTTGCCCTATGGGGCTAAGTGGACTCAACATGAAGCAGGGGAAGTCCCCTGAAGCAAGTATCGAATAGAAAATAAGTGGAGAAGAATTCCTCACCCTGGACCTGGGACTGTTGGAAGAAAGACAGAAACAAGGCTGACATGGAAAACAGGTCCTCAGGGAAGTTCTGTGCCCAAAAGGAGAGGCAGGGCCCCCTGACAGGTTTCAACTTCCTACCAGCTATACATAGTGGGTTCTGACAGCTTCATCCCACAGATCCTAACCTTTCTTCCTTGCCCAACTGGGTTTGCTAGCAAGGGTATCCAAACCTGTCCACCGTGAGGAGCTATGGGGAGTGGAGAAGTGATAACCAAAGGGCTGAAGTGGCATTGTTTGGTCAGTTGCTGCCAGAAACCTTTTTAGTCTATTAGACTAAAGGTTTTCTGGCTTTGGGTGGGCCTTGATTTCTTTCAGGTTCCATAACCACTTTTCAAGAAGAGGGGACTTTACTCCTACAAGGTGAGTTTCAGGACTCAGCCAGTTCTCTTTCTGGGCTCCCCTAAGCCACACTGCCAATCATAGGAGGGGCCAGCATGCTGCTCCCATATGTACTAGACGGTCATCTCACCTGCAGCTTAATAACCTGGACCAGGCCAATTTGCAGGATTTGGATTTCACTCCTGTTAGGCTCATTTAAGTAAACTTGCAATTTAAACCAATTCCCCAGGGCTGGAGGAAATATTCCTCTACTACTTGCTGGTGGGAGAGGTAGAGCTCTTTGAAACTCTTCTCTGAGCAATGCAAGGTCAGCTGAGTCAGGAGATCCCACAGCTGTCAGCCATTAGGCAAGGCTCTGCTGTGATCAGGTGATGGTCTCTGCTCTCTAATTTTCACTTAATCCCCAGAGTCTGTTTCAAGTTTCCCTACCTCTCTAAACCCATGCTCCAAGTGACTTTGGGCTCAAGGGACTCCGGGGCCACCTGGGGCAGAAACATGCCAGAACAGCTCAAGGGATGAGGAAATAAATAGTTGTGTTGCTTTGCTTTGTTATCTGAGTCAGGAAAGAAAATATTTGTGAATGTGTGCTTTTAATTGCTAGAAATGGACAGTCCCTAAGTTCCATCCAGTCCACTTGTCAGCAGGAAGGAAGGAGAGTTTGCCCCAAAGCCTTAGACTAGGGAGTAACTCTGTCCTAACATTGAGAACCTAGAGGGGAGAAAAGGTTGATCTGGAAGCTCCCAGGATTTCTCAGGATCAGAGAAAGACGCCCCTTCTCACCCAGCCTGGGGTGGTGAACAGATGGGAGGGGATCAGCAAGAAGAGGCCCATTCATTGTTGGACACCCTGCTTGCCTGTCAAAGGCTGATGTTGAGTGCCAAGTTCTATCACTGGGCCTCCAGCAGCATTTTTGGAAATCAGTGTTGGGGCTTGCTGTGTTACAGCCTGGCCAGGGAGACAGAGGCATGCTTCTGGCCTCTATGCTGCAGAAGCTCCTTAACTCTTTGGGCCTGAGTTTCCTCCACTATAAAACTGGGAGTTGAACTGTCTACTTTCTAAGGTTCTTTCTGGTCTTGCATTTTCTGAACTTCTGAGATGCAGCCCAAAGTGACTCGCCTTGGTGGCTCCCTGAAGTGGAGGCCTGTCAGCAAGCTTAGAGCTGAGGCCTGGCACTGGGCCCCAGCAGCGCTTAGCCCAGGCTGAGTTTGCTGTCTCATCCCTCCCCCTGCTGTGAAAGCAGAGAGGCCAAGACTGAGGCCCTAACTGCAGGAAAGCAGCCATGCTGCCAGATCTCTGGGTCAGGGCTGAGGTAAAAGGCTTTTGATATCCCTCTGCAGCATCCCCAGGCAGCCTGGCTTGGTGCTAATGGAAGGGGCCTGGTGTATGTCTTTTTCTGGGCAGGGCTGCCAGTGGAAGAATCAGTAGAGTGTGACATGGAGGGGGTTGATGACACTGAGAGGTCATCAAGATGTGAATGTCATTACCCTTGTTGTCATATACCTGAACAGTCCATATTGGTACAAAAGGTGTCTTTATTGAGGTCCAGGAAAGAATTAGGCACTTGGCCAGAGCAGCAGCTTAAATATGAGGCAAGCAGGCAGGGGGTTAGCCATGCCCAGGGCTAGGTTGGGGTGGTGAGGCTATAGGCACAGACTCTCCTCAGACAGAGAGGCTGAGGAGGAAAGAAAAGGGGGAAGGGGACGCAGAGCAGTCTGGGTCAGAGGCCTGGTGGGCTGGCCCTGAAGGGCTGGGCAGGAAGCTCTGGGTGGCAGATCCAGCAAGGAAGGGACCAGGCTCTCTTGCTCCACGTGCCCCTTAGGCCAGGCCCGAGCCTCTGGCAGGGGCAGTTGCGCTGGTGGGCGGGGGGGTGGCCTTCCTAGGCCTCACTTCTTCACCTTGGCATCATAGGTACCTGCATTCTTGTAGGCACTCACGTAGCCACTGTCATCCAGGATGTCCTGCCGCCCAGCAATACCTTTGCCCTTGCCACTCTCATCAAAGCGTTCCTTGTGGGAGCCCGTGTACTTGCTGGTGTCAGTCAGCCGTTCCACAGCACCCCCCGTTTTTGCTTTCTGTTTGAACAGAGATCCCCCCAGGGGTACCTGGTTAGAGACAGCCCTTCCAACATCAGCCAAGATTCCCACCCCCCCCTCCTACCCATTAGTGGTCATTAAAAACCATTAGGGCACTTACAGTAACGCCTACGTTGGCTGGTTCCTTGCCGGCCACCAGCTGGCAGATGGCATCAAAGGCCTCCTCCTTGCTCTTCCCCTTAAATCGCTTGGGAGCCAGCTCTTCTAGGGCCTTCTTGAACTCCTCATAGTTGATGACCCGGGCAGACTTCGCCCTGCCAGGTATGTGGACACCATGAGTTTGCCCCCTGCTCCACAATCTCCCTGGTTCCAGCCCCCCAATTCCCCTTCTGGGAACATCAGAAGCAGGAAATGCCTGGGGCTCACTTGACTTTGGAGAAGACGATGTCGACATCGGTCCCTGTCACAGCCTTTCCGTCAGCCACCTTGCAGTCCTTGCACAGCTTGGCCCAGTTCTTGCCATTCATCTCGTGCCCACTGGCCTTGGGGTCACCATGGATGGCAAACTTGCGGAAGCTTTCCTCCAGCCCAGCCACATCTGTGCTCGCTGCCATGCCACCCTGTAGGGACCCACCTCGGTCACCTCCCAGCCAAGTTCTTCCCCCTTCCGCCAAGGCTCAGTATATCACTGCCTCTAGCTCAAAACCTGCAAAGTTGAAGTTTCAGGCATTCTGCCACACACTCTCAGAGCTGGAGATGGAGCTGCCTGAGGAGAGGGGCCAGTTTTCAGTGTCTGACTGGGCCCCAGAGCCATGAGGAAGAGCACTGAGAGGAAAGGTCCTGTCACTTAATGCCAGCCTTGGCTCAGAGTGGAGTTCAGAAGATGAAATCATGATCCTTGCACCAGGCTGGGAACAGAGTGGCACTGTCCAGAAAAACTGTGAGGGCAGCAGCTGGGGCTATGGCTTTGTCTGGCCCTGGCACAAGGCCTGCTTGGGTGGAAGTGAGGGTGGCAGATCAGGCCCCCTCCCTGGGAGCTTCATGCCAAGCTGGGTCAGGCCCTGGCCAGGCTGCTGGTTGGACAGGTATTTAGTGAGGACGGTGTCTCTGTCAGGGTCATGAGGACTCAGCCCAGGCTGAGAAGGGAGCCAGGGCACAGGCAGGGGTGTATGCCCCAGGCAGGGGTGCAGCTGGCCCAGCTGCAACCTTGTTACTATTTTCTGTTAAACAAAAACATGAGGGAAGGGGGAACTTGGGGCTGGCCTGGCCACAGTTTGTGAAGCCTGGAGACAGTTGCTAAGGGAGGGTGGTGCTGCTTGGAGAATGTTGCTAAGGGCAGGATGGTGTCAGGGCGGCTTAGGGAGAAGCTCCCAGTGCTGCTGGGCTGGGCTGGGCTGGAGAATGGGCTTACGGGTGGGGCACACCAGCACTCCCAGCACCTGGGGCACAACCATGGCTTCTTGGCCCCTTGCCAGCCACTGGGGCTGTAACCTCCGTTTGTGGAGTTTAAGAGCAGGAGATTGTGGGGGGGCCAGCCTGAGTGGGGGTTGTAGAGTTATGAGCCCTGGCCCTGTTATCTTCACATCTACCCTCTGCACTGAAGCACACTTCCCCCATGTCTGTACCTTCACACCTTCAGCCCTCCGTGGATGCCTCCTGAGCACCACCACACTAGTCCACACTCCACAGCTGAGAGCACTCAGCCCTGGCCCTCCATGCCCTCAGCCTTATTCCCACTGACCACACCCTTAACTGGTACTCAGACTTCCCTGACCACACCAGCCCTGCACTGAAGTGTCCCCCACAGCCCTCATTGCAGTCCTCTGACCACACCCACAGCCCAGGGACTGGGGCCTGGACCACTCCCTCAGCATTCAGCCCCCACACATACACTAATAGCCTGTATCAAGGCCCCCCAATAATACCCTCAGCCGTGCACTGAAGGGTCTTCCCTACACTTGCCCACAGCCCCCACTGCATTCCCGGACCACACCCTTAGTTCTGCACTGAAACTCCCTCCATGTAACACAGCCTGATACAGAAGCCTTCCTGACCACACCCTCAATGCAGCCCACCTCTATCCATACCCCAGAAGCCCTGGAACTGGGTCCCCCATCCACACACCCACAGCCTTACTGAGACCCCTAACCAGAACCTCACAACTCACCCTTTCTCCACACACCTGCAGCCCCTGACCACACCCTCTATAACCCCCTTCACACACCCACAGACTTGCGTTTCCAGACTCCCAGGTACTATGCCGTGACACCCCTGTGTTGAGACTCCCATCTCATCCACGGCAGCCTCCTGACCACACCCTCAATTGTGTCCTCAGCAACTATCTTCCACCTCTCCCTTTTATACTAGAGCCTCCAGTGACCACAGCCTGGATCCCTGCCTGTCTAGCTCCCTTCCACTACCACTAGCCTTAACACTGAAAACCCTCTCCGGATCAGCACACACACCCACCCCTAAGTTGCAGCTTTGGGAACTGAGAGCACCCACAGCTCCTACATTGCAGCTACTCTGTGGGCCCAGGCTCCCTTTCAAACAACACTCCTCTTCCCTGTCTCTGCACTGCAATCTCCCACCAGGGACCTGGAGGAGACCAGCACTTTGTTCACTAAGGCTAGTCTGAGGGAGTTTGAGTGCCACGGGATGCTTGTCCCAGGGTAATAGCAGGCTGATCAGGTGGCACCAAGTCACAGACTGTAGTCCCAAGGGTCTGCAGGCTCCTCTGGGACAGCTGGAGTCATCAATCAGCAAGCAGGTGGGGGTGGGGGTGGGGTGGAACACTTGGGCCCAGGGCAGGGCCGCTCAGCTGGTGTCCTCAGCTCAGGACCATCCGTGGTTGGGACCGCTCCCACGCCGCTTCCACCCCACCCCCTTATCGTGCTGGATACTGACTAGAGTGGCTGGCGCCGGGATTTCCTACCGTTTTCTACCTCGTGGCTGCTCCTACAGTGCGCGTTCGATGGACAGGACGCAAGAATGAAGCGATGGTAGCAGGAGACTTAGGCGGGTCCGCAGCTCTGCTCCCTGCCGGCTCTGGGGCGGGACTGCAGCCGGGGCGATTCCGCCGTATTATCCCTTGTTTCTTGGTCTCCATAGAGACGGCGAGCCCCACCTTCGGGGCTGTCTCAGCTCGAGAGTGACCAAGGTCACACTGGCTCCACCTACCCGACCCCGCCTTCTCCCCGCTCCGCGGGGGGCGGAGCTGCTGCAGCAGTCTCATCCCGCTGCTCCCCGGGCAGCTCTGTGGCGGGGAAGCCAGACCTTTGTAGTTCTGGCGGTCCTCGGAAAAACCCCATCCTGGCCTCCGCCCGAAGTTCAAAGCTGGTCCCCACCTTCAGGGGAGATCCAGCTTCCCAGAGCAGCAACCAAAAAGGGTTTTGGTGGGGGACGGGGTCGGGGGGGGGTGGGGGTGGGGGTGGGGAGCGGGGAAGGGGAGACGTGCAGAGGAGTGAGGCGGTCCCTTCCCTTAGTGACATGGGGTCTAGAGCCGGCTCAAGACCACAGCTCTCCAATGAACGTGTAGCATCCCAGGTCACAACTCCGCATCACTGGGGGCGGGAGGGGACAGTGAACGAATCGGGAATGCTCCGGGATCTACACCGACGTCAGTCTTGCAGCCGGGGAAAAGCTCCTGGACCTCCTGGGTCCGTGTCCTCATTTATTCCCACCCACCCGGGTATTAGCCTCGGCGTCTCTGCTTCCGCTGCTGCCTTCCTAACACAAATGCTGCTTTCCTCCTCTCTCCAAGTGCAAACCCTATCTTCAAGAAAAATAACCTCCACTAGGGAGCTTCTAGGGCCTTTCCCAACCAGGAGCCTGGTACTTGAGTTTCTCCATATGACAATCTGGATAGCCACCCAATGTGGGGGACCCACCTCATCCTGTGCTCCTAGGCCAACAGGCAATGATGCGGCTCCAGGAGGGCCCGTGACCCCTGTCGTTAAAAAAGTGTGCACCAAGTCCGCAAAAGCATAAAAAAGTTTATTGGAGCATCACAGCTGATTGGGCGGGTATTGCTGAGTAGTGGAGTGGGGAGTGGGGCCGATCCCGCCGGCCCTTAGGGGCCCCTAAAGTGCATTCGGTGCGGCAGGGATGGGGCATTCGGTGCGGCAGGGATGGGGTTTTTGCATAGAGAGTCGGTCCCGCCGCTCCTCCGCCATCCCTGCTTCTTCGCCCAGCTAAGCCAGATCAGCCTCGGGGCCGCCCCGCGCGCGGGGCTCGCCGCTGCTCGGGCTCACGAAAACGGCGGGCGCACGCGCCTGCAGCGCCAGCCCGGGCTCTCGGGGCCTACCCACCGGGGCGGCCAGAGCGGCGCTGCCTAAGCGCGTTTGAGCCACTGGGATCTCGTCCAAGGACTCGCCAGACGCCGAGTGATAGGCTTCTGCAGGGCTGGCGTCCGCGGAGTCCGACGACGAGCTGGAGCGGCGGCCGGGGGTCCGGGGCCCTATGGGGTTGGAAGAGAACGTAAGACTAGGAGCTGCTACTCACTAAGGGCCCTACCTTTCCCTCCCTCGGAGCTCCCCGAGCAGATTCCGGTCAGGAATGGGCGCTCACCCGGCAGCCTGGGCAACTGGGGCTCTCTGTTCAAGGTCCCAGAGGTCGGTACCTTATACATGCGCCGCTTCCTCTTTTTCTGCAGAGACAGAGGGAAGCCTGAATAACCCTTCCCCAGACCTCACCTCGCCAAAAGACGCGGAGGAATGGAGAGGGGTAGACTTCTTTCCCATCCCCTTCCACCTGGGCAGGAGCCCAGCACAGTCCCCCCTACCTGGGGTTGTATCCGGGGGGGCAGAGCGAGAGTCTCTGGGGAGGAGGGCGGTGGAGGCTCCACTTGGCCGCGGGTAGCAAGGAATCCGGAGGGACTGAAGGGGAAGTGCGAGGGTAAGTGCTTGATGCTGCTGTTCCTTCAAATACCACCCTGTTGGAGGTTCTAAAATAAGCCTCCCTTCCTAGCTGGAAGGAGGCATTGATCTGTCCAAGGCCACATTGGGCTGGACCAAGACCCATGCCTTGGCTTTGGCCTAACTCCTTTCTCCCACCTCATTGCCACGCCAATGGGAGATGTGAGGTGGCCCTGCCCAAGTTGCACTCACTTGGCATTCACTGCGGCAGGCCTGGCCTGGCCAGGGGGCTCTGGGCGCACATGGCTGAAGGTCCGCATGTAGAGCTCCATCTCCTGGGGAAGGTGGAGGTGAGGGAGGCTGGGAGGCTAGGTATGGGTCCAGGGCCTCCTGGGTCCTTAGGCCCACTCTGTCTAGGACACACCCCCTTACTGTTCTCTCTGGGAGGTGTGGGCAAAGAGGTCTATGGCTGTTCTCTAGGCTTCCCAGTTATGCTGGGAAAACCCCAATGCAGAATGAGGCTTAAAACACCTGTGTTTGTACCTTACCCCATCCCCATTGTTTTCCTCACTTCAAATTCCACCTCCTCCGGGAAGCCTCCAGCCTCATGGGTCCAATGTACCCAGTCTAGAGCTGTTCTGGCCAAGTTGGGGCGGGGCAAAGAGGGACTCAGAGAGGCCTCCTCTTGCTCCTGGCTCCTTCTAGCTCCTGGCTCCTTCTAGCTCTTCAGTCTTTAAACCAACTTTTTTCCCTGGTTGGGAAACCTGGCACTTCACACACTCGCGTGTGCACCTGCGGCTGCAAGGCTACATGCAGGGATCCATGGCTCCCTGAGAGCTGAGTCCTCAGAGTACCAGACACAATCTCAGCTGCTGGAGGGAATTGGGGGGATGAGTGGTCTCCCCAACTTCTGTTGGTAAAGGGAAGGCAATAAGTGGTGGGAAAAACAGCGCCGCGGTCCCACCTGGGACCAGGCTTATGGGTGAGTTCTCTGTCTTGTTTAGTTGCTGATCCTCGCAGTGACCGTTGGAGCAGCCGACCAAACGCCTGAAAGTAAGGCTGGGAGGTAGCAGGAGTGGCCTGGGCTTGCACCCTAGCACGCAGCATGCGCCCCTGCCGCGCCCGAGAGGACTGCAGGTGAGGAAACAAAAGCCAGAGAAATGGCCAGAGATGGGAACCTAGTGGAGGGGGCAGGGCACCGGACAGCTGTCACTGGCTCGACAGTTGTTTCCATGGAGACCCAGGCGTCCTGACTAATGCAGAGAAGACACTATAACAGCAACGCCGTCTCTAAAACAAGCCTATGTTTGGGGGCAACGGCTCCAGAGTGGGGCCCCTCCCACATTCCTGCTCAGGGTGGGGGTGGGGAGGCTGCCTGCAGGACAGCCCTAGCAGGTCTGGGGGACGAGCCCAGCCAGTCATGGGTTGGCTACACAGATGCGGAGAAGGAGGCCCCAGGCAAGCCCTGCGTGCAACATCTGCTCAGGCTGGCCCTTTGGAGAGGACTGTGGGGGTGCCAGCCTGAGAAGAGGAGCCTTGGGAAAGAGGAAAGGGTCAAAGCCCAGCACAAGGACTGGGACATCAAGGTAATCCTTTCCCCACACATTTCCTCTGCACCAGTGTGGACTTAATACCCCTCCAGGGCCCAGGAGAGAGGAGGCAAAGCCTACCCTGGTGCTCCTGGAGTCCAGAAGCAGAGGACTGAGAGCAGCAGTTGTAGAGGATCGTCCCATAAGCCTGATGGGTCACAGTGGGACAGGAGCCAGGCCCTAGCCATCTGGGGAGGTTTGAAGGTGCCACCAGGGTGTCCCCATTCAAACTCCCCTCCTCACAGCTGTCCCTACAATCCTCCTTGAGACCTTCAAAACATGCCCATTCCTGAGTGGTATAATACATGGCACCTTTCCACCTCAGCTCTCCACCCTGCTCCCTCTGGGAAGGTCTCCCTCAGGTCATTTTCAGATGATATTAAGTGCCCTGGCTGCTGGCACATCTAGCCTCAAAGCCTAAGCAGGCAGTAACTGCAGAGCCAAGGCCCTGAGCCTTTGAGTTTGGGGATCCCAAGGCCAGCCCAAATGGGCACTGCTGTGAAGCTTGAAGTCTCCTGCCTACCTCTCTGAGCTTGTCTCTTCTGTGAAGTGGGGTGATGCCCACTCCCAGGATGGCTGCCACTGTGCTTACACGGATGGGTTCAGGGCCCAGCACTAGGGCAGGTACTCAGTAGTGTAGCAGGGATTGGGGGGAGGTTTCTCCACTAACAGCCATCACTCCCCCAGGCCTTCCCAGACCTGGCAGCCTGGCCCACCCCGTGGCAATGAGGAGAGGAGAGGTGGGGTCCCAAATCCTTCCTCAGTCCACCCACTAGCCTGTGTTTGTGTCCAGTTGCCATGAGGACTTTGGATCCAGAACTCAGCCTTCCCAACAAGGCCTGCCTGGGCCCCCTGCCTTCCCAGTCCCTGGGGGCTCCAAGGACAGGCCCACCCCACCCCCAGCTGTTGACCTCAGGAAGCCAAGGGGCGTGGGAATGGGGATAGGCTGATTAGCAGCTGGGCTGGCCAGGCCCCAAGCCTGGGCTGGAGGATTCCTGCTTCAGAGTGTGGAGACCTTAACTCTTCCTAGACCCAGCTTTTTAAATCTTTCTTGGCCTCAATTTGTTCATCTGCAACATGGAGATAGTAGCATGACTTGCCTCATGGGCTGTTTCAAGATTTGAATGGGGTAATGGGTATAAAAGCTCAGGGTCACAGGTGGAGAGAACTGATGGCTCCATCCTGGTGAACCAGTCCTTGGTCCAGCCCTCTCTCCTCCTTCAGCCCCACCCTGCCCACTTCCAGGCTCCCGCTTTCTGCGCTCTCCAGTGCATGCTCCAAGCCTTTCCCCTGGGGTCAGGGAAATGCAGGGCTACCTCTGGCTGTGCCCACACTTGAACAAGCAGGCACATGCTTAGTACACACTTGCCCTCGCCCCTGCTGCCTCCAGCACCCACTACCCCAGCTGCTATTCCAGGCTTGCTTCCTTTTGCCCTGTCTTATCATTGACTACTTGCTGCGTAGCCCATCACCCCTCCCACACCCCTTCTCCCACTCCCTCAGCATTCTGGGACACTTCTATACCTGAATGGGCCGCATCTTCGGGGGACATGACTCGAGCTCCCTGTGGGCCCCCTTTGCCTCCTGTGGTGGACGATGCTGCACAATGTACTCATAGGTGGTGAGCTTGTGCCACACTGAGGGGGTGAAGATAGGGCTCAGTGTAATGGAAAAGGAAGGTGAACCTGGGCTTCAGAAGGTGAGGGAGGGTACCCAGCTGCAGGCTAAAACCCATTGTGTCCATATCCACTAAGCCACAGAGTGAGACGAGTCACCATTAGAGAGCCAGCACTAGGAAGGGGCATAGTTTCAGGGCTCCACAGCCCAAACTGGGTAACTTCCTCCAGTTTAGGGACCCCATCCCCTGCAAGGAAGGTGTGGGTGTGTATGTGGGCCGGGGTGGCACTTACTGAGATAAATGTGGAAGCAGAGCAGGTGGCCGAGCAGGGCTGTGGAGAGCAGGCCCAGAAGGATGAGTAGGGCAGCCAGAGCCAGGATGGCAGGAGCCTGCGTCTCCACAGGGGCAGCAGGCAGGAACACGAACCACACATCTGTGTGATTCTTCAGGACTGCAAGGCATGAGCAGACTGTGCTCAGCCAGGGCTGTGACAAGTGACCAGACAGGCTAGGGGGTGGGAGTGGGCCTGGAACCCAGACTGACCTTCAAAGTGGCGGTTGGTACGCAGCCGCATGGGGTTGACAAAGAACTCCACAAAGACATAAGTGGCCACCAGCACGAGGAGCAGGACGCCCAGTAAGGCAGATGCCACACTGTGTAGAAAGAGCCTGGGCCCAGCCATGGGCAGCTGTCAGCACCCAGGTGCTCCAGCTGGGCAAGGGCCCAGAGCTCAGAAGGGCCAGTGGTTGGGAGGGGGAGCTGGGCCTCTGACCCCACAGCCCTAACTCCTCAGGAAGCCGAAGGCTTAGGGCAAAGGTGGAGATAGGCAGCCACCCCCAATAGGCTCTCCACCTTTCCCTGGGCCAGGAGGAGAAAGATTCCAAACCTACCCTCAGCCCTGTCAGGTGGAAGCCATGGAGAGCCTCACCCTCAGACCAGCACACAGGTTCTCCAAGTACCTCCCATCCTCTCCTGGCCCCATATGAAAGTTCAAGGGCCCTGGTTCACACACTTCAACACGCATCCCCAGGTACCCCTGTGGCCCGGATCTGGCTCTCACCGGTAGTTCCTCTCGCCCACACAGTTGTTGAGCCACTTGCAGTGGTGGTCAAAGCCGCACACGCATTTGTTGCAGGCGCTGCAGTGCTTGGAACGAGCACTCCTGCGGTGGGAGGGGGCACAGAGCGATCGCGGGCTTACCCCACCCTTTGTTGACCATCCTGGCCTGGGGGTTGCCGGTTCTGTGCCTGGAGCGGGTCACTCACCCGCGCCTAAGCGGAGAGCAGAGCGCGTCTACAGGGAGCGCGCGCGCCCTCTGGTGACGGGCACGGTGGGGCGGGACACCTAGAGGAGACAGTGCTTCTGAAGAGGTGGGGAGGCGCGGGCGGGAAGGGAGGTGTACCCAGGGGTGAGAGGAGGAGACAGCGTTATATTGTCCCCCTCTGGAACTATGCATATGGGTGATGGTGGTGTGAAATGAAAATGGAGGTTCCTTTCCAAGCAAGGACCCCCTTTGCCCAGTCAGGAGAGAGTGCAGGTATGGGGCCAGGTAGCAGAAGAGAGCAAGGCTGCTGGATCCAGGGCTTGCATTGCTCTTCCTGACATCACCATTTTTTTTGAGTCTCTGCTTCTCTGCCAGACTGTGGGAATTTTTCTGGCATTCTTCCAGAAAACTCCAGTCTATCTGGGATAAGCCAAAGGAGCCAAAGGGAGCAGGGCAGGCAGACATCTGGGTGAGCAGCAAGCAGTTCACCACAGGGGATAAGATGAAGGGAGGCCAAGTTAGGGATGCAAGTGAATCTCCCTGCCCCAGGGAGGAACAAGGAAAGCCCAAAGGAGAGTGGAAGGATAAGTTTCAGTCCCCTTTCGCAGAACAGAATGGAGCCCTGGAACAGGCAGCAACTGCCAGAGCATCCACTGAGGAACAGGACACTGACTGATGTCTAGTGAAGGAAAGGATTGATGCCAAAGTCCTCAGCGTCTTAACGCCACTGACTCTTTCTCTGTCCTACGGACAGAGCCCCTTCAACAAACTTCCTGGGTCTTAATATTAAAAGTTGGTGGGGGGTGGGGGGAGCTAGCCTTGAACCATACCCAATTCCAGATCCCCTTCTTAAGGCTGAGAGACTGGGATGCTCCAGGGAAGGGCCTAGGGAGGCAGTCTGGACCAGCCAAAGGGTTTGGGCTCTGTACATTCTAACCCCTCAATGTGACCTGAATTAAGTCACTTGGCTTCTCTGGGCCTCAGAGTTGTGCATAAACAAGGATAACAGTATATTGGCTCCAGCTCCAGGCAGGCTGGGTTATGAATCTGGCTCTGCTGCCCAAGAGCCATATGACCAACCTCAGCCTTTCGGAACACTGGATTCTTCCTCTTCTGTGAAGTGAGAAAGATGTTACCCACCCTGCGGGGTGGTTGTTCAAAAGCACTTAGCACATGATAAGTACTTGGGTGTTAGCTTCTGTTAGTTCCCCTCCCTGCCCATACCTGGGGATGCTAGTGAGAGAAAGGGGTGGTTACTGGCAGAGTTAGTCATTAGCAATGTTTGTAGCAGTGCCAAATGTTTCCTACTTTAACTGATGGAAATGCTATTCCTCATCTTCTGCTTCCAGGCACCTTCTCCTCACCTTCTCCTTCACCCAGTTCTCTGTCACTCCACCAAGATTCTTGACTGTGTGAAATACAAGGGTTCTGAAGCTTCAGGACGACTGTAAAGCCTGGGCATGCCCCTGTCTGCCTTGAGCTCCCACTGGCAGTTCCCCAGGCGCACTCATTGGCCACACACACCCAATCCACGTGCACTCACACATCCACGTCGCACAAGTTGCAGTGTAGGTCTTCAATGACGTGTGCATGTTGGCTGCGGTTGAAGATGGGCAGAGGCCCTGCATAGCTCTTGTCCCGCACATTGGCATCTGCTGGATCGATGGAAACAGCAGTCAGGTGCACCACGAGATGACCAGCAAAGATGGCACCCATGCACTGGCCCAACAGGTTAAAGACTCACTCCACACTGCTGGCTGAGAGCCCACCCCTGCTTCCTGTGGCCAAAGAACTGTTCTCTACCTGTATGCAATTCCCCAGTGCAGAGACTCTGCCTGTGCTACCTCCTTGCTACCCAAGAGCCTCCTTGTCAGACATCTCTAGCATACCCGTGCCCTAGATGGAAGAACAGAGGGGCTATCCTGTAATGGAGCTCACAAACCAGCACTGCTGCTGTTGAGGAGACCAACTACAGGGCCCTGGCCTCACTGCCCCAGACGTGGTGCAGACCCTGGCTGGTCTTACCTCAGAATCTGACCTGGTTTCAGATTCTGAATGGTGAAATAAGACTAAAAGAGATCATCCTCTAAGGTTGAAGGACCCAAAATACAAATTCTAAGCTCATTTATCTTGCTTCTGAGAAGGATGCAAACATCCCCTCCCAGAAGCCAGGCCAGCTGGAGAGTCACTTGCAGATGGAGCCTCATAGACCCACTGCCTCCCTAAGTTCAGGTACTCAGAATCCTGGGGCTGAATGTCTGGGATGGCCTGACATGTTTAAGGGCTGGCCAGTGGGCACATGGCCAACTCCTGAAACACAGATCTTCCAGGATCTATCTACTCAGCAACTGGACCAAAGGCTGGGCACAAGTATGCTGACAACTTACTGCAAAGTGAATGTATAATAAAATTTTACAAATAGATTCCACCCAGTCAGCCATCCACTCTCCATCTAGTTATTCATCCATCCATCTGTCCTTTTGCTAGCCAGTCAGATATCTCTCCATCATTTATCCTCCATCCATCAGCTGTCCAACCTCCTTTTTTCTTCCTCCTCCCAGCAGCCAAATTTTCTTACACGTCTGCAGGAGCCAGGCTCCACCCTAACATGCTGTACCAGAGCTGACAGAGACAATCCTGTGGCCCACCACAACCTCTCTATCCCTACAACCCTGGCTCTGGATCAGGCCTTCACCTCTTGCTTGGGCTATTCCATAGTCTCTGGACTCTGCTCCTCCTGTCTGGGTCCCCTTGAGTGTACTCTTCACTTGGTCCTAAAGTGAGCTCTGAAAAGCTTAAACTTAAGGCCTTGACTGCTTAAACTCCTGCAATGGCTTTCAATGGCTCTCAAGCTAAAGTTTTCTCTTCAGGTTCAATGCTCATGGCCGTTTTCATTCTGGCTCCTCTCAAACCTCTTGGTATTACCAACCACTACTCCTCACCATTCCAACCTCTTTTCAGACACACTGAATGTGGGAAAACATTTAGTTTCCTGCCTGCTTCAACACTTCTCCCACCCCTCACCCCCTGGTTCATTCATTCAACTATTTACTGAGGTCTTTCTCTACATCAGGCACTAAGGCATATGGCAGGAACAAACAGACTTGGTCCCCATCCCCAAGGAGCCCACAGTCTTGCAGGAAACACAGATGTTAATCGAAGAGTAGGTTGATTGTGATAAAGAAAGTTCATGGGACTATGTGAGTTTGTAACTGGGTGACCTCATCTAGTCGAAAGGGATATGGAAATCTTCCCTGAGGAAGTATTATGTCAGCTGATACTTGGAGTGGCACAGGAACCAGCAGGAAATATAAAGAGGAAAGGGGGCCAGGCTGGGTGCTGGGAACAAGCAAAGCCCCAAATAACAGGGTGGCTGATGTGTGGTTCCAGCTCAACTCGTTGGTGCCATGCCAGAAAGAGAGCCTAGGTCACCAAATTCTGGCTTTTCAAAACCAGAAATCTGGGTTTGTATCTGGATATATGAGGCATCTCATTTTTTTAATTTTTAAAATTTTAAAATGCTGACAAGGAAATAAGTAATTTTTAAAATGTACCTGCTGAAGAAGCCCTTCAGATATGTCTATTTAGTGTGTTCATTATCACTCAATTAAAAAAATCTATAGGCCAAACTGGCCCATGGACTGCTAGTTCTTGACTTCTAACTTAGCTGGGTATTGGGGTGGAGAGAGGAGCTAAGGGCTTCCCCAGAGACCAGTGTTGTCACAACAGAGAACAACAGAGGAAATAAAATAAGAAGATGATGGGGAAATGGGCAGAGTCCAGAATGTGGAGAGCCTTGAGGATCTTAAACGTTATGGCAGGAAGAAGCCATTAGAGGGTATTAGTAACTATCATTTTTGGTTTTTGAAAGGGCACTCTGGCTACAGAGAGAGAGAGACTGGCTGGAGTGAGAGCATGTGCAGGGAGACCTGTTTGGAGACGAAATGGTCATCTAGGTAAGAGAGGCAGCTGGCAGTGGGGAGAAAAGAGGGCAAATACAATACCTTTTAGGAGGCAAAATCAACAGGACCTGATGACTGACTGGATATAGATGATGAAGGGAGAGGGTGGAGCCAAGAATACTGAGCGAGGCCAGGAGGAAGGAAGGCAGGGAACTGAGGGCAATAGGAGCGCATTTGGGCCCCCAGTGATGTTGGTCTACATGGCCCTCCTCCTGCACCCACATTCTGCTGAATGAGTCCCTGCCCTCTTACTTACCAAGTGATGATCTCCACACTACTAGGCTTTCCTCCATTTGGAAGCTGAGCACCGAGAACTGGGGCCCTGTGTTCTCATCCTTGCAACCCCAGGGCCCAGGCCAGTTCTAGGCACAAGGTGAGTGCTTGGTACACACAATTACCCTACTTCATTCTTCAGGGGCCCTAAGGGAGCCTGCAGAAGGAAGGTAGCTTTGATGGAAAGACAGAACCATTCAGGCCAAGAAATGAGAGTGCAAACCAGGTGGTTCTGTGAGCCTCCAGCATTGCCCAAAGCAGTAAATATGGAGAAGACAAAACCCTCAAACCATCCCACTTGCCTCCGAGTCAGGCTGCCTGGGCAGTCCTGGCCTCACTGGATACCAGTGATGCGACCTCAGGAAGTCATTTAATCTCTCTAAGCCCTATTTTCTTTCTTTTTTTTTTTTTTTAATTAAAGTCAGGGGAACGCCTTCCTTACAGATTATTATGAGGATTGAATGAGATCATCCATGTACAGGGTTGGTACAGTGCCTGGCACATATAGGTGCTCAATAAATTCTAGTTACTCATGTTTACTATTATTTGCTCTAATTCTACTCACTCCAAACCATGTGGTTATTAATCAGGTACCTTGATGGCAGAAACCCAGTAGTCTTGAGTAAGTGGTGTACCCATTCCAGGTCATGGGAGGAATGTCCCATGAAGCATTCTACTTAACAGTACTGAATAAGCCGTGTGGGTTACCTCAGAGAAAGTCTAGTTTTCAGAGTTGAGGACTAGGTCCTGGGTCCCAGTGAACCAGGAAGTCCCCTTGTGACACTGCTGCATCTGAGACCAACAACCTTCTCTAGAGTCTTTCTCCACTCACCTGCCCTTGTCACCTACCAGCCAAGGGCTCTATGGTTTCCCAAGAGAGCATGCTCACATTCATGGCTCATACATTCTGGTGCTCACACACACATCTGGTGTGCTCCCTCATCCCCTGCCTGGGAAGCAGGCAGGATTCTTCCTGTCAGACAGAGGAGGCTGAGATGTGCAGTTGGCAGAAGCTGTTCAGCCTTGTGCAGCCCTGCAAGGCCTGAGTTGAAGGGTGCTAACTCTATGCCTGAGACTTTCAAATTTATCCCTGTTAACTCCTTTAGCTCACCCTAGGCTACCTTCTCCCAGAGGCCCAAGGAATCATCTCCACGAAGCATACATACCAGGGCACATTCTCATGGGCACCCTCTGGACTGGGGCCACCTGCTGCACCTTAATCCTCTCTTCCTGGGGGTTATGGCCAGGGCAGGGACAGTCACATCACCAAGATCAGGCAAGTGCATATTTGTCACAGTTCCCAGGAGTTTCCAGGGCATCTTTATCCCTCCTTTTGTCAATTCAACTTTCCTTACCCTAAAAGAGTCTGATTTATAAAATCAATGAGCTCCTAAACAGTCCTGGGTATGGCATAATCATCCCTGTAAATAAAACCATATTTTAAATATACCAGGAACTTAATATGTAAAGGAAGCTACCATGATTCCTTCCAAAAAGTGAAAAAGTATTTCATAAATGGAACATCTCTTTCATCCTTCGTTGAGCTCTGGATATAATTAGCTTAAAGAGAGCTTTAAGGTTCTCATCTATAATTGCTCTTGTTGTACCTCAGTTGATGAGGTTCCCATCTGTGTGGGGCTTTCAATGCTCCAAGGTTCATTAGGTCTTTTCCCTCATCCAGTCAGGCAGAGGGGTCAGATGTGTGTTGGAGGCCAGCAGGTAGGCAGCTGGACCCCGAGGCAGAGACAGGGCCCATTTGCACTGTCTGAGGCTCTGGAACCCAGCTTTGGGCTTTGCCCATGTCCCTCCATCCACTGTCTGCACTCTCCCATGTACCAGCCCCATACTTTCCCAAGGATACAGCATAGCCAGCAGGCACCCAGTGGTGAGGCAGGAGGGGAACTAGGACCCCAAAGCCAATCACAGCAAAGAAGAGGTACAGCAGCCAGGCCACAATCTGGAGTGGGTGCGGGGGCCAGCTCCACCCATTCCGGCGGGACCGCTGGCCCTGCAGCTCCGGGGAGGGTCCGCTGGCCTGTGCAGGTGCGGTCCACACATTCTTCTCAGGGGCTGTCTTGTTAGAGGGCTTGTTGCAGATGTTCATCTCCAGAGGGAGAAAGAGTAGAGACAGCATTAGCCTAGGAGGCCCAGGCTGGAGCCCAAAGCCCCATGCCTGCAGTCAGCTTTCAGCAGGAGGGGCAGGCTGGAATGTGAAGCTCTCTCCCAGTTACTCTGCGGGGGATCCAGGACCCTAGCATGAGGAGCCTGATAGTGAGGGGAGCATGGCAGTTGAGTGCTGGCCTCAAAGCTCCAGAGCGAGCTCTGGCCCCAGCCTTAGCCAAGACAAGGTAGGAGGGTCCAGGGTTTATTTAGGACACAGTCTGACTGCCTGTTACTCAAAGTGCTCTGTTTCCACAGCCATCAAAATTAAACCCAATAAGACATGTTCTCATCTGGTAACAATATCAGGCTGGAGCCAGAGTGATGAGAACACATGCTGATTCTGTTAGGATTAGTCACCTCTGTCCCGAGGCCCAAATGCAAGTATGAGGGCCCTCAGAGAGGGCCCCCATACGCTCTGCTAAGGGAAATAGGGAGTGGGAGTACTCAGGAGAGGGATCTGGCCCCTGGTCCTAGCAAACATATACACACTCTTCAAGGACTGGGGGGCCCTGAACCATCTCCCCTGTGCCTCAGATAAGCTGCCTGAGCTTCTTGGCTGAAGAGAAAACAGCACACAAGAGAGAGGGGAGGATTCCTCACTGGTTCTCTCCAGCAGGGGAAATGACCATGTATCTCTAAGTAAACCTGGGCCTAGTGCAGTGAGAACAAAAAGGTGAGCTGATGCCTTTTGACTCACTTGAGGGAGCTCAGGGAAAGACAAGCCTTGTCCAGAGCCAAACCACCAGATGGCAGCACTCTTCCAGCCCCATCCCACCATCCCTCAGCCCAAGAGCTGACCTGGTTGTCAAAGGATACGTGCAGAGCAGACAGGTGGGCCTAGTATTACAGGAAAAAGAGCCCAACCCCCAGTATCTTCTGAACCTGAGGTGAAACCAGAGCCTGGGCAGGCAGTGCCCCACTTGGGTGGACAGGCCAACTCGGAGCTCTTGGTGGGAAGATCAAAATCCCTGGCAGCTGGACTCTCCTTTCAGAAGCCCATGCCTTTGGCCAGGAAGTCTGACTAAGACAAAGGGTATGGCAGGACCCTTTCCCCCATCAGCACATCTGCCTATAACACCTTCCTCATTTCTCAACTCAACAAAATGTGACTTGATCTTCAGAGTCCACTGCGAGCACTTCATCCAGGAAGCTTTCCTTGATGCTCCAAGTGAGTCAGGGGGCCTTCGCACTCAGTTTTTATTGGGCAGGTCACTTTGCTGTTTGGTACACTTTGCCATCTCTATGTCTGCCCCCCTGTTATGCCAGCTTCCCCTAAGGGCAGCAATGGTACTGTGATTCATCCACCTCTGTTCCCCCACATCCCTTCCCCCAAACATGCAGAACATACCTTGTACATAGTAGGCGCTCAGTAATGTTTGCTGACTTGAAAACATCTGAAATAAAAGGAAATATGGGCACAGTAAATGATGTGAAATCCTGACCCACTCAAAGCCTCCTGCCCTGTTCTGCCCTGCCTTCAATCTGTATAGTCACCAGGCACCCATACCCCACCCCATCTCTTCCCGCCCCATGGCTATTACCCTAACTGCCAAACATTCATACTCAGCCACTCTGCCGGTCATACCACCCAAGGCCCAGGGCCTCCCACAAACCAAACCTGGAGATTCTGAGTAGCCTCATCTCAAAGCTAAATGGAGTGACCCTAGTTTTCTCCCAGGGACTCAACTGGAATCCTTTGGTCATTTGCTTTGTCTTCAGTAAAAACCAATGAAAGGTGGGAAAAGAACCCCAGCTTTGGAGGAAACAGATCTAGGTTCAACTTCTGGTTCTTTGCTTACTAGCTGAAGGGCTTGAGTTTCTTCATCTGAAAAACAGGGGTAGAGATGCCCACCTAGGGCTATACACAGATCAGTAACACACATTGACACATAAATGCTCCCTAAACGGTAGACATTATGATTACCCTTAAATAGCCCTCTGGAGTATCCTCATCTCTCCAGACTGAGGAGGCTACTATATCTGATATCCTAAGAGGTTTTATGAGGTTTATGCCCAAAGTAATGGGGTTGGTTGAAGTTGCTTTCTTAAGTCAGTAGTCCCAAGGAACACATTGTCGTAACAGCTGAGCCACTGGGTTGTCATTCTGAACTTCTCAGCTTTGATGAAAGATAACAAAGGTGATCAAAAAGCTGGCATCACTTTATTTGGAAGGTCCCCAGAGGTAGCAAATCTTTGTCCTTGATTTTTGGAAACAAAGGTCATCAGGTCAAGCCCAGTGAATACAGTTGAGCTGGGCAGTTCTGCTCAGGAAGACAAATCTTTGTGGCTCCAACATAGGTTCTCTGGTGATCCAAGAGGGCAACTTCTTTGAAGGGAACCATCCATTAGGGCCCCTAAATCCTGACTTTCTCCTTGCCATCCTCACTCCTGAATAGCCCTACACCTTGAGGTAGTTTATAAAGAAAGAAGCAGAGGCACATGGCTGGCTGACATGTCCCCACTGCTGGAATGGGCTGGCAGTGGCCACGGGCACCCCCCAGTGCTGCTGTGTCCCTGATGCCTGAGGCAGGAGACGTCACCATTTGAGGCCAGGAGCCTACCACCAACAACCTTAGAGACTGCTCTGATTCCAAACCCCAGTACCCTTGGCCCAGAGAGGTACCACTTGTATGAGACCATGGATAGGGGAATGGTGCTATTGGGTCTAAGTCCCCTGCAGAAGTGGCAGCACTCTAGAGTAGACTGAGCTGCCCAGGTGGCATGCCACCTGCATTAAAAGTCTGAGCCAACCCACTCTTAACTGATGACATTTTCCCTTATGGAGTTGGTGGCCACAAATGATTTTGACCCCCCAAAAAAATTATTAAAAGGGCTCTGAGGTAGGAGAGAATAGGAGATAGGGCTTTAAGCATGGATGGGACTAAGCACTGTCATCAGACCCAGGGACTTTTCTGGCTGTCCTTCTCCTCTCAGCACTTCCCTAGGAGATCAGACTAAAAGACCTGTCATCCTGCTCCCAGACATGGCCAGCTTGTGCATTCATGTCTTGGCCCAGCCCCCTTGTGCACTAAAGATGTAAACACATATGAGACCAGGTTCCTGCCCTCAGAGGACTGCTTTCTGCAGGCCCAGACAGACCCAGACAGATATCAGGGAAGTGGGTGAATGGGTATTTTGGCAGCCTAGTATGACAGGACACATAGTGGATGGGTTTGGGATCAGAGAGCAAGATTCAGAGAGAGAGAGAGAGATGAGTCCTGGGAAGGTGCAGGGTCAGATCCTAGGTTGAAACCAAGTCCCCCTAAAATCAAGTTTCCTTACTGAAATTGTGATTAATCTATGTAAAACTTTGTTCCCTTTTGAGTCTCCTGTATCTTCAGTCTTGTGCTAACTGAAAACTAAACAACCAGAATCATATGACTAAAATTACTGAAAACATGTACTAAAATGGCTACTATAGATGTCATCATCAACACAGAAACTCTGGTTTTCTCTCCCGTGCAAGATGAACTAACAGATCCCTGTGCCATGGACCACCTGGATAGAAAATCATAAACCAGAGACTAGAATACTCCAGAAACTACGATTAAGACATGTCACAAAAATGTCACAAGATGATGATTAATCCCAGCCTCTTTGTTCTTTCCCTTAAAAAATAAAACAAAACCCTAACTCAAAGACCACGGTGGAGTGGACCTGAGGCATATCTCCCACTCCCTCTCTTGGCTCTCACTCCCTGCAATAAATGGTGTACTTTCCTTTACCACAGCCCGGTGTCAGCGGATTGGTTTTGCTGTGTGCTAGGAAAGCAGATCCAACTTCAGTTCCTTAAGAAGGTGATGACAGGAGGCCAGGTGAGTAAGCTTAGGTACTACTGAAAGAGCCATGGTGAGTCACAGAAAATTTAAACAGGGGAATTGACATAAAGGTGATGGGTGTTTTAGAAAGCTTTCTATTCACAGTGGGAAGGAGGGCATGAGCAAGAAGAGAATGGACTTGGGGGAAGTGACACCACAGCAGACTAGCCCAGGGAGGGCAATCGCCCAGCAGCCCAGTGCTTTGGGAGGAGATGGGCGGGAGGTGGGGGTGAAGCCCACAAGTTCCCCCACTGCCTGCCTGATGACCCACTGCATCTTTGGTGGGCTGACAGGTATGTGGACCTTGATAAAGATTTTCAAGTACCTTCAGCTGCCATAGAACAAACTACAGAGTTAAGTTGGTGGAGACAGAAAGAAGGCAAGAACAAAGAGGCCCCATGGAGTGCTAACCACCATAGGTAGTCGCTGGCCTGGTAAACCCAGGGCTCACCTGGCTTCTGAGGTAGGCTGAAAGGGCTATACAGGTCTCTCCCTGTCCCAACAAGGTGAAGGCCACTGCTGGGATGACAATAATCTATGTTAACCTTCACTTGCTAAAAGCCTAAAATCGCATTTGAGAAAAATGTTAGGCTACTTTAACTCACATGCCTAATTTAAGTGAAGAAAAGCTTACCATTCAAGTTCTCATTATGAACTAGAGAACAGTTACCTGACAGGTTCACTTCCCTCTTGCCCACCTCTGCTCCCACCAAAAAAAAAAAAAATATTTAGGAATACTGTTCTGAGATTCATGAATAGTGCTGTCAAAAGAACCAGACTGAGATGAAAAGTACTAGCCCTGGAGAGGCTGTAGGCATCCCTGCATTTCTGCAAGATGTCTGAGAATTTCAGGAAAGAATCTACTTCACTACTGAAGAGGGTTTGTTGGCAGAGGCCACAGAACTGGAAGGATAGAGTGCTGGGATCAGAAGAGAGGTGACAGGGCCAATGTGGAGGCTTGGAGGGCCTGGAGAACTGAGTTACCAACAGGGAGAAACACGGTGGAACAAGGGAAATGGGTTAGGGCTGGAGACAGAGCCTGCTTCTGGTCCCTGCATAATGCCCACAGATTGAGGAATCTGGCAGGCGAATTTCACAAAGCTGTCACTTTAGATCACTCCTTTATTTTTCAAAAAGATTAGCTGGAAAGCAATTTGGTAATGTCAACCAAATTTGAGGGGGCTTCACAGGTGTCACTAGGGGTAAAGAACCCACCTGCTAATGTAGGAGACATAAGAGACTCGGGATCAATCCCTGGGTTGGGAAGATCCCCTGGAGGAGGGCATGGCAACCCACTCCAGTATTCTTGCCTGGAGAATCCCCATGGACAGAGGAGTCCGGTGGGCTACAGTCCACGGGGTTGCAAACAGTCAGACACGACTGAAGAGATTTAGCGTGCATGTGCACACACACACACACACACACACACGCGCACCAAACTTGAGAAAACATATACCCTTGGGCCCAGACATTCCATTTCTAGGTATTTATCTTATGCAGATGCTTATAAAGTACACAGAGATCCATTGCAGTCATGTTGGTAATAAGAAAGGCCCCAAAAAAACAATATTAAAAAATTATATGGCACATCCACACAATGGAATGCTACATAACATCAAAAATGAGAGATGAAATGACTTTTGATACACAGGTAAGTAGAAGCTGAAACTCCAATATTTTGGCCACCTGATGTGAAAAGCTGACTCATTTGAAAAGACCCTGATGCTGGGAAAGATTGAAGGCAGGAGGACAAGGGCACAACAGAGGATGAGATGGTTGGATGGCATCACCGACTCAATGGACATGAGTTTGGGTGAACTCCGGGAGTTGGTGATGGACAGGGAGGCCTGGCTTGCTGTGGTCCATGGGATTGCAAAGAGTCGGTCACAGCTGAGCGACTGAACTGAACTAAGTAGAAAAGCAAGATGTGGGATGGTTGTAGAGTGTGCTTACCAGTAAGTGAAAGCCAAGGTGGATGGATAGATATGTATATTCCTATATGCACAGATTCCCTCTGGAAAGAAATGCAAGAAAGCAAGCACACAGGTAGCCTGTGAGAAGGAGATCTAGTGGCTAGGGATGAGAGAGATCTGTTTTTACTATGTACTCCTTGGTGCTGTTTGGATTTCTTTTTTCACCATGTGCGTGTACTACTTTTGAAACAAAAAGTCAAATAAATAATTGAAGGGTGTCATCTCTTACCCTCCTGGCCCCAATGGGCTTCCATGTGGACCAAATATGCGCGTGTGATCTAGAGCGTAGTATCACACCAGACAAACAAGGAAATCCTGCCTAACAACCACGCAACAAAAGAGCAGTCAGTTGTAGTTCAATACTTTCTCATTCTCAAAAGCAGTTCTGAGTTGTTCAGCTGAAGAGCTCCCTATGAGCTGTTGGGGAGACAACCAGGCGGCACAACAGAAGAGCAGCCGGGCGGAACCTTGCTCCAGTTCTCGGCTGAAGGTCAGCTAAGCTTCCCATGACTCCAGAACCCAAAGGGAAGGTGCACACCACAGGAAGGTTTCACTCCCAACAACCTTTTCTTTTGCTAGAGGATTTATAGTTGCCTATGTGTGCTTTTCTGTGGATATTTCAAAACACGTTTTCCGTTTTGTTTTTTTCCCCCAGGATCTACTTTTAAACCCATTTTCACTGAGATCTGACCAATGCCCAATTTAACCCCTCCAAAAGGAGGGGCTGAAAAGAAAATGCTGCATGGTTCACACTGTTTTACAGCAAAAAATGTCATTAAAAAAAAAAAAAAAAAAAACCTCAAGGGGCAAGTACTTTGTTTATTAGAATTCCCCACAGGTGCCAGAAAAGTCTCTGGCTTTAAAATTCTGGGAAGTGCTTATGTGAATAAGAGACACACATCACAGAAACTCCCAGAAAATAAATTGGAGCTTCAGGCCTTTCTCATAGACCTCTCCAGTCATTGGTCTCAGATGTGGCTGGGCTCCTCACATCAACAACATGCAGAAGTCTGATGCTAGGGCAAGAAAGGCTTGAAACTTTAGTCATTTCTGAGTTGACGTGGTCTGCAAACATTCCCTGTGCCATTTTCCTCCTGAAGCAATCACTGCAAACTGTTTGGGCTTCAAGTTAAACCAAGGAAAGAGGACAACAAGAAGGGAGCAACATGGAGCTGAAATAAGGCCAATGAGCAGAGGCAAGGGTTGTTGGTTTTAACCAGGAAATCAAATCCCATGATTGTGAAAGTAAGCCTTAAAAGAACACCCACCAAGAAACAGTCATTTAGAACAAAGTTGTGACAGAACAAAGTAAGAAAAACAAAACCTGACTAATTAAGTACCAATGTTGCTTTTATTGAATCTCATGGTGATTATCTGTTTATAAACCCGTCTCCTGCTGTGAATCACCAGTTTTCCAAAAACAGGGACCACCCCTTGCTGCTGCTGCTGCCAAGTCGCTTCAGTCGTGTCCGACTCTGTGCGACCCAATAGACGGCAGCCTACCTGGGATTGCCTTCTCCGGGGACCACCCCTTACTCATCTCTAAATCCAACCGTCCTTCAGGAAGGGAAGTTAAGCCACTTCTTACTATTTCTGCTGCCATCACTCTATTCCAAGCCCCAATCATTGCTCCCCTATAGTGCCTCAACAACAACAATAACCATTGCTAGCCATTTAGATGGAGAAGGCGATGGCACCCCACTCCAGTACTCTTGCCTGGAAAATCCATGGATGGAGGAGCCTGGTGGGCTGCAATCCATGGGGTCAGGAAGAGTCAGACGGACACGACTGAGCGACTTCACTTTCACTTTTCACTTTCATGCACTGGAGAAGGAAATGGCAACCCACTCCAGTGTTCTTGCCTGGGGAATCCCAGGGATGGCGGAGCCTGGTGGGCTGCCAGACATCTATGGGGTCGGACACGACTGAAGCGACTTAGCAGCAGTAGCAGCCATTTAGAAGGCACTTATTCTGTGCTACCGCTTTAAGTGTTTTGACAGAATCTGCTTATTATCCCTCACAACTTTCTGAAGTAGGTCCAATCATTTCAAACTGTTCTCATAGGCCTCTCTAGTCATCGGTCTGAGATGTGGCTAGCCTCTCACTTTCTCTCTCATAAACAACATGCAGAGCAATATGCCCTTTTCACAGATGACGACACTGAGGCTCAGAGAGACTAAGTAAGTTCTAGGAGGCACAGCTATACTGGCAGAACTAGGATGGCCCTCAATTGACTTCCTGGTATGCCCTGTCACAACCACATTGCCCACAGCAGCCAGAGTGAGGTGAGATTTTCAGAAGTTAAAAACACATCAAAACTCCTCAGTGGTTTACTCCTCCTGCTAGGATAAAGTTGAAAGCTCCACCACATCCTTCAAAGTGTCCCTCACCCTTTCTGTTCCTCTGTACCTGCTGCCTCCAGATCTTTGCATTTCCTTTTGCCTCTTCCAGAAACATCCTTATCCTGATCACAATGCTGACTCTCAACCTTAGATCTTGGCTTAAAAGTCGCATGAGAGAGGGGATCCTCCCTGACCTCCCTTCATTTCAGCACTAGACCATTTAACCTGACCTGAAATCACTTTAGTCGTGTATCTGGCGCCTGCTCCCCGCAACCCCCGCCCGACCCCTTCTTAACACTGCAGGTTCTGGAGAACTGCAGCGTCCTCTCTGGAGCCCTTGGTGGCCCCGCGCCTGGCAAAGAGCCTGGCACATAGCAGACGCTCAATGCAGATCTGCGAACCTGATGAATGCTAGAAGGAAGCCGGGCGCCCTGCCCAGGACCTGCAGCCCAGGCCGCGCGCGGGCTCCAGGCGAAAAGCTCGGCCGGGCGGCGGCAGCTCTGCCCCCGTGGCTCAGCTTAGAGGTGAGAACTGCACAGGGGGCTCCTCACCTGCGCGTCGTCGGCCGAGCCAGATCGGCCCTGCCAAGGTCACTCAGCGGCTCAGCCCCAGAGCCCGGCTGTCCACCCACCCCAGAGCGGCCGCGCTTCAGACTCTCGCGGTAGAGACGGTCCCTGGGACCGGGCGGCTGTGCGCCCCGGATCCGAGCCCCATTCCGTGACGCGAGGCGGAGGTTAGGCCCGCAAGTCCTCCGGCTCCGAGTCCAGCGGGCTGGCTGTACCACCCGGCCAGGCAGACGCTGGCTGGGCCTCGTCCGGCGCTGGGCCCGTTCCCCTGGCAACGGCGTGGGCTACGGCGCCCCACAGCGGCCAAACCGCGCTGCGTCACGTCGCGCTGGCACCCAGGCTGGGGCGGGGCTCACGCGGACCCCATGGCTCCCCATTCTCCATTCCTTTTCAACATTCTTCCTCAAAAACACACTTTTCTCTACCCCCAATCCACAGCTTGTCTTCTCTAAATCCTAACTTGTCCCGTAAGCGTTCCGCTCCATTTTCTCCCCTGAGCCCATCACTGTTAGGGAAACCGTCAGCCAGCCTGCACAGTTTAATAAGAGTATGTGCTGGGCACTGGACGTATCCTAGGGAATACCCACGAGATCCCTGCCCTTCAGGGAGATAACAGGCTAAGAGGAATATATATCGAAAAGCAAATAAATATGAAGGTGGTCCATAATATAACGTGTGAAGTGTAAGAGCTGAAAATATCTCCTTTCTGGGACTTCCCTGGGTCCAGTGGTTAGAACTTTGTGCGCTCATTGTAGAGGGCCTGGGTTCAATCCCTGGTCGGGTGCAGTCTCTGGCAGGGGAACTAAGGTCCCACAGACTTATGGTCCCACTTTTGGCATCATGTGGCCAAAAGAATAAGTTCTCTTTTCTTTATTTCCTTTAAGTCAAGCATAAATCCTACTGGGATTTCTGATATTCCAGGCTGGAGGGAAATTTGGTCTTGGTCTCTACTAGGTTCCTCTTTACCCAGTTTATTCCAAGGATTCAGAATCTCCTGCAGCAGCAAGCACTGTGAGAAGCACTCTCTGGTCATGTGTCCTCTCTGGTACTAAGGCCGCAGTCATTGCCCCAACCCACAGGACTTTCAGATTTGGGCTTCATGGGATCATGCCTGCTACCCTGGGGCTGCTGGGAGACAGGCACCTGCCTCCTCCATTCCAGGGGCTTCAGACTCTCTTCCCTTCCTGCTGAACTTGGTTTCCCTGAATGCGCCCTCTCCCCTCCACTTGGGGACACTCAGAATGAACCCTCTCATGAGCTCAGGCTTTCTCAAAAGACAGGAAGAGGCTCTGTCTTCCACCAGGTGCTCTATCCATATTTCTAGGCCATAGGAAAGTGAGCAGCTGGCTGGCTGCCTGCTCAACATGGGCTGGACAAAAAACACCCCTATCCCTAAAATTATCAGCCACAAGCATGCAATAAAGGCAAAATAGCAACTCCTGCTCGGTCATGTTATGATTCTGGGTCTTATGCAAGTGTCTTTATCTGTCTACCATATAAATGCTTGTTTCCAGGAATGGTAAACTATATGGACTAAATATCAATGCTACTTTGGCCTCAAAAGTACAAGACAACTCAACTCTAATCTGGAATTGTAGAATTTAGGGCTGAAGAGAGATGGTGACCCAAAAATCATGGTGGAGGATGAGCCATTATATGCCCACAGGGAAGGCAGGGACTGGAGAGTCAAGCCACCAAACCCTGGGTCCATCTGCCTCCCAGGCACTGCTCCTAGATGTCCTGTGCATGCATGCATGTTAATTCACTTCAGTCATGTCTGACTCTGTGACCCTATGGACCATAGCCCACCAGGCTCCTCTGTCCATGGGATTCTCCAGGCAAGAATACTGGAGAGGGTTGCCATGCCCTTCTCCAGGGGAGCTTCCCAACCCAGGGATAGAACCCAGGTCTCTTATGTCTACCTGCATTGGCAGGCAGGTTCTTTACCACTAGTGTCACCTGGGAAGTCCCCTCTAGCTGTCCCATGAGTATCTAAATGCAGCATATCCCTATATGCCCTTTTTGTCCTTGCCACAAACCTCCTTCTCCCTTTAGGCCCTCCAAAGGGCACCACTACCTACCCAGTCTCCTCCTAGTCCTTGCCCATCTAATCCAGACAGTCCCCACAAACAGGCAGTTCCTCCCTCCAAAATATGTCCTATGTCCATTCTTCTCACTCCCTCTGAAATATGTCCTGTGTCCATTCTTCCCACTCCACTCTAGCCCACAGCACCAGTTTCTCCTTTGCTGTCTCTGCAGCAGCCTTCTGTCTGTCTCCCTAACATCAGCCTGCCTGCTTCCAGTCCCTTCTCCTCTTAGCTGCCAGGCTTACCATTCTTTCTGATCATTTGTTAAAGTGGGTAATAGCCTGAATAATATTGTTGAAGGAAATGGCAAATCACTCTAGTGTTCTTGCCTGGAGAATTCCAGGGACGGGGGAGCCTGGTGGGCTGCTGTCTATGGGGTCGCACAGAGTTGGACACGACTGAAGCGACTTAGCAGCAGTAGCAGCAGCAGCCTGAATAATGGCCTCCCAAAGATGTACATATCCTAATTTCTGAAATCTATGAATACGCTGCCTCTCAAGGCAAAGTGTACTTTGCAGATACGAAAGGGTTTTGAGATGGAAGAGAGTATCCTGGATTACCCAGGTGAGCTCAATGTAATCACAAGGACCCTTACAAGAGAGAGGCATGGGATGGTCAGAGTGGGAGGAGACGTGATGATGAAAACAGAAGTCAGAGAGATTTGAAAACATTATACTTCTGGTTTTTAAGACAGAGAAAGAAGCCATGAGCCAGCAAATGCAGGTGTCCTCTAGAATCTAGAAAAGGCAAGGAAACATTCTCCCCTAGAACTTCCAGAAAGAACCAATTAGCTGACACCTTAACTTTAGCCCAGTGACACCCATTTCAAACTTCTTACCTCTAGAACTGGAAGATAATACACCTGTGTTGTTTTAAGCCACTGAATTGGCTTCCCTGGTGGCTCATGGGTAAACAATCTGCCTGCAATGCAGGAGATGTGGGTTCGATCCCTGGGTTGGGAAGATCCCTTGGCAAAGGAAATGGCAATCCACTCCAGCATTCTTGCCTGGAAAATCCCATGGACAGAGGAGCCTGGTTGCTACAGTCCATGGGGTTGCAAAGAGTTAGACACAGCTTAGCAACTGAACAACAAAGCCACTGAATTAGTGGCACTTTGTTGTATCAGCAATAGGAAACTAATATAGTGGGTTTCAAATAGGATTAAGTACATGTATATTTAACCAATGAAAGCTGTTTCATTTTTAAAAAATATTTATTTATTTGGTGGCACCAGGTCTTAGTTGTGTTATGCAGGATCTTCAATCTTGGTTGCGGCACACGGGATCTTTAGTTGTAGCGTGCAAACTTGGTTGCGGTTTCCCTGACCAAGGGTCAAACTCACACCCCCTGCATTGGAAGCATGGAGTCGTAGCCACTGGATCACCAGGGAAGTCCCAAAGCTGTTTCATTTGAAACAAAAATGACTGCCCAGGTATCTGAGTGACTCCAGACTAAGCTCTCTGAAAAGACTTCCTCTGGCCAAATCTGAGTTTTAATAGCACAGGCAGTTTGATGGTGTCCTGATTCTGTCATCGTGGTGTGGTCACCAGTCCAGAACCTGACACTGCCCAGGGCATCACCTACTGAGGAAGGCCGTACTTTGCTAACACCACCTCATCAGTCTTCTGTTTAAGTTACCTCCAGGGCTTTCTTTGCCCTTAGGATCAACTGAAATGCCAAATCTTGGCTTTCAAAGCCCAGCTCAGCTAGCTCCTGTCCACCTCCTCATCCCTGTCCCCTGATCGGTGCATCTCCTGGAACACAAGGCATTAGCTCCCACCCCCAGGCTCTTTCGCACAGTATTCCTTTTACTCAAAGTGTAGTTAGTCTCAGCTCCTCCTGCCCCGCTCTGGCCAGTTTCTTTGAAAACATGAGACACATTTTTCTGGGACAGAAGTCCTCTCCTAGGGCAGGACGTGTTCCTGTCCAGAGTGGCTGTCCCTGACTAGCAAGGCAAGTCTGTCCATGGTGAACAGCCCAGGCTAGAGAGACAAAAAAACCTAACTGTGGTTTAAAGAACTTGTACACATGTGTATGATGAGAAGGTTCCAAGTTCACTTACCTGACTCCTAGAATTGCCAGAAGAGACCCCCGGGCAGTTCACCCCAACCTGGGCTAGACCCACAGCCCATCCTTAATTAGAGTCAATGTATCCCCAGGCTTCCTGGGACTTGTTTCTTGTCCCAGGGCATATCAATGGTTACCTGTTTCAATCCCAGCTTTGCCAGTCACCAGCTGGGTAAATTCCCCAACTTCTCTAAATCCAGTTTGCTCCTATGTGAAGTAGCAGTAACAACAGCTCCTTACTGGATAGGGCCACAACGAGGCCTGAAAATGTGGTCCTGCATATGAAACACACAGAATGTTCCACTGGAAATGGACACTGATACATATAATCTAGACCCTACTTGTCTTTCTATCAGGAAATGATGCTCTCCGTTTCATTAACTAATGGAATTAAATTTTAATTATCAGATTCACTGGTGGGATGTGGTTAGCCATAGATCTTGTTCTCTGGGTCCATTTTGTCTGAATCACAGTACCCTTTCCAATGGGCCTTGGATGAGTCAGCCCATTTACTTGGCTTGTCCCCATGGCCACAAGCACCTCTTGCCCTGGCAAACATAGAGGCCTTGTGACTGTCGCTCTTTCTACCTCCACTGGTGGCTCCCCTCCCCATCAGTCCATTCTCCTGATAGCTTGGGGCTGTCAAAAAAAAAAAGAAGAAAGAAAGAAAGAAAAGAAAAAGGGAAGAGGGCCTGCCCTGGTGATCTAGTGGTTAAGAAGACACGGGTTCGATACCTGGTCTGGAAAGATCCCACATCCTGTGGAGCAACAAAGCCTGTGTACCACAACTATTGAGCCTGTGCTCTAGAGCCCATACTCTGCAAACAGAGAAGTCATGGCAACGAGACACCCACACACTGCAACTAGAGTAGCCCCTGCTTGCTGCAACCGGAGAAAGCCCACATGTAACAATGAAGACCCAGCACAGCCAAAAATAAATAAATGAAAGGCAGGAAGGAAGGAAGAAAGGAAGGCGAACTGATTATTTTACTTCTTGCTACCACTCTCAGTGACTCTCCCTGCTTCACAGGAAGCAGTATCTCCATATACCATGAAATTAGAATAAAAACCTCCTCATTCACCACAGCCTCCAAGACCTCCCTTATGCCTCCTGGCTCCTCTCTCCTTGAAGGACCAGATTCCCTCTTATATTAGGGGTCTTTGCATGCGATGTTCTTGCTACCTGGAACACCACCTCCTCCTAGAAAGCTTTCTCCAACCCTCAGAATAGAAGAGGCCATGAGACTCTGCTTTCTAGTGCCTCCTGTCTGTCGTGGCTGCTTGACTGTGTAGTGATCTGATTAGGGGCTGTCCTCCAGCCACATGCGGAGCCCACAAGGTGGGGAACAGTTATCTAGCTCACCAAGGCATTCCCTGAGCATGGAGCCTGGAACACAAATGCACTCAATAGATGTTTGTTGTATGAATGAAGGCGGGAACAAACAAATGAAAGGATAGTGTTACTTAATAGGAATTCTTTTGTGAAGGCTTTTGTAAATAATACCTGTTGAATTATTTTTGGTGTAAAAATGGACTTTCCTATACTACCGTCCCTTCATCATAGTAAATCTGTTATTTCCATGTCCCTTGTAAAGATTTTGTTTTTCCCTTCACTACATTGAATACATTTTCCTCCCATTAATTTTCCCTTCTTGAGTAGCTTTTGTGAGCACTTTGTGCTTTAAGAAAGGAGCGCTGTTTGGTGTATACAATATTCTCTCAGCTTCCTTGGTAAGAAGACTCTGGCACCTTTCTCACTGTTGACACTAACTGGTACAGCTTGGAACACGATGTCACCCCTCCAGAACTCTCACAGACCTAGATAAAACTTATTCTGTGTCTCCAGTCAGGAACAAGGTGTTTGGAAGCAGCACCTTATGCAACAGAGCTGATGCAGGGCCATCCCTCGGAGGCAAATGACATGAAAATGATGGTGTGTGGAGAATGTGCCTACAGTGTCCTAGGAACTAATGATTTTAAAGCTTCTCTGGCAGTAATTCAGTTTTTATTTTTTGTTTCTTAGAAAAATGAAGGCTTGTATTTACTATATGTGTTATCTAATATGCAGAAAGGCAGATAGGGAAAGGTATCCTGTGCTGATAAGGACTTCCATGGCAGCTCAGTCAAAGCTGCCCTCTTTGCAACTGGCCACCTGGCCCTGCACGTGCTCCCTGGGAGCAGTTTCGCTCGCTCTTCAGCGTATCTTTTTGTTTCCTCATTTCTATGGGGGAATGGTGCATACATACAAAGTCGTTGACTGTTCTTACTTTATTTCAGAAATGTGCAGGGCTGAGGCACCTGAATTTTTCCTCAAATACTTTAAAGCAAATTATGTGGCGGAACCTCTCATGCCTGCTCCCAGAGGAATTTCCTTTGAGTGCTCCCTCATATCTCAAAAGCTTATGTAACCTGACACAATTATCTAAAAAGCCTTGGAATCCAAAAGAACAGAGATCTGAGCTAGGAATGAAGGTCGGAGCTGGGAAAGACATGTTCTCTCCTGCCTAGTGACTGGGTCATACTTCACTAGGACAATGCTCAATTCAACTTCCAAAGAAAAATCTTAACCCCTTGACCAGGGGTTGTACTTGCTTATTTTTCGGAACAAGGAATCTCTTGACAAGGTGCTCAAGGGGCATTACAAAGCCTTAGACCTGGCTGGCGGTTAAAAATATTTCTATAACCATCTTGAGCAGCTAGTCTTCCCAAGATGAAAGCAAGAGTGGCTTGGACCCCTTCCAGAGGATAACTGACTCAAAGATCAACCCATCCTGAGAGTCAGGGTCTCCTGCCAGCAGTTAGTGCTGCAAAGCGGGTGGGGGTCTGGAATCCATATTTTCACCAAGTAGTAGTCCAGGTGATTTTGATTCAAGCCCAGCTCAGTTCCCAACTCAAGAGAGAAGGAGAGGAAGACAAAAACTGTAAGTGCAGACCTAAAATTGGGGCTCCACGAGGAGATGACCCCACTGTGTACCCAAGAGCCCTTGGGCCAAGAAGCTTCTCTTTCTCCTTTTTGTTTTCACTTTTATAAATCCCAGCCCTGCTTGCTATTTGCATGCCAGCGGTGAGGGACCTCCAAAGAGAATAGGCACCACTCATAGGTGGTTGGCTTTTCAAGGAATTTGCTGGAGAAAATTGTAGACAAGGCAGTGAACAAAACTCTTCTCCATCTGGTTTCAGTTTATTAAAAAAAACAACACACATAGGCCTCCTACCAGCAATCAGAAAACAGCCACAGCTCCCCAAGTAGGGTATTAGCCACGAGGGGTGGGACTGAATTATGTATATGCAAATGAATTAAACCAGCCAGCCAACAGCAACTAAGTTTTGTATCTTTTGCAGTTGTTCTGCCAAGAAAAGGCCTGAATCAGGGTGATGGAAGCTGTAAGGAAGCAAGTTTTGGAATTAGTTTTTAACAACTTGCCTTAATTCTACCATTGGGAGACATGTTTCTAATCCAGAGGCAAATTTTATTTATTTATTATTCTTTTATTTTCTTGGAATAGAGAAGGGCTTATTGCAGGGCCAAACAAGGAAAATGGGTGGCTCGTGCTCAAAAACCCTGAACTCCCAGAAGCAAGTTTTAAAAGGTTGATAGTCTTTTGCCTGGGTATTGCCCACTGAATAATGCCAACCTCCTTAGCTGACAGGGGACAGAGCAGAGTGTCTGGATGGCTGAGTAATCACTGAACTTCTTATATATAGAATTGTGGTACCTGCTTCATTCGGATGATGTGAGGATAGTACGTAAAATTAAGTATGAGGAAGTCGAACACAAGGACTGGCAAGCAATAGTAAATGTGGCAGAGGATTAGGAATAACTCAGAGCTGCCCTGCAGGACTCAAGATGACCAGTTTCATCTGGAGTCAGCCAAGCTAGCCCAGTAAATGTTCTCAGCTGGGACTTGCCTTTCCCCTGGGACTGGTCCAGAAAACCCTTGAGAGCAAATTCTCTTAGTGTTTCCCAAGCTCAAGGGCCCTAATCCCCAAATATCTGCCTTCAATCTTGGAAGCAAAGAAGTTCAGGGAGGGTGCTGGACACAGTTTGAAAATACAAGGAATACTTCTGGCTTTCCGCATGTCCCCATTCCTTCTGCCCAGTAAGCGAAGGGCCTGGCTTCCAAGTGCACAGCTAGAGGAGACGGACGGGGCACTCATTCATGCCTGGTGAGTTGACAATCTCCCAGGCATTTGTACCACATGAGTGGTGTGCTGGGGACCACAGGCACCCAGCTGCCTCTGGGCTCAACCCTCGCATGTCCACGAGCACTTCAGGTTCAGTTTGTCCAAAACAGACTGCTGTCCCTCGCAGGGATGCACCAACAAGACGCCCAGCCTCCCCTCGTGCCTTGTCCCCAAACCCATTTCCTAGCCAACCAGGACAGGGTCTTATTTGCTCAAGACCTTTCCCAGCTCTCCTTTGCCCTCAGAATGAAGTCAGAGGTGGTGAAACGTTGTTGTTTAGTAGCTAAGTCATGTTCAACTCTTTTGGGACCACATAGACTGTAGCCCACCAGGCTCCTCTCTCTGTCCACGGGATTTCTCAGGCAAGAATACTGGAGTAGGTTGCCATTTCCTTCTCTAGGGGATCTTCCTGACCCATGGATTGACCTTGTATCTCCTGCATTGGCAGGTGGATTCTTTACCACTGAGCCACCAAGGAAGTGCATGGCAAACGTAGCTCTGTGTTAACACAGTTCTCGGTCTTCGAGCTCCGGTATACCTGAGTTTGAATCTTGGGGCTGGTCCAAGATTCAAACTTAGGTGAACCTGAGTTTGAGACCTTGAACAATTTTCTTAGCCCCTGGAAGCCTCAGTTATATTTTATATTCCTTGAATATAAAATAGTAATGATGACACCCACTGCTGCTGCTGCTGCTAAGTCACTTCAGTCGTGTCCGACTCTGTGTGACCCCACAGACGGCAGCCCACCAGGCTCCCCCATCCCTGGGATTCTCCAGGCAAGAACACTGGAGTGGGTTGTCATTTCCTTCTCCAATGCATGAAAGTGAAAAGTGAAAGTAGAGTCGCTCAGTCGTGTCCGACTCTTAGCGATCCCATGGACTGCAGCCTACCAGGCTCCTCTGTCCATGGGATTTTCCAGGCAGGAGTACTGGAGTGGGGTGCCATTGCCTTCTCCAGATGACACCCACTACAAAGGGCTATTGTGAGGCCTCTGCACTGAACCCAAGGCTTGGAACAGAGCAAGAAGTTTGGAGGCCAGTGCATGGAATGAAGACTGAGGATGAGCTGGGAAGGGTGTGGCTGCCAGAACTAGAGAAGATGATGAGACCAGTTTTGGACATGCTGAGTGTAAGGGGCCTATGGGTGTCCAGGGGAGGCATCCAGGGGCAGCTGGACATGTGGGCCTGGAATTAAGTCTTGGCTGGAAAGGAGTGTGGGAGTCACCAACATGCGAGTAGGAAGATGAGCTCATGGTAGGGGAGGGACAGAGCATGAGCCCTCCACAGCCAGAGGTTCACCCACAGGGAAGAGAAGCTTATGAAGGAGGCCGGGACGGAGAGCCGGACAGGTAGGAGGGAACCCAGTAGCAGTGGCTTTGCAGGTGCCGAAGGGAGAAAGGGCCCAGGGTACAGAGGAGTTAACTGAAAGCAAAGATGTGTCCTTGGTATTTGAGGACTGGACTGTCATTCACTGGTGACCTCTGGCGTGGCCAGGAGCTGGAGCTGACTCAGAGATAGAGTGGGAGAGAGGAGAGTGAAGATGGTGACCAAGACAGTTTTCGAGAAATGCAGCTGAGAAAGGGGGCGGGTGTTGTGGGGAGGAGAGCATGAGAACAATGCTTGGGGAAAGGGATACAGGATTGAGTGAGAGAAGTTCTTTATGGTGGTTCCCAGGGGGAGAGGGCAGAGCCAAACTGGGGTGCATGCTGCCAGAAAGGAGCCAGTGGTTAGTTGTTATAGCCACAGTGCCCAGCACAGGGCCAGGCACACAGTAGGAATGCAATACAAGTTTGCTGTCTTTGAGGACGGGGAGGGATGGGGTGTGGAACTGGGGCAAGGGGGTGGCCATCGGCAGGAAGAGGCTCCCCTCTGCCATGGGTGAGCAGAGAGCAGGGCCTCCTTGGGATTCTGCTGCCTCTGAACCTGACCACAGAGGAAGAAAGGGGTGATAGGCAGCGCTTGGCTCCAGAAACACAGTGTGGTAAGAGAACAGAAAGTGAGCTCTTAGAGACTACCACTTGGCAGGCCCCATCCTGGATTTCTGTTCCTCCCACCCTCACATCCGACAGTCACCTTCACTTTATCCCCTTCAGAGCCGTGCCCTCCCCAAAGGCCAGAAGGTGGTGCCAGTGAGCTGTTGGACTCAGCTGGAGCCAACTGGAGCCAGACTGCCAGCCCCCAACCCACCTCATGGCCCTCCAGAGCCTGGGGCATGCTGAAGGTTTGGCTCACCAAGTTTCTGATTAAGGAGTTGGGTGGGTGGTGAGGGCAGGGTGAGACTAAGGGAGACTGTGGGTTGAGGGCCTAGAGGTGAGGTGGTTCAGGGGCTCCGCTCCTTCTGGTTGCCCTTCATTCCTCTGCCCCTGCCAACCCTGCCTTATCTGCTGGGGCTCCTGCCCTCTGCTCCTCCTTCTCCCTGGAGGGCCCTGCCAGCCCAGACTCCTGGTTCTGGCAGAGGCTGGTTCTCTGCCCTTGGGCAGGCACAGCCTGGCACCAAGCCTCAGACAGGGCTGGGCCAGCCCCTCCCAGCCATGACTGCCTAAACCACCTTCTTTCTATTTCCAGAATGTCTCCACCTGATGAAAGGTAAGGAGTCAGCTGCTCAGGTGGCCACAGTGGGCTGGAGTATAGATCCTGGTAGGAAGGCCTGGCCTAGGAAGTGGGATGAATTTCTGGGAGAGAAGGGTGTTAAATACAAATGTGGCAGATCATCCACGAGACCCAAACCACACAAGACAAATATTTCTGTCTAAGGTGGCGCAGTGTCCCAGAAGCTGAACTGGAAACATGCCCCACCCATCCTAGCATCCTACACTCCACAACCAAAGACAATTCCCTAAATTCCCCTCTAAGCAAGTCTGTCTCCCCAACCCATGCTTCCCAGTGGGTCAGAGCCCTTCATGGTTCCTTCCCAGGAGTGCAGGATCTTGTTTCTCAGACTCTGTCCTCACCGTGCTTTCCAACTTCCACCTCCCTACCCTTTTTTAAAAATTTTATGTATTTTGGCTTCGCTGGGTCTTTGTCGCTGTGCACAGGCTTTCTCTGTTATGGTGAGCAGGGGTCAGTCTTTGTTGCAGTGTGGAGGCTTCTCATTGCAGTGGCTTCTCTTGTTGTGCAGCACAGGCTCTAGAGCGCAGGCTCAGTAATTGCAGCACACATGCTTTGTCCCCCCAGTAGCACGTGGAATCTTTCCAGACCAGGGATCAAACCTGCATCCCCTACAGTGGCAGATGGATTCTCAACCAATGGACCACCAGGGAAGTCCTCCAACTCCCTGCCCTTTGACTCCTACTCTGGCAAGCTCTGGTACTACCTGTGTGGCCTTAACCTTGAAGGCTGCCTGAGACCACCCCCACCCCCACCCCCCGCCATCCTCTCCTCTACATCCCCTCCACAGTCCCAAGGGACTTAATGGTCTGAAGCTGCAGAAATCACACTCAGACTCTCAGTAGGGTGCTGGGAGGGTGTAGGTCCCACAACCAGAGTCTACAGCTTATATTGGGATGCCAGGTCAAGGTTGCTGTGTCCACCTGTGAGACTAGGCCACAGGTTCAGAACGATAGGAGTCAGCACACTTTGGAAAATGAATGTTTCCGTGAGTTTCCAAAGAATGACGCAGACCAAGGGAGTCACCAAAAACACACACATACACAAATGTACTTACATGCTATATAGGGTCATGGCATGGGGAGAGACATGTCATTTGTGTATGGACAAGCTATGGAGTCCATGGACAGAGTGTACACAAATATAGGCATACACAGGTACACAAGGTCATGTACCCAGGGTCAGACACACATACCCTCCCCAGCCCTGCCTCCCAGGGCCAGGGCTAACTTGTCATCCATACTTAAACAGTAGGAGGAGGAAGAAGTAGAAGCTCAGAAGTGGCTCTGGAAAGGACCTCTTAAGTGGGTCTGTCTCCCTGCTCCTCCTTGAGATGCCCCTGGCTCACCAGGGGGCCATACCTGGGTGGCAGAGAAGGCTTCGAGGAGGCATTGCTTTGAAGCCCTGGCACAGAACTTGAGCATCTAAGATAGAGAATGGGCAACATAATTGGGAGGGGTCCATGAGCCCCCCAGGACCTAGTATGGGCATAGATGAGGCACTGGGCAAGGGCTCAGAAGAAGCAGGGACCCCCTGTACCATGGGCTGACCTACCGGCCTCAGCACAGCGCCTGGCAGTGAGGTGCTGGCACCACTTCCCTGTGCTGGCAGAGCCTGGTATGGATGCCAGGCACAGGGTGCCAGACATGGGGGTGGGCAGAGTGGGGGCCCAAAGGGCCACACACAAACACAGACCTTCATACACACAGGCAGGGAAATGCACCCACACTCACTTACTTTATACCCTGGGGGATCCTGGGAGCAGGGCAGGGATCACCCTGTCTGAGAGGCTGCCCTCACTGACTTCCCCGGGTGTCCCCATTGGCCTGGCTCTTGGGGTCCCTGGGGTTGGAGAGTGGGCTAGAGTTAATGGGAGGCCTAGATGCTTCCTCAGAACCCCCCTCCACACACCCGCGCCCACACACATACACTTGTGTGGCAGGAGGACGGGGTGGGGGGGGGGAGCAGGGGGGAGGGATTGTGTGGGGGGTAGATTGTGGGGAGGAGGTTTGCTGCAAACCCAGGGCTGGAAAGTGAAAGGAAGTGGGGGGATTGCGGGGCAGAGACTCCCAAGAATCTGGTCTGTTACCCTGCTCCACCCAGCCCCCAGCCCCAAATCGGTCGGTGGCCGCAGGTAGCTTAGGTGTGAGCGTGTGTGTTAGACACCTGCGGCCGCTCAAGGCGTGGCGCGTACGCCCGCGTTGGCCTAGGCTGCCGGGTGAGGGCGGGCTGGTTCCCCGAGGTATTCTGGCAGGCACGCTGGCCGCGGAGGTGCGGTCAATGTGAGGATGGAGGTTGCGTGTGTCCTCTGGTGTCCCGACCAAGTGTGAGCTGTGCATGTGCTCACCTGGCAGTCGTGGCTCAGCGGACCAGCGCAGGAGTGAGCGCATGCGGGGTACTAGGGCTAGACCTATCGCACCTCTCCTGGGCACGGCCAGCCGCAAGTTGAGCAGTTGAGCAGCAACTTTGGGACTTGGTTCCGGCTTCTTCGAAAGCTGATCTGACCGCGGGGGCGGGGCAGAGGGCGGGAGGTAGAGGTGGGGGCACCTGCCTGGCAAGGGGTGCGGGAAGAGAAGTAAAGGAAAGCCCCGCCCCTTCCCCGCCTCCGTTCCGCCCTCGCCCCCGCCCCCGGGGCTCTTTAAAAGCTCGGCCCGAGGGCGAACAGAGAAAGCGAGTATCCCCTCCCGCCCCTGGCTGGTGTCCTGCTGCACCCCGCGTCCCAGCCCCGAGTCCCAGTCCCTGCTCTTCAGCCCAGTCCCTGCCCCGCCCCGGCCCGGCCGCCATGGAAAGCTGGCCCTGGCCGTCGGGCGGCGCCTGGCTGCTCGTGGCGGCCCGTGCGCTACTGCAGCTGCTGCGCGCAGACCTGCGTCTGGGCCGCCCGCTGTTGGCGGCGCTGGCGCTGCTGGCCGCGCTCGACTGGCTGTGCCAGCGCCTGCTACCCCCGCTGGCCGCACTTGCCGTGTTGGCCGCCACCGGCTGGATCGTGTTGTCCCGCCTGGCGCGCCCGCAGCGCCTGCCCGTGGCGACTCGCGCGGTGCTCATCACCGGTGAGTGCGCGGGGCGCGGAGCGCGGCGACTCCCGGTTCGAGGGCGGGACCGGACACCCAGAGGGCTCCCTGTGGGCATGCCAAGGCAACGCGGGACCCCCAGCCGAGAAGTGGGGAAGCCCCTCTCCCCTGGGTTCAGGGAGCCAGCCAAGTAGGAAGCGCAGGGCACCTCCCCAAGTCCGGGTTGACTACCTACGGCTTGGGGAGTGTTGAAGGGAAAAGGAGGCAGGGAGTGGGCAGGTGCGCAGGGGAGACTGCGAAAGGAGCCTCCTGGAGCTTGGGGTTTATGCTATGTCCCTCTCCAAGACAGCAGTCTTCCGACAGAGGACACTGCTCTGAGGGACTTCAGAGAATCCTCACCCCTTGAACTCTGCCTAACATTCCCACGTGGGAGGTCCTGTCTCTTCCCTGGGACCAGGAGGAATAGGCTTAAATGGAGAGTTGGGACCCCCTTCTCCCAATTGGCTCCTTGGAGTTCAGAAAAGCTGGAGGTCATCATGAGGGACAGCTGGACATTCAGCCACCTCTCAGATCCCACCACCCAGACCCAATCTGTGAAGTTGTCGTCCGGAGTTTGCATTCATTACACCACCACCATTCTTCCTGGTCCTCTGTGCCTGGGAAGGAGGTGAGGTCTTAGAGAGCTGGGCTCAGGTGCTTCTGGCCACCTTGTTGAGCTCTCTTTGTCTGGAACAAGGACACTATCACCAGAAGGAGGGAAGGAGGAGCTGAGACCCAGAAGTGGAGAGGGAGAGAAAAGTCAGTGGGCACTACTGTATAGGACACTACTGGCTCTAGTATTGGGGAGGGGGAGCCTGGTCTCTCCCCTAACGCCATGGCTTTGGACAGGTGCTCGGCCGTTCTGCTCTCTTGCACTGGTGAGTGGCTTCTCAGAGACCTCAGTCCAGTAGGGGGCCCTGCATGATCAGAGGAAGCTGGGAAAACTTCCCAGAGGAGGCCATCCTTGAGCTGGGCCTCAGAAGATAGGTGGAGATAGGTAAGAGTGTGGAAGGTGTTTTGGATCAGACAAAGGGTGTGGGACAGAGGCTTGAGGCAGGAATGAGCATGGTCTGTGGGGGAGGGGGGCAGTCACTAAGCAGTCTGGCTGCTGAGATGTGGTGAGACAAGCATTTGTTTCCTTGGAAGGGGCCTTGAATGCCCAGCAAGAAGCCAGAATGTACTGAGGTGAAGGTAGCAGGAGGGTTTGAGCTTCAGTAAAGATGGTGGAGATAGAGGATGGCTCAGGTTGGGTGGGAGAGATGTGAGTTCAGGGTAGAGTGAGAAGTTTCAAGGGATCCCAGTTTTAGTGGTTTGAGGAAGGAGAGATGACAGACTTCCTGGTATGAAAGCAAAGAGCTTCTGCCCCCAAGGACAGGGCAGCTCCCCTCCTGCCTTCTAACTAGTGAGTTCCGCCTCCTCAGGACCCAGGTCTTCTTCAGATGCTAGTGCCCCAGGCAGTCTTTCCTGGGATCTCACCTCAGGTCCTTGTGCCGCTACTGTTACATCTCCTAGCCTTGAGCTTGAAAGTGAGGTAAGACTGAGTCTTCCTTCAGTTCCGGTTGCAAAGTCCCGCAATGGAGGAGGGGAAGCAGACTGCCCAACCCACCCCATCTAAACATCGAGAGTTGACCTCTAAGCTTCCCAATGCCCCTAAACTCTGGGGTTTCTTCACTCACTACTACTGACTGCAGTACAAGTAGGTGACCAGGCCCTGACTCACTTGCTAGGAACACTGTGCCTTGAGCCTGCCAGAGCTGCCACACACCCCTCCCTGGGAATGCTCCTGAGAACCCCTAGCCGAGGCTACTTGGGGAGCTCAGCCCTGGGGTCAGGGTTTGGGTCAAGTGGCTGGGTGCTTTGTGTGCACATCTGTGTACTGCTGGGCAGTATGGGTCTCATGGGAGTGAGCCATTGTTGTTCACGCCTCTCTGCAGGTAGGTTGGAGGTATGCGTAGGTTTCTGAGTGTGTACAGGTGAGCAAGAGGGTATGAAAGGTGTGGGTGATTGTGTTGGGACCTCAGAGCTGAGGTTCTGGGAGGCCTTAGTTTCCCCGTGAAGGGCTTGTCTGCTCTGGAAGGGAGCTTAGGCAAGTGGGGAGACACACACACACACACACACACACACACCCACACACTCACTCACTCCCCTCCTCCAGCCAGACTTGCCCAGGAAGTACCCCTCAGCTGGGGCTGGCTAGTGGGCTCCCAGCTACACAAAGCCCAGCTTGCAGTCCCCCAGCTTTGTTTTCTCCCTCAACAGAGAGAACGGGGGGGGGGGGGGGGGGGGGGGGGAGCTGAACCACTTTGTAACCTCTGATCAGCAGGACCACCATGGGGGCAGGCTCTAAAGAGCTTCCTTCCTCCCTGGTCACCCCCCTCCCCTCACCCCCTCTTGTTGACCACCCAAGGAGCTGGATTGGAATGGGAACAATCAAAGGAGCCGGGGTTTATTAGACCCCTACACTGGCTCTGCCTCGTGGTTTATCTCTCTGCATACCAAAACCAGGAAATTAAGCCTCCAAGTGGTAACTGACCTCAGATCTCATTTGATGGATGTGGGAAGGGATTCTAATGCAGGTCTGTTTTTGTCTTCATCCACTGTGACCCTGTCCTGGGGGCAAGTTATTTGAGGCTCAGAGAATGTCCCAGTGTTGCCATTCACTGGAATTCCAAGGGTCAAGCATGAGGTGGGGATGGGCCTCCAGCCTGCCTGGAGCCTGGAACAATAGTAGAGGGTGCTGAACTGGAAAGGAAGGTGGAGCTCAGGTGGTACACGGCCTAGATGATGGGAACAGAGCACGTTGGCTTTATCCTAAGGGCCGTGGGGAGCCTTGGAGAAGTTTTCAGAAGCAGAGGGTATTGTCATTTTGGGAAGGATCCCTCGGGCTACTTAGGCAGAGAACGGATTCAAGGGGGCAAGGTGGGACAGAACGAAAAAAGGGGGCTGCTTCAGTGTCCAGGTAAGGGGAAGAATGCTGGGCAAGGGCAGTGAGAAAGGAAGGGAGGCTAGGGAGTAATATCTGCATATGCGAGCTGAGGCCTGATCTCAAGCAGACCAAAGGACATCAGGGCTGAGGCTGGGTCTCAGCTGGGACTGGCTGACCTACCAACAGAGTCCTGACCTCACTGTGTGCCAGCTGAGTGACTTTGGGGGAAGCAACATAGCATTACTAGGTCTCAGTTTCCTCATCTGTAAAGTGGGGATCATAAGCTATGTTTGATAGGGTAGCTATGAGGGGTCGGGGAGATGACAGCTGTGAAAGAGTTGGTCCTCAGGAGCTCAGCCAGGGGGTCCAAGCCTCCCAGAGATGGGCCTAGGAAGGGAGGGCTGCTGATGTTGTGAAGTCGGGAGTCGGAAGCCTGGATCCCATCCCAGCCATGGTGACCCTGGGTTGTCTCAGGCTGAACTGGGCCATAGTGGAGTTCACTGGCTGTCCATCCTTCCCTGACCAGGCTGTGACTCTGGTTTTGGCAACGCGACGGCCAAGAAGCTTGACACCATGGGCTTCACAGTGTTGGCGACCGTGTTGGATCTGAATAGCCCTGGGGCCCTAGAGCTGCGTGCCTGCTGTTCTTCTCGTCTGAAGCTGCTACAGATGGACCTGACCAAGCCAGCAGACATTAGCCGTGTGCTGGAGTTCACCAAGGTCCACACCGCCAGCACAGGTCAGTAGGCTCAACTTCGCCAGGAAAGGGCATGGCTGGGCTGAGATTGGAGGTGTGCTGCAGGACTGACCTGCAGCTTCCCTACTGGCTCCATGCCCTCAGGTCTGTGGGGCCTGGTCAACAACGCGGGCCAGAACATCTTTGTGGCGGATGCAGAGCTGTGTCCAGTGGCCACTTTCCGCACCTGCATGGAGGTGAACTTCTTTGGTGCACTAGAGATGACCAAAGGCCTCTTGCCACTGCTGCGTCGTTCAAGTGGTCGAATTGTCACCGTGAGCAGCCCAGCAGGTGAGGGTCCTCCCGCACTGGAGCAGAAAAGATGCCTCTGCTGGGCGGGGAGAGATACTGGAGTCCCCGGCCCAGGCTGAGGCATCCCCCACTCCCAATCCATCCCCAGGAGACATGCCATTTCCATGCTTAGCTGCCTATGGGACCTCCAAAGCAGCCTTGGCGTTGCTCATGGGCAATTTTAGCTGTGAACTTCTGCCCTGGGGTGTCAAGGTCAGCATCATCCAGCCTGCCTGCTTCAAGACAGGTGAGGCTCAGGGATTTGGGGGTGGGGCCTGTGGGGGGAGAGCAGGAAGGCAGGGTGGGTGTGGTCGTCTCTGGAGTGGGATTGGGTCTGAGGAATGGGTGTGACTTTGGCTGGGGGCGGGTCTCAGGTTGTGAGTTAGAGAACTGGATCTGGCTTTGGCTTCCCTCACTGACCCCACTCTGGCCTTGGCACTCCTTCCGCAGAGTCAGTGAAGGACGTGCACCAGTGGGAAGAGCGCAAGCAGCAGCTGCTGGCCACCCTGCCTCAAGAGCTGCTGCAGGCCTATGGTGAGGACTACATCGAGCACTTGAATGGGCAGTTCCTGCACTCTCTGAGCCAGGCCCTGCCAGACCTCAGCCCTGTGGTAGATGCCATCACCGATGCGCTGCTGGCGGCCCAGCCACGCCGCCGCTATTACCCAGGTCATGGCCTGGGGCTCATATACTTCATCCACTACTACCTGCCCGAGGGTCTGCGGCAGCGTTTCCTGCAGTCCTTCTTCATCAGTCCCTATGTGCCGAGAGCACTACAGGCTGGCCAGCCTGGCCTTACCTCTGCCTGGGACATAGCCCAGGACCAAGGCCCTAGACCGGATCCTTCTCCCACTGCCCAGTGAGCAGGTCACACGTAGAGCAGCTCCAGCAGAGGAGGTTCCTTGTGCCCTTGCTCCTCCTCCAGGTATTCTGACCCCCAAGGTCTGCCCTAGAGCCTGGCCCAAAGGACCCCACCCCATGCACTGCCGATGCCACAGGCCAGGCCTGGTGAGGTGAAGGCTTTCCAGTGAACCTCTGGGCCTCTCCTGCTTCATGAGCCCAAACAGACCCTCCTGGGCACAAGGCTCCACCATGCAGCTTGCAGAACCCAGCTGGATGGGGAGTTTAGTTCAAGGCTTAACTAGAGCCTTAGCCAGGATCCTACAGACAGTGCCTCTGCAAACTAAGGCGAGATTAGGTAGGTTGGGGACCCCCTCAGGATTATTTCTTGGCACCAGTGCCTCAGTGCTGTGATTTGAAGGGTGAACCCTGTTTCTTGACTGGCTCAAGGATTAGGGCCCTGACCACCCACCCCAAGCCCCCCAAGGCACAGGGAGGCTACATACTCACCTTATTGCCACTTTTTTAATAAAGACAAATTTTTATTTCTCCTAGAATGGGGGAGATGCTCTGTTTGCCTAGGTGACAGGCTGTGGCCGTGTGACAGACTGGAAACTGCCTGGGCAACCCCCGGGGCTCAGCATGGGGGCCGAGGCTCTGGGCACAGGACCTGGTTTACATCCAACCCCCTTCAGTGACCTTGGGCAGATCAGGTATCCATAGGTTTCCTCAGCATGAAATAGGGATAATGACCCCAGCCCAGGGAGTTGTGGTGCTCAGTGAAGCAAACAGGGAGCCCTGGGGGCCCTCTAGAGTCAGAAGCCCACTCCATGAGCCTGTTGGAGCCTCCAGCAGGGAAAGGGGCCATCTGCCACCGACCTCCTGCCCCGAGGAGCCTGGCTGCACAGGGACAAGGCCAGCCGAGGGCTGCCACCTGAGGAAGGGAGGTAGAAAGCTTAGGTGGGGGTGGGCTCAGCAGGCCTGAGGCAAGTCAGGGATCTGGGAGAGGGGCCAGGGCCCAAAGGAGACAGAAGACAGCTGGGCTTAGAGAAGTTTTTATTATCTTGGAAGGGCAGAGCTACTCCATTTCCCAAGAACACACATACTTTATCCTGGCCATGGCTCTAGGGGGCCCACTGAGGGAAGAGAAGTTTTACGCTCCTCCCAGGGGTTCTCGGGTTAGGGAGGGACACAAAAGTGACCACATGCTTCTCAGACACGTCAGCGGCTGTAAACACAGGGCTGAGGGGGCCTCCTTGCTCTGGAGGTGGGGGCTTGGTCCATTCTTGGTGTGGGAGCAGGTGCCCAGCCCCCCTGCAGGCCCAAGAGCAGTCTTGGAGAGGGTCAGGGAGGCAGGGCAGCCACGGGGACAGCATGCTCCCCCAGGGCAAGTGGGTGAGCCGTGAGCTTTGTCACAGCACACGGACACACATGTACACACGCACTGGGGAGCCTTGGTCCAGGGTGCTAGAAGATAGGGATGTAGTTGTCAATCTTGGCCCGGTGGCGTTGGGCGATGCACTCGGCAATCCACACAATGTTGCGACACTCCTGCTCCTTGAGCTTCACAAAGGCATAGAAAACACCAAAGTGGAACTGGTTCAGAAAGGCCAACTTGTTCAGTTTCACCTGCAGACACAGGAAGGAGTGGTGTGCAAGGGGCTGGGACCAGAGTCAGGCCTGGGCCGCCAACCCTTCCCTTCGACAAGCAGGTCCAGCACTCACCTCGTGCTCGAAGAATCGGTCCTCCAGGGTCTTGTCTCCAGGGTTGCTGCCCGCACCTTCGAAAAGCAGCTTGTACTCCTGACACAGGAGAGCGGGGGTGGGGCGTGGGGGGGAAGGGAAACATGAGCACGAGGGCGCTGTTGGGTGTGGGGTGGGGATGTGGGTGCCAACAGGCCTGCCCCCTGCCCCACAGTCAGGGCACTCACCGGGTAGTAGTCGGCCACGTTCTTGACCTGCTCATAGTCGTCGGCTCGAGCCAGCTGGGCCAGGCCCTCCGGGTAGAGCCGTCCACAGTGCGGGAAGAGCTTGGCACGGTCCTCCTTGGACAGCTCTGTGCCGAAGGAGTTAATGGTGATGATGAAGGCGCGGCGGTCTGCTTCAAACTGTGGGGCCAGTGCACAGGTGCCGGAGAGAGAGAATGGGAGGGAGGCAGTAGTCAGTCAGTTATCAGGGCTTCCCCACACCAGGGCCAGGGCCCCAGCAGGCGGGACAGGGCCAGGCACTCACCTCCAGGATGGGGCACATGGCGTCGGCCGTGGTCCCGCCCAGCAGGGTGCAGAACTTGTAGAAGGACTCCAGGTAGGCCTGTGCAGGGCACAGGGCTCAATCAGCCTAGGCAGGGAGACTCGAGGCGGGCCTGCCAGGCTTCCCCCCGACAGTTCCTTTCTTCCCTCCCCAGCTCCTTTCATGGTTAATCCAAATGTACCCGTGGACTTGGCAGGGCAGCCCCCATGTCAGAGCCCCCAAAACAGCCACAAATTTTCACTGGGCATCAGCCAAGCAGCAGTAGCCTGCTGCCTCCCCCACCCAGCAGCAACAGAGCAATTTCTGACCCACTGCCTGCCTCATGGTGCGGTGCCCCTCACACTCTCATCCCACAGAGGATCGGGCTCAGAGAGGGGCCCTGTCTTGCCCCTGCTTCTCTGCCTGCCTTTTCTCCAAATCTCCCCTCAGCCTCAGAAAATCACGTGTTGATGGGCTAGTGAAGAATGGTGACTCCTGAGAGTTCATGGAGAGGGCCTGGACTGGGTGCCCCAGCCCCTCTCAGCACCCCACCTTAAAGAGCACCTCCTCCTCTTCCCATGCCCTAGGCAGTCACACAGCAGGAACCAGATTGTCAACCCAGCTCCTGCTGAGGGATGGTTATTGCCTGTGCGGACGTCAGCCCTGCAGTGCGATAGCTGGACACTCGGGCTGCCAGTGGGAACAAGCACTTGCTGCCCAGGCAAATTGGATCTGCCGGGCGTAAGAAGGCAGGTCAGCCCAGGCCTCAGGTCCCTCCAAGGACTAACTCCTGAGACCAGCCAGGCCCAGGCTTCCTTCCCTGAACCTCTTCGTGTCAAGGAAGGGGGGCAGAGTCTCATGACCTCTGGGGAGCTTCCTCTACTCAGATCCTCCAGGGTCCCAGCTGGTGGCACAGCCACAGGGACTCTGGCTCCACAGGCTTCTGAGCTGGGGGTGAGAGCTGGGGAGGCAGGGGAAGCTTTCTGTGTGGAGGTCTGCCCTCCAAGCTGCAGAGAACATTCCGCCCACTGTATGATGTGGGCACGGGTTCTACTGGCCTAAGAGAGGAGGTGAGAATGAGACCCAGGAGTCCATGAGCCCAGGCCAAACCTGGCCAGCAGCACTGGGCAAGCTGGGCTCAGGGGAAAACCCGAGGGGACCACTGAGTCACAGGAAACAAAACTCTAGAACCAGTCAGGGAGTAAGCAGCTTGGGAAGGGAGAGTGGACCCCAGCAGAGCAGAGGACTTGAGGGATAGAAATAGCTGCCAATCCTACCATGGATTAGCGGCACTAGTTTCCTCTGGGACCATCCTCAGCCATCTCCTTTCCTATGACCAGTCAACTTGGGTGTGTCCAAGTCTTAGGCCTGTCCCAGAGGGGACTGCAGTTCCTCTCTGTGGGGGAAGCCACCAGCCTTTGCTGAGCTGTGCTGACCCTGAAAAGACTAACCCCAGGGTGGTGGAGGCTGGTGGAATAGGCCCAGACTTTCTTCTGGAGGCTGAGCAGCTGAAGAAACTGGCAAGACCCCAAAAGGCCCAAGTACCAAGGTCACCTTCCCACCCCAACCCTGTCCCCTAGCGTCTGCCAGCCCATGTCTGCTGCACCAGCTGCCTACGGTTCCCACCCGCTTCTGGGGGTCCGCCTAATCTCCCATCTGTGGCTACTGGGCTGGGACATGGCCTGACAGGCGGGCCTGGCATGGTGCCCACATCATTGGGTCGGTGTTTACAAGCTGGTGCCCAGGCAGCCCTCGCCAGTGACTCCAGCTAGAACCAGTCAGGCCCGGTGAGGGCATGGGTGAGGCTGAGGGGACAGCCTCACCCACCCCTCACCCTGCCACAGGGCAGGGAACCCGGCAAGGAGCCAGGAGCACTGCAGGGGGGGTGGGTTGTGAACACTAACACACGAGAGCCAGCTCTCATGCCTGCCCCACGCTCCCCATCTCCCCATTAGCAGAGGAGAGCACTTGCTTTGCAGACAGGCTGAGCCAGGTGCAATGCACAGTGCTGCCCAGGGTCTAGCAAGTGGCTGTGGCTTCAGGCAGCCCACCCCACTTTTCTGAGCCCTCAATCTCCTCTTACAACTGGCATACTGATGCCTACCTAGCTCCCAGAGCAGCCCCAAGTACTACAGAAGCCAACAGCCTTCCTGCCTCTCATCTCATCCCCTCTAGTCTGTCTGCCAAACTCTGATGATACTCTGCCCTGCTGAAAATCCTCGCTGGCTGACCCTGCCCTACAGGGTAAAAGTCAAACTTCTGGCCTGGCATTCAAGGCCCTGGGGCACCTGATCCTGTGCTTGACTTGATCCTTTCTTTCCAGGTCTATCTCCCACTGTCCAGCCGGAACCGGCACTTCCACAGCAAACTGCCTGCCACTTGGCTCGTGTTCCATACCGGCTTCTGCATGTACTGGCCCTGTGCCTCCACTACTACAACCTCCAGGTGGGCCCTTCACCCACCTGCACACTTGCCCTGCCCTCTGGCCCAGACCCCTGCAGCGAGACTGGAGGGCGTGGGCTCAGGCTGCCACTGTCTTGGCCACCTAGTTCCAAGTAGGGAAGGAGAAGAGCCTCATTGTAAAGATCTAAAAGACAGATGTTCTCAGGGTTAGGTCAGCAGGGCTGTCAGCAAGTGTTACTTATCTTCAGGCCCCCTTCAGGGCCTGCCCACTGCTGACCCATCAGAGGTCCTCACTATGGTCAGAGCTCAGTCTGCCCCAAATGGTCCTCACTGGTTCCTGGCCAGCACCCTTCCCTGGCTCCCAAGCCTGCTCCTAACCTCTTTGAGCTAGGGCAGTGCTGACCCAGCAATCCCAAGCCCACTCTATTTTCAGGGCTCAACAGCTTGTGCACAGCCTGATGGGAAGCAGAAGGTGGGTAGTGTTGAAGATGGTGGCACGTGGCACCAGCCCTAGACCTGGGAAACAGAGGGACGCAGGGACCTGGCCACATCTGGCTGGGTCCCTCTCCCACCATGCTCAGGTGCTCCTTGCGGGCAACAGTCCAGGTGGGGTGAGCCTGAGAGTTATGGCCTGGGTGGTGGCCAGTGAACCTCCTGGATGCAGGGGGAGTGGCAATCCAGGAGCCCTAGCCATTCCTGCCGATTTTATCTGGGCCCAAGGGATGGAAAACCTGTTCCATGCAGTTTTGCGCCAGTCACGGGAGCCAGAAAGTGAGCAGATAAGCCCCTGGGAAAGGAGCCCATGTCCCCTGGGAAAGGAGCCCATGTAACTGCGTCCTGTCCCAGCACCCAATAAATCACCAGCCCACCATGTCCACGGCCCCACCAACCTACTTCACCACCACCATTGGGCCCGGGGGCACTACCTTGTACAGCGTGTTGCGGATGATCTCGATGTTCATCTCATCGAGGTCCTGCTCTGAGATGCAGTCCTGGAAAAAAGCCGCTGGAAGGAGAGACATGGTATGAGGGGTGGGCTAGCAGACTCTCAGCCTAGGCAAGAATCCTGCTGATGCTCAACTCCCCCTGCAGGGCACAGAGGACCCCTGCCACAAGGCCCATCTGGCTGGGAAGTGGGGGGTGGGGGGTGGGGGGCACATCAACCTGGCCTAGACTATTGCCTTAGAAGTGACCGAAGCCATACTCCAGGCCATGTATATTGACCTGAGTTCTCCTGCCTTCTTGCTACTAAAATTGATTTATAAAGGAGGCGGCCGGCCATAACATGATCTAATCGCCTCTGGGCAGACCCAAGCTCAGATCATGCCAAAGACAGGCTTGCATAAGAGGCTGTGACATCCTCCCTTCTCCAGGGGCAGCTGTGGATTCAGGGCCTGGCGCCCACTTCTCTGCATTTCCCAGGAGGGCCTGGGGCCCACATGTGGAAAATCCTTTTCCTCAGAACAAGGCCTGAGTATGACAGCTGGGTGAGCAGGGACCAGGGACCCAGGGAACCATTTTAGGGCTGGAATTAGAGGCCAAAGCAGAAGAGAGCCCTTTGATCTCCAGGGAGCTCATGGACTGACTGGTCTGTTTCTTCTTTAGAGATGGAAAACCTGAAGAAGCCAGCAACAGCCTAGAACTAGCTCAGAGTTATCATGAGAGGTAAGATATTGAGTAGATAAGGCTAAGCAGGTAAGGCCTATGCCTCTTAGTGCAGGACCAAGTGCAGCTTTGGGCCCAGCTGTACAATCCTGACAGCTTCCTGGAGGTGGTGTCCTGGGGACTAGCATGCTGGCTATGAAGACATTAGTTGGCGATAGCCTTAGTGCCTCTCTCCAGCCCCACTCCAAGGCAGGCAGGAGCCAGTGCTGCCTAGGGGGGGCCCTATAGGAAGCTCCAGGTTCCCCTTCCTTCCTTGGCTTCTGACATGAACTCTGCTCCTGCTGGACACTGCCTGACTTGGCCCCTGGGACCTGCTTGGTGGAGCAAGTGAAGTTGTTTGTGTCCCTCTTCTGCCTCATGGGCAGCAAGTCACTACAGCGCAGCTTAGGGCCACGGTCTGTCAGAACTCCCAAGACTCTGAGGGACCCAGGCGCCCCGAGCTCAGCCTTCCTCTGCATTCTGAGGAATCGGCCAGATTCACGAAGTTAGATCGTCTGAGTCAGGCCCTGGGGGTAGTCAGCCTGGCCCAGTGAAAGCAGCAGGAAGGGAGCAGAAGGCAGGACGAAGAGAAGAGAATGGGAGGCGAATCAGACTGGAAGAAAAAGGTAAGCAGCCATGGGTGGGCCCCACCTTCTGGCTCTGGGCTGCCCCCAGGGGTCCAAAAAACCCCACCCAGAGGCACTGACATTGATGCTACTGCTCGCCTCTCCCTCCTCCGCCAGGGCCAGGGCCGCTCACCCAGGGGCGTGTCCACCAGAATAGCATTGTAGAGCTCGGCGGGTGTCTGTGCGATGTTCACGGCCTCCATCTGCTCGAAACTGCCAAGCGGGTGGCACTTAGGCACAAGCTCGGCGATAGAGCGCTGGTGCAGCGTGCCCGTGATGAGCAGGATTACGTTGTCGATCATGTAGCTGTAACTGCGGGAGGCACACAACAGCACAGCGCCCTTAAAGTCTGGACACAATGCCGTGCCCCATCCCCCACTTGGTGCAGGCCGTCAACCCCTCAACTGCAAGCACCGCCTCAGGCTCCTCTCCCTGTCCAAGGGTGCCCCCTCCTTCAGCACCAGAAGCACAGGACAGACATGGCCCCCCATGAGGGATGCAAGGGGGGTACTTCATGCCCTGTGAGTGAGCAAGTGACGGGGAAGCAGGTCACTAACTGCCCCCCAGGGCTTTAACCAGGGTTTTGGCAGGACGTGGGAAGCATGGGTGCACGGAGGTGGGACACACAGGCCAGCTTGGGGGATGAAAGAACTGAGAGATGAAAGCATGTTCTAGGAAGAGGGAACAGTGTGTGCAAAGACCTGGAGGCATTTGCTGAGCGGCAGACGCATTCGAGGAACTGAACTCTGTCAGGGCTGGCAGAGGGAGGGGAACCAGGGCGGTGCTGCCAGCGCCTGGAGCCTGGAGGCGGGTCCCATGGGCCCGGCTGAGGGTCCTGACTTCATCTGGAGCGTGAGGGGTCATGAGCAGGATACAAGCAAGAGCAGCACAGTCACTCTGGCTGCTGTGGGGAGATGGGGGTGGGGCGGCAGGGGGAGATGGCCAGAGGAGGGGAAGGTTGAGGAGTTGGGTAGGAAGAGGTGTGTCTAGGGAAAATCAGAGACAGTGGGAGGCCCCCTCTAGAGTAAGGCCGCAGGTCAGGCCGAGACGGACAGGTAGACAGCTGTCCTATGCAGCCCACTGCGAGAACAGGGCGCTGCTTCCTCCTTTAGGGCTTGAGGCCAGTGCGAGTCATCCACCCAGGATGGCCTGGAGGGGACCCAGAGACCTGGAAGGAGCTGGGGCTCAGGTCAGTGCCCTCCGGCCCAGAAGGCCGGCTCTGGACAGCGCACGGGCAGCAGATGGGGCTGGAGAGCTGGGGCCTCCCGGTTCAGACTTGGCAAAGGGCTCTGCCTCTGCCCGTTAAGACAAGGCCACAAAGGGGCTGTGGCCCAGAGCTCTATGTAGTCACCTGCGTGAGGAATGGGGTGAAGAGGGACGGAGGGCCCCAGTCGGGCTGCAGGAGCCACAACACTCCTACGGCTTGTTACCAGTGATGAGCTCGGGGCATGAGGGGGGACTGCTCCAAGGCCAGAGAGAGGCTCCCACTGAAGGGTGGGAGCTGGCCTAGCGGCTGCTGCCCTAAACACTGAGCACAGACCCCACCTAGCTGTCAGGTGGGCCACCAGCTGTCCCGTGACAGTACCTTGGGCACCCAGTGTTGAGACTGTCCAAGGTAGGAAGTGCCCCCAACTCCAAGGGAAGAGAAGCAGGAAGGTGGTGGCCTAGGCCTCAGCTCAGGGCTAGCTACTGGGGGAGCTCCCACAGGGCCTGCCAGGAAGGCGGCAGGAGGAGAAAACCACAGTTCCTGTCCCAACCTGACCCCCACCCCCCTGCTTGCTACACACTCCCCCAGCTCCCACCCAGCCCAGCGCCCTGCTATGACCTCTGCTCTCCTGGGCTTGGGGCCAGGCAGCTGCCCTCTCTCCGCCCCAACCCGGCTGGGTCAGCTGCAGGATGTGTGCTGAGAAGAGACAGGCCTGCCTCCTCAAACCGAGGGCGGCAGACAGAGGCTATTCGCGGCCACAAGGCCCAAACGGCCAGCCTTTTGTCCCTGACCTGACCCAGCTGGCAGCATGGAGGGACTTCGAAGAGAACCCGCTAGGTAGGGTTCTGTGCTGTGGTCTCCAGTCCCAGCCCGCACTGTCCCCTACCCTGCACAGCACAGCTATCCTGCCCCTGCTGCCTCACATGCACCCCAGGACCCACAACATTCCACTTGTGACCCATCCAGCCCCACTGATGTTCCCTAAGAGAGCCACGGAAACCCCACGCCGAACCTGAAGATGCTCTTTCATGCTCTCACCAGGTTTTGGACAGGCAGGCGGGGAACACCGTACCTCTTCAAGCTGTACTATCCAACCGATCCCACACCACCAGCATCAGCAGCCCCACTGTCAGAGGATGTAAGGTACAGAGACTGCAGGCCCCAGGCCGTCACCCCACGAAGCAGATGAGCACGATGTCCCTTGGCCAGTGTCTACATACCTCCACCCATGTCCAGGTCTGCATGCCCTGACTCTACACTCCCCATCTTACCGTGTCTTCTTAGAGGACTCTCCACAAGTCAGTTTCCTTTCTCTAAACCTCCCCACTCCTTGTACCACAGGGTATTCATGTATGTTGAGCATGAGACTGGCATCAGAGCCCTCCTGACCTGGCTCGGAGGTGAGCCCTGTGGGAAGACTCCACTGTCTGGCTTTGCGGCCGTCCCTCCAGTGATGTGGAACAGGCCAGCTATGATTCACCGACAGCAGATGTGGGGGCTGGTCATAGCCCACCGCCGGCTGCCCGCAGACTCTAGAAGTCTGTTAGAAGTCCTGGCTGGGCACCAAGGGAAATGCTAAGCCAAGTAAAGCCCCCTACTTCCTTCCAAGGCCCCCCTTCTATCTAGGTTAGGCCAGCCTTGGATGACCCTGCTCCAGGCCCAGCAGCTCCCTCCCCCAGGTCAATGACAAAGTTGCTATGGCAGCAGCCCCTGCTTCTCTCCCCTGCCCAATGAGAGCCAGGATCTCCTTTTCTGGGATGAAAGGAGGCAGGGCAAGGCAGAGATGCTGCTGGCCCAGCTGTCCGTTCTTCCCCCAAGGTGAAGGCTTTCAGCAGGCAGGGAAATCCTCCTCCTTGTCGTAGTCTGGCTTCAGCAGCTGCCTCCCTGCCCCCAGAAAGTCACTCCCCCAGCCCTCCCCTTACTCGGCCTTAATAGGAGTGAGTGAGGTTCCAGCTGGTCAGCGTCTCCCTCCAGAGAAAGACAGCTGGGGAGTGGACAGGCGTCTGCCCGCCAGGCCAAAGAGGCCCTCTTGGGGTGGGAGTGGGGCAGTCTGTATTCTTCTGCCCAGAGGCCTTCCTTCACCCTATGCCTTCAAAGAGTCAGCTTGGGCTGACAGAAGTCTTGGGATGGAGTTCAGAAAGCCACTTCCTCCAAGAAGTCTTCGGAGCCCCCAGCCAAGCCCTGTCCCTCTGCTGTGCCCTCTGGCGCCACCTGCTGGAGCATGATGGCTTACTCCCACGGTCTCATCACCTTGGCCCTGGGGGCCAGGTCTGAGGCTGGTGAGGAGGCCACGATGACTACGCACCCCAGCCAGCTCAGCCAGTTGGCCTATCTACAGCTCCGAATGGAGGCTGCTAGTAATCATACTTGTGCTCAATCACACCTGGGTCCTATCAAGCCCTGCCCCAGTGGAAAGTGAAGAGATATCAAGCTATGGCTTCAGGCTTGGAAAGAAGACAGGCCTTACCTGTCAGGCCTCAGTTTCCCCTCTGCAATCAGGATGACTGACATACAGCCCCCAGCAGAGTTGGTGAGACCCTGACCCTCACCTTATTAAAATCCTGCCCTCTCCCGAGGTCCATTTGGGTCCTCCCACTCAACCTGAGCCTTCTGGGCATCACAGAGCACTTGCACCCTTTCCATCAGGCCCAGAAGAACAGTGTCATCACTAGCTGTTGCTCAGGGCAGGAGTGAGGCCTAGGCCAGCACCCCAGCCTACAGAGACCCTGCCGTCAACTCAGAGGTGGTAGCTGTGGACAGTGAAGGCTGGGGGGCCAGAAATGGGAAGCCTAAGGATACCTGATGCCTGCTGTGACCCAGCAGAGCCCAAGGCTTGAGCAATGTGACCTGGGGAGAGTGGCACGTGTGCTGACAGGCACACTGGGCATTTGAGGTCACAGTTCTGAGACAAAACTTCTTTCCAGCTGCCCACACCTGGCTGGTGACACTGAAGCCCCTGGCACACCAGAATATGAGACCTCTCCTCCCCAAGATGGTGCGGGTCACCTAGGTTCTGCCAGTGGGTGCCCTGGGCTGTAGGCAGGTGCTACCCACTGGGGATGGTCCCCTCTAGGGAGGCTCAGTTATCTAAGGTCAGAGAACTTTGAGGCCACCTGCAACTCCCCAGACACCAAACTCACTCCTCCCACAAGCCCCTCTCCTAGCTCCCCTTCTGGGGCCTACTCTCCTCTGGGAAGCCATCATCAGATGGCCCAGATTAAGGTCCCCTCCAAAGCTAAGAAGCCCTAATAGAGGCTCTGTCCCATGTCAGACATGCAAGTGAATGGCTGGGCCTGGAAGGAGCTGTTAGTGCAGTATCACATGTTTTCACCATGAAATTGAGCTGAATCATCTCAAAACCACACGACTGGTGATGGCATACTTCAGTGGGATGTCTCTCACTCAGGGCCTTTCCACTGAACATGAGGCAGCTGCCCTCACTCTGGCCACCCACTCTCTGAATGGCCTCTCGAACCCCATCTGCCCCTGGAGTCCTCTCAATGAGAAAGCCTCCTGTGACCCCTGGTTCCATCTGTGGCAACTGCCCACAAGCATCCCCAGAAGCTATCTGCACCACCACGGGCACCCATCCCATTGTACCCATATATCTCCCTCCCTCCTGGCACTGGCCCAGAGCTCACACTGGTCATGTGTGCTGGCTGAAGGCTGGCTGGGGTCTACAAAAGCACTGGATACTGTCTCTCCTCATGGGAGGACAGAGGAAGCCTTGCCCAGCTTCTGCCTGAACATCCTAAGTGACAAGGAACTCACCTGCAGGAGCCTGCCCACCATCCTGGGGCAGCTCCAAAGGCAACTAAGAGACTCTGAAAGCTGGAGCGAAGATTAACCTCTGTGCAGGTCCCAACCTCCGCCCTAGCTGGGCCGGCTTTGTCTGTGGACAGCAGTGGCATTGCTCCTGCAAGCCTCTACACCCATGATGATGGGGTATCTAGCTGATGCTCCCTTTTCTGGACATGTCTAGGGTATCTCTTTCCCAGAAGGTAACAGAGCCAGGGGATTCAGGCTCTAGCTGCTCGGGATGTGTATGGTTCCCTCAGCCTTCCCCCAATTCTTCTTTCAAATGCCCTTCGCCTCAGCCAAACAGCCATCTCCTCAGGGAAGCCAGTGGTGAGTCCTCAGGGTGGGGGAAGGTCCCCTGGACGGGAAGGCTTCTCTATCGAAGGCTTCACCCCTTTCTGCAACACTCCTTACTCCTGGTGTGACTCAGGGTGGAGGAGGTTAAGAAGGTGGAAAGGAGGAGGAAGAGGAGGTGGAGGAGCAGCCAGGGAGGCAGGAGTTAAATCAAAGAGACAAAAAAAAAAAAATCAAAGAGACACCTCGAGAGGAAGGAGACTGCTGGAAGGAGATAAGGCGGATGTGGCTCCTAATTAAGCCTGGAGACCTTGGCCACATGAAGGTCAGCGGTGATCTTAGCCAGGGCCTTGTGGTGGAATGATAGGATGGCTGGAAGCAGGCTGGAGGCTCAGGATGGAGGAGGTGAGAGAACAGAGAGTGAATGTAAAAATTTAGGCTACACGAGATGGGATTTTAATGGTGTGAGAGATCTGAGCTTGTTTTAGATGCTGTTGGGAAGAATTTGGAAGTGAAGAGGTAGGCCGTCTACCCAGAGAGAAGGCTGGAGGCAGGAGACAGATGGTGTTTAAGATGGGGAGGTGGTCGCCCCACCTTGAGGGAAGCTTGGGGAGCTACAGGGTGCTGAGTGGGGAGAGCAAGCAGCCAGCTGGGCAGGGACAGGCCAGGCCAGCTGAACTGGTGAGCGTGCCTGTCTGGCAGCAGGGAAAATCCACCAACACTGGCTTCCCCGGCTCCACTCCCGGCAGCGGAGGTGGGGGCGGTTGCCTGCAGGCTGGAGGCTGCTGGGCTTCCTCCAGGGCTGGGGAGCTGCCAGCTGGGCGGGACCATGAGCTGGGCAGCCAAGAGAGCTGCGGATGTTGGCAGAAGAGCGCTCAAATGATGGATCAGGGAACCTCAGCTGGGGAGCGAGGACAACCAAGACAGAAGGGGTGGCGGGGAAGGAAGCGAGGTCCAGACCCTGCTGAGTCCGGAACCCATGTCCCACAAGGGACTGAGAGTGGGCTGGAGGGCCCGAAGGCCATGGGTAGAGAGGGGGTGCCTGACTCAGCGGTTTCAGGGGTGGAGCGGTTCCAGGTGGTGACATGGTCTTGGGCAGCCATCGCGGGGGTGGCTGAAATGGAGACCAGAGGAGTGGGTCACTGGAGATGACGAGGTCATGGAGCAAGCAGCCACAGGCTCAGAGGGGCTGACACGTGGCTGCTGAGTCCTTCCTGGGAAAGAGCAGGAGTGAGGGGATGGGACACTGTGAGCCACAATCACCTATGGATGGAAGGGGTGGGGAAGTGACGGTCCGCCCCAGGACAGCGCTTGGCCGCTTTAAGCATGCTTGGTGGCTGCAGCCAACCTCCAGCAAAGAGCTGGCAGCCGTGAGGCCTCAGTCATGCTCAGAGTCGTCTCCAGTTTCATGGCCTGGCAGGCTGAGATCAAGTCTCTGAGGGCACCAAGATAGGCCAGGCGGCACAGGCAGGGGGCCAAGCCGGCAGCAAGATGGATGACATCTGCCCTCCGACCGCTGGCAGGAGGTCAGCCTCCTCTGGCCGGCCTAGCTGGCAAGGCCAGAACTTCACCAGGAAGCTGAGGGAGCCCTGTGCAAACAAGGCGAAGGCTGGGCTCTGGTAATAAATGCACTGCTTCCTGGTATGTCCTTCGGCCCTGGCCTTGGGGTGAAGGCCACACAGGCCCAGGCTAGGGACTGATTGACAGACAGGCACTGCAATATAAGCCCCAATGCAGCAGCATGAGATCCACCCCTTCTCTGGCCTCCTGCCCAGTAGGACCATGTTGGCTGTACACTGACAGAGGCAAGGGCAGTGTGATCACAGACCCAGCCAGGACAGCAGGGCGGCCCCCAGGAAGGAGGCTGGAGGCTAGGAGAGAGTCTGAGCCCTTCGGGTGTCCCAGGCTGTGACCCCTACCCCAGGACAGGGCCCTTTCGGCTACAGCCCCTAATTGAACAATCTCGAGTAAACGGCTGCTCCTGGCTGGGGGTGGGCAGCAGGCTTCCAGCCCTGTTCCTGCATGTGTAGGTGTGGCAGGCGTGCAGATCCACGGGTCTGGGGGCACCACCATCAGGGAATGGTTAAAGCTAGACAGTACACAAGAGAGTACCTGAAAGGCTTCCCACAACACAAGCGTACACTCCAATGATGAGGAGTGCGCTCCTGGACGCCAGCCACCCATGCCTCTGTCCACCACCTGCACTGGGCAACCACCTGGCACGGGCCATCTCTTTGTCCACCAGGCCCTGGCTCCTGGGCCATCCTGGCAGAGGGGCCTCTCTACCTCCCTGTTCCCACAGGCGTGCCTGGCAAGCAGAGGCTGCCTCATCCACGTGCCTCCCTAGCCTGGAGGACCCAGGGTCCTTTCTTGTCAGCTTCTCCAGGAGCTTCGTGGATGTAGGCCTGCACCCAAGGGTTAGAGCACAGGAAATCTTGGCAGCCAGGAGACATCATGACAGGGGCCTGGGCCAGAACTCAGAAAGGCGGCCAGGTGCTCAGCACCCTCCCCACCCTGCCCCCTGCTCCGTGAAACCCAGGGCCATGGGCAGAGACAACAGAGGAGCCACAGCCCAAACAGGGTCATAGGGCCTTAACGGTCCCTCCTCAAAACCTGACTCTTCAGAGCTCTGCCCGTTCCCTGACCCCATCCTGGGGGGTGGGAGGTGGGACCTGTGAATGTTCAAGGTGAATGACAAAAAGGCCTCCTGTCACCCCTCGTCTCCATGACACCAGGGGTACAGGGAAAGCAGCTTCACCCAGCACGACCACATGGGACACTTGTGCCACCCGACTACCAGAGAGCAGGAAGTGGCTGGTGACCCATTTTATAGGTGATGGCCTGGGCCCTGGGCTATTGAACGACCAGCCTGGCCACTCAACCTGGGAGGACCCTGCAGGCAAAGGAGGAAAGGCACTATAGAGAATGCTCACGTAATGAAGTCCAGGAAGCTGGCGAGCGGCTCATACGCATGGTTCCTCATGTGACGGAACTCCACCACCATCTTCTCCTTGAGCCGGTCATCAATGACGGACACTGTCAGTGGCGAAGCCTCATTGGCCAGGAAGTTGCCATAGTCAGTGCTCTGCAGGTGCAGCTTCAGGTCTGAAACCCAAGGGTGGAGGGTGAGAGCTGGCCGTGCTGAGCCTACCCAGGATCCTAAGTCCTCGTCCCCACCCCAACTCTGGGCCCCAGCCCCTCCCCTGCTGTTGTGTCCTGCTGCTACCCTGAGCTCCCATCCCCACCTCCGCCTCCCTGTTGGCTCAGAGCCTACTCCAGGGCAGTCAGGCCAAGGCCCTGAGATGCTCCAGACCCTTGGGCCCTGAGCCAGTACAATGGGGCCCAGAGTCGAAGCACAAGTGGAAGCATTGTTTCTCCAAACGACAAGAAGGCCTGGGAAACCCCAACCCAAGATGCCATTCACAACCTGCAGCCTTTGAGGCTCTCCTGCCTGGTGGGCTCCAGGGGACCTAATTTAGAAGAATGAGACACGGGCCCTACCCTCCAAAGTCCCAGAGAAGCAAGCCAACATACCCTGTGGCAGAAATGATGCATATGAAATTAAGGACATGCCCCATGCCGCGGGTAAAGTCGAGAGGGAACCAAGGCAGGGCAGAGGATAAGGGAGCACTCCAGGCTGGGCCAGGTAAAACGCAGACAGGAAAATGCAAAGGAAGCAGCTGCAGGATGGCATGAGCAAGGAGTGGCCTAGAGGGCAAATGAGAGGTGTGAGCAGGAGGCGAGCTGGGAAGACAGACTGGCCGTGCCCGAGAGCAGCTGGAGGCAGGTAGCCAAGCCCATAGCTCTCCTGAGCTCTTCTGAACAGAGGTGAGGGAACAGGCACAGAGGTGAGAAGACAGAGCAGAAGGGCCCTGGGGAAGCAGACAGGTGAGTCCCGGGGGATTGTGGCAACAACCAGTCTCCCAGCTTCTGCTCGTGCCTCCCACACCTCAGTCTCTTCTCCATCCCACAGCCAGAGTGCTCTTACAACACCAGGCAGAACCCCCCACCGCATCTGCACACCCTGACCTCAGGGTCTCTCCCTGTCCCCCTGCTAGAAAGTGATGAGCTCTCCTCCAATGCCCCTCTCCAGAAGCCACTCCTGCAGCCCTACCACTCTATTCCTTCACTTGGAATGTTTTCTTTGTTATCACCACTTTTCTTTGTTATCACACCCCATCCGGCATGGGGCACACAAACCACGATCGCAGGGAGTCTGGGTCACTGCAGTATCCTAGAGCCAAGAACCGAGGCTATTCTGGTGCATTTTCCTGTTCAGTAAATTACAGTGGAACAAACGGAAGACTGGGAAGAGCACTGGTGAAGACAGCAGGAGGGTTTGCTCCTGAACTCGCATATGCAGGACACTGCGGTGGCCACGGCAGCACCAAGGACAGTGGCTGTGTGGGCACGTGCAGGCAAGTGTGGATTAAGGCTCGGCAGCAGAGGCTGGCTTCTGCACGCCTTCTGTCTGCTGAGGAGGCTGCCCAGAGGGATAAGAGGAAGGGCTGCACCTGGGAACACTTCCACAAGTGCCCCGGCCATGAGTCCGGGGGCCTATAGGGCCGTGCTATCCTGGGACGCTGAGAGAGGAGGGGCAAGTGGGACACATCATCACTCCACAGACTGAGGGGACCCCTCGGTGCCCCTCCTCCTGCACCCCATCGGGAGAAGAATGCTCCCAGCCCGCAGTCAGGTGTATCAGAGAAGAGATGGAAGAATGCCTCCGAGGGAGGTGTGGAGGGAAGGAGGGAGCGGTGCTCGCCACTGTGGTGGACTCGACACCTGCGTCTCTCGGTGGCCCCTGGGTGGCACGCAGCACTCTGTTCCTTTGCGGTTCCTGGGCGTGCAGTGAACTTTAACCTCGTGAGGCCAGCAGGGAGCCTTCCTCTGCTGCTTTTACCACTGCTCTACTATTCACACCTTTTTCCCATGCCACCCAGAAGAGGGACAGAAATGCAGACAAGTCAGGGCAGGGAGAAGCCATCAGTCCCTGCTCTGCCCCAAGGACCCCACACCCCTCCGTCCTCGCCCCAGGCCATCTGCCTTGGCTCCACTCTTCCTGCTCCTCACTAGTCTGGCCAAGGCCCACCTATGCCTGAAAAAGGCACGGGTGAGAAGATGCTTCGCTCAGTAACACTCAACTTGTTGAGCATTAAACATCTGACTGTTACAGAAAAACTCTTAACTCAGGGGTTTCACTGTATTAGCAAAAGCCTGTATTTCTATCTCTAGTAATAGGTTTTATATGCTACATTTCAATATGATTGGCTCTGGATAAGTGCAGAACTTTTTTTTTAAAGAAACATGGTTTACTTGCACAAAATTGGTTGGTTTTAAGAGCCTGTTAATGCTTGCAAAGTGGTTTTGGTTGTTGTGAAACAAATGGTGAGTATGAACTGGTCCCTCTGAAATGAACTCTACTTATCAAGTCATATGTCACATGCCCTGCTTTTATATACTTTTATCTATCAGTAAATACTGTGATACTTGAAAAAACCAGCAGGCAGGGATTTCTGGCCCAAACACAGCAGGTGTTCCAATCCCCACTTGGGGAAGCCACAGCGTGGACAGCGGCTGGAAGCCCAGTCCGGCATATGGTGTTCTGGGTCAGACGGTCTGGCACGGCAGCTGGCAGCTCAAACCTGTCCATTTATCCATGTTTATCCATCCAGCCACCACAGCCAGCAAAGTCCTTCTCGGGCGGTGAGCCTCCTGCCTCTCCAGGTCCCAGCCGGGACTTGGAAGTCAGACCAGATGCACAGGGCACTGTTCTCTGGGACATTGAGTTTGGGTGCTGCACCCCAGCCCAGTCTCCTGATTCCTACCCTCCACAGCACCCAGGGACTAGGCCTCCCACCCACACCCACCCTGCCCCCGGCATCCCTGCTGCTGGAAGGCTTCCCCACGTGCTGCGCTGCCCCTCCACAAGAGCCGCGCAAGGTCTCTAGTAGCCTGAAACCTCTCTGCTCCAGCCTCACCTCTTCGGGGCTGCTCTGCCTCGGCAGGCCCACTCCACAGCTCCCCCACCAAGCACCCTCTCCTCTCCAGCTCCCACCAACTCCATTTAATGACTGGCACTGATCGGTGGGAGGCAGTACCCCAACCCAAAGTGGGAAACAAGACCCTGCCTGGAAACGGATGGGGCCCTGCTAAGTACTCAGCCCCAGGCCAGTAGCAACCTGTGTGCTGGATCTCCCAGCCATGCCCATTTATTTCACTGTTTCGGAAAAAGGCAATCAGAGGGAACATGACAGGTGTCCAGAATCCCACAGTCAAGTATAGTGGGGCAGGGGACTGGGATCAGGCCTGCTGGGTTCTCTCCACCCTCAACTCCAGTCTCCATTCCTCCCCCAACCCTTACATTTTTTACCCTTCTACCATGGCCCTTGGCCCAGATGGGCCTTTCGGATATGGACCTAGCTGCTCAGGCAGACCTTCGTTCCAGAAGAGCTGGGAGCCCCCAACCCTTACATTTTTGACCCTTCTGCAACCCACTCCAGTACTCTTGCCTGGAAAATTCCATGGACGGAGCAGCCTGGTAAGCTACAGTCCATGGAATCACAAAGAGTCACACACGACTGAGAAACTTCACTTCCCATTGGGAAGTGGCCCACGATGGGCCTTTCGGATATGGACCCAGTCACTCAGGCAGACTCTTGTTCCAGAAGAGCTGGCAGGTGAGAGGAGCCAGGGCACGCCCCTGCAGAACCTCGGAGGCCACCTGGACACTCACTGCCCACCTGACAGAGGCCCTGCACTGGCATGACTCAAGAACAACCCCTCTGACATCACCTGTGGTGCTGGTCGTTCCCAGAGAAGACAGTACATGTAAGAGGGCCAAGCTGACGGGTGGGTTCTCCTCTGCACGTCCCCCGCCCCTGGGGCTTCCCATGGTCGTTAAAGCAAACATCCTTGTGCCTTGGCTGCTGCGTTCTGCTGACACTGCATCTAGGGACTTGGCTGCTGGAAAGCAGACGGCCGGGTGGTTTCTGCTGGCTTTTGTCAGATGAGAGCAAACCCGGGAGATTCTACTGAGACTGCTGCCCAAGGCCTGAGGAATCTTCCTTACCAGGAAACTCATGTTTAAAAGCCCCCAGTGACGCTGTCAAAGGGCCACTCCAGACCACTTCCCCTGGCCAAGCCCCACTTTTCCCTGTGACCCAGGGTGAGGGGACAGCCCACCAGCCAAGGTGGCGACTTGGAGGCTGGCAGGCTAGCTGATCTTTCGGCTTGGACCACACAGGGCTCTTGAACCAGCTCTGACCCTGCTGGAGAAAGCTGGCACCCAGGCCTAGTGGCTGGCAGCCCCAAGCCCTTTACTCAGTCTTCAGGGCTGAGACAAGCCCATTAGAAACCATCCCCCTCAGCCCTCCAGCTTCCTGCTTTCTCTGAGGGATGTGGAGGAGGTGTGACCGGGGGGTGGGATCAGAGCACAGGAGGAGAGGCCTGGAACTTGTTAAGAGCTCCATGGGAGACTCGGCCACCCAGCCCTGGCCCGGCCCCCGAGGGCAGACAAGGACGCCAGGGGCTCTGGGAAGGCTGGGGCTAACTCTGCTCTGCGCCCTGAGCTCCACAGCCCCTGAGAGGTGACAGGCCCTGAGAGCCCCAGACATGCCTGGGCTGAGGCTGGAGCAGTGTTCTGGTTAGCACAGACTCGGGGGACCACTCTGGTCTACCCACAAGCCCAGCTGTCTACCCCAAATCCTCCCATCCGTGGCCCAGAACCAGGAATGTCTGGCCAGCTTGGGATCTCTCACAGCAAAAGACTTCCTCAGAGGCTGAGTTCTCATGTCCAAGAAGATGCTGCTGCTGCTGCTGCTGTCAGGAAGTTCTCTCTGAAGTCTGACTTGAAGCCCTCCTGAGAAGGCTGATCAGCTCGGTTTCCCAGTGCCTCCAGTTTCCCCTGAGGGTCTGGGACTTGCTTCTCAGGACCCCTCAAACCCACCCAAGACCCCCCAGACCTCCTCTGCTTCCCGGTGTTGCTGTTCCGATGTTCTGTGATTGTTCTTCCAACTCTGCCTCCTAGGGCCACCGAGGCCTCCTCACTGCTGCAGGGCTCTCTTGCTGGCCTCCTGTTCCACACCTTTGCTCCCTGTTCCCAAGCCCACTCTCCACACCATCACCCAAGGGCAGTCTTCCAACTCCAACATGTCGCTGTCACCTCTGCTAGCAGCCCCCGTGGCCCCCGAGTCTGACCTCCTCCCCTAGCCAGTGAGGCCCCACAGCTCCGGCCCAGCACTGCCTCCGCCTCCAGTGCTGTTCTCCAGTGAGGGTGACCCGCCTGTGAGCTCCGCTCCAAGGAAGTGCTCCCGGGAAGTGCACAGGGTACCCCAGGGAAGCCCTGAAGTCCGGGAAACAGGGCCGCTTCCTCAGGCCCAGAGGGAAAGGCTGGGCTGCCCTCCCTCCTCCACAGGGCTCCCATCCTCCCTGAGGTTGCCTGTGTCAAAGACCACTGTCCTTACTCCAGTAGGATCAGCCAAGCTCTCAGAAGGTGCCCGGGCGGGCTGTAGCCCAACACCCACCTGGTGTGGCGGTTCCTTCCAGGGCCCTGCCAGAGTTCTGGAGGGCCCACAGCCGCCACCTGTCCCTCCACTTCCTGCCTATTCCAACCCAGGTCCTCCAGGCCAGGACCCCTCAGAGCAGAGCCCTGGCTCCAGCTAGCACCTCTGATTACCACTCTCACCCTGATTAGCAAAAGAGCGTGGGGACCCCTAGCCTGTCCAATGCTCTCTTCTCTCTGAAGGACCAAGTATGGGCTTGGCAGCCAGCTCCAGCCAGGCCTTGAGAGGTGGCAGCTGGGCAGCCCTGCCTCCCACCCGCTTCCTGAAATCTTTCCTAGATCCTGCCAGCCCTGAAAGTCATTTTTTGGCCTCACCAGGGCTTCCAGGCGTGGGGCAGTACATGGTGTCTCCAGTCCCTAATCTCTGCAGCTTCTCCCCACGGGCCTGAGAAAGGCAGGAAGGGAGGGTCTTGGCCCAGGCCAGTGGTTGGTCTCAGGCTGCCCCAGGGGCCCAGCAGGCACAGAGGCGGCCCTGGCACAGTCCGCAAGGCGGGGCAGCCCCCGACTCTCGACTCACCCATGGCCTCATGGCCCATGAAGGGGCCCTGCTGGCCAGCTGGCCACGGCTGAGTGTGAGAGGACAGTGTGTTCCCAGACTTCACTTCTGCTTTTCCAGAGGTCACTCAACGATGCTCTCCTGGGGAGCTCAGGGGTTTTCAGGAATTGAGGCCCGCTGAGTGAAACCAGATGTACAAATACACTCCCTAGAGCCCAGTGTGCCCATCCTGCCACTCCCTGCGAGAGCGGCGGAGCCCTGGAGCTTGTTCCACCACTTCCCTGGGCCCAGGTGAAGTGGCTGTTTTGAAGGAACTGGCTCTGGGCTCTTCCTCCAGTGCTCGTTTGGCCCTATGAGCTCACTAATGCTGCAACTTCCAGGAGCTCAAAGCAGCGAAACTCAGACAGTGGGACAGATGGCCAGGCTGGTGGCTCAACAGAACTATAACTCCCCCTCAGCAAATGGACTGTGTTTGGGTCTCCTCTCCAGGCTCTGGGTGTCGGGGGAGAGGGGGGAACCTCTCTTCGCATCAGCTCCAAAGCAGATGTATGCACTGGCTGGCTGGCTGTGCAGGGTCAGAGTACCACATCTGGAACTCCCAGTGTGGGAGCCACAGCACACAAACCATTAACCCTGGGTTTACCTGCAGCACAGACTAAGCATCCTCTCACCCCCAGGCTCTGCCAGGGCCCATCACAGGTTCCCTGCCAACCTCATGTAAGTGACCAGCCCTGCATTCCAACTCTTCCTATCAAAGGCCAGCTTTTCCCCTTCCTACCTCAGATGTCAACTGGCATTCCCTATCCAGAGCCTTGGCATTGCTCCCACCCCAAACTGAGGTGCCCATGGCCTCTTGCTGGCCCAGGAAAAGGTCCATAGACAACTACAGCCCCACTTCGCCAGGTCACTGGTCTCAGGACATAGTTCCTTAGGTACCTTAGTGGGACGATGGGGAGAGACCCTAGGCTTTCGGGCCACAGTGACTTGAGTTTAAATCTTGCCCCGCAGCTTGACCCTGAGCAGCTGGTAGAATCTCTGGACCCAGGCTCCTGGCTGTCACCTGGTGAAAGGTCCTGCAGTGCCAGCTTCCCAGGGTAGCCACAGAAATGGTGGCCCAGAAATGGTGTTGCCCAGAGAAAACCAAGCCCTGCACAGCAGTCTTTCCCCTTCTCTGCTGGTGAAGGTTCTCACCCAGGGCTCCCAAGCTGACGGGCCTGGCCCCAATCAGGTGGTCTGTGTTCTGACTCTGGGCCATTGCTCAAGCTGTCCCCCTTGGCATTCCACAGGGTACCCCTGCCCTTCCTTCCCACGGCCCTGACCTTTCCTGGGGGCTCTGGTGTGTCCTCTCCCCAGGGGTCCTTGGGTAACGCGGGCATGCACGCACACAGGCCACACTCTGCTCTCTCCTGGGGAAGGACGAACAGAGTGGGCTCAAAATCTGGGACTCCGGTGCCTAAGCCCACATCCTACCTCATCTATGAGCAGGATCACACAGAGCTTTGGGCAGCCCAGCCCCAGGCACCTGGACAGAGGCTAGGACCCAGGTATGCACCCCCGACAATATGGTGAGCTACTGCCCTGCTGCCCTCAGGAGCTGGTGCAGCCAAGGACAGCTCTTGCTCCATGGGAAGCCCCTGGGCCGGCGTGCCAGCAGTCTTGGGAAGAACCTGGAGACTACTGCTGGCACGGTCACATGCAAGTTACTGGGTTTCAGCTGGCATGAGGCAAAGACCCTGCAGGAAAAGGACAGCGAGTTCTCCTTCCCAGGTCCCTAGACTAGCATTTTGTCTCACCCTTGGAGGCCTTTCAGTGAGGTGCGGCATTCCCAGAGGGGGGATGGGACTGAGCTGTAGCCAGGGCCCAGCTGACATTGGGGTTGGTGACACCACCCACCTGCATATCAGATACGGGGATCTGATAAGCAGGAGTGTCACTCCCTGGTCTAGGAGGCAGCAGGATGTCTGAGGTTCACCACCCTTCTCCCTGCTCCGAGACAGGTGGCAGGTGCTGGCAGAGCACATTTAATTACCCTCATGCTCTCAGGAACACCTTGTCCCTGTGGCTGGGAGAATGAAAGCATCACTCACAACCCATGAGGAAGTCAACCCATCCGATAGTCAGGAGGGTGCCAGGCGGGCGACGGTCCCACGTGCCAAAGGGAGGGGCAGAACTGGTTAAGGCTGCACCCAGGGCAAGTTCCAAGAAGCTCTCCGCTGACTGAGTGGAGATCCGCCTGGACAGCCCCTCACCAGGACATCCCCACCCAGGGCTCACCAGAACTGGCATGTCCCAGGAGACCCAGGGCTTGGAGGGCGGCTTCCCCTGTTGCCCTCCCCTGAGACTTAGCCAGCCCGCCTCACCCTGGGAGGCAGGGCCCACACCTCTGCTGCTGCCTGTACTTTGACCCTGAGCAGGCTCTTTCTTTTCCAGGCTCACCACCTCAGTTACAGAGCCTGCAGGCTGGAGTGGACCTGGGGCTTCTTGGCAAGAGCTTCTTTGCACTTTCCCAAAGATGTAAGTCTGCCTGGGTGTTGAATGAGAAGAGGGATAGACGTCCAGTGTGGCTAGGTGCCAGGCAGCCCAGGAAAAGGCCAGCTGTGGCAGGGAGCTTCTCAAAAGCTGGCTTGTGTCCTGACAGGCTCCTGGGTCCGCTGGTCCACACCACCTGAGCAATCCTCTCTGCCCTTAGTGCTTGGCTTCTGTTCTACATGCATTGTCCTCTAGAAGAAGGACCCAAAGAAAAATTGGAGCTCACTTCAACTAGGGAAAAGCAGTTTTAAGACCCCCAGGGGCTGCTGTTCCCAGTAAAATTTAAGCCAAGTCAGGCTGGATCCTGGAGGGGCATCTTGCCAGCTCCACAGTACTTAAGAGTCCAAGCTATGGAAATACTCACGGTGCTGAGACCTAGGGCCTGTGGATGGGCTTAGAGGATCAGGCCTCATCTGGGGCTGTCTCAGCATGAAGTCTCATTCCCTGAAGCTCACAGAAACAAGACCAAGCAACCTGGGCCAGAAGCAGAGTTGACCCACTCCATACCCACACCCAGCTGAGTCAAGAGGCCTGGGCCAGGCAGGAAGTGGCAGGAAGTAGCATCCACGCTGGTCCTGTCCTGCATCACAGACTCCTCACACACCCTGCTCTAGGGGCTGACAGGACACACGCAGGAGAAACAGTAAGACACCAGACTGAGCCTGATCAGTACTCAGGCCCTGGGAGAGAGGCAATTTCCCTCTCAGGGAATCTCATAGCAGAAGTTAGGTTCAAATGATGGCAGTCAGTGGAAGAGCGGGGGTGACAGGGAGGCATGGAGCCTGGGCCAGGCCTGAGGGATAACACTCCAGGACTCTCACTTTCCCTAAGCTTTGCCACATGGCATCTGGCTTAGAGGTTAAAGTATTGAGGGTGGGGAGAAATGAGTGAGCTACAACCCATGACCAGCAGCCTTGGGCCCTGTGTGTCAGGTCATGGGTCATAGCTCACCTGTATTCCTCAACTCCCAAACCTTAATTTCCACACTGGATACCGTGTGGCAAGACACCTGGGGGGATGGAAAGCACCCCAGAATCAGGGTCTCTTTCACCTGACCACCCCTTCCCAAGTTGGAGGCTGGGCACCAAGAGGCACAGTACAGGTAGTCTTCAGTGAATAAGTGAAGGAAACTATCAAAAAATCTAGAGAGATGGGACTGGAGGAGCCAAGATAGATGTCAGGAGGCCATAAGCAAGGCCTTGAGCCTCACCTGGTCCCAGTTTCCCTGGGAAGCTACGAGGGTTGGATAAGGTTACTTGCAGGGGCCCAGTCAGCTCTGATATTCTACTCTGATCAAGCCTGGATCTCACTGACTCTCTGCAACTCCAGTCCCTGAGGGCCATGCAGGAGCTCAGGGTGAGCCCAGTGGCCTGGCTACCCTGAAACAGCCCTTTCAGAGCTCACAACAGGTGCAGGGAAGGCCTCGGGCTGTGGAGCAGCAGCAAACAGGAGAGGCCAAGCTGAAGCAGCAAAGATACCACAGACGACTCCTTGGAGGGGGAAGCCCCATCCATCAGCCAAACACAAAGCCTCAGCTGAAGTCAAAGCCTAAAAACCATTGCCTGAGCGGCCAAAGCGGGGGATAAGCTCTGGCCCAGGGCCAGGCCAGGGTTGGCCAGGAAAGTGGGGCCTGGTCCTCAGTGGAGGCTGTTCCTCCACACATCCCTTTACCTTTCTTAAGTCTGCCCCCCACCAGGACCACCCACACTCACATGGTAGTGGGGTTGGGGTGGTGGTGGGCAGTCGCACCCTAGGCCCTGGACCTGCAAGGTGAGCTACACGGTGCTGGGTGCAGATGGGCAGAGCAGGCACCAGGCCCAGCACACGTGGCCCTTCAGGGCCTTGATTTTCCTCTCTTTAAAAGAGGAGGAAGGCCATTATTCCCATGCAGAGTAGTTTTTTTTTTTTTTTTTAAATCATCTAGGAGTGGGTGTTGGCTGAGGCAGAAGCCAGGGAGGCCAATGGAAAGACTACTCCAAATTGGGGTACAAGGTGGAGAGTTGTCAATTACCTGATAACCTGACTGTGTGTACCTATACCCTATAGAGCCTGGGGTGCCTGATTTGGTCTCTCCCAGAGTCACCCTACACACATGTCCCTGTGTATACCACAGGCACCCCTACATGCCCCCCCAAAGTGCTGAAGAAAGCTGGGAGGAGAGGAATCTGTCTTGAGGATGAATTTTCCATCTCCTGGAAGGACGAGAGTAGAAGAACCAGAGTGGAGGCCACCCAGGGAAGGATGGTGCTTCTGGGAGCCTGGGGAGCACGGCCTTGACTCCTGGCAAGCTTAAGCTCCTACCTGGTGCCCCCAAGACCCTTGATTCATAGCTGGCACACTGCACTGAAGCTGCTGCTCCAACTCTGAGGACTTCCAGTGTGACCCAGGTGGAGGTAAATGAAGACAACTTGGAGATCAAGCCTGCAGCAGTCTGCACTGGGCACTATGGTGGACAGCATCCCAGGAGAATTCCCTGGCCTTCCTCTTCCTCACTCAGGAAGCAGGGGCACAGGGAGGTGAGGGTGGGAAGAGATGGACAGACAGGAGACACTGAGCCACAAGCCCTATATAACCTGGGAAGGCTGACTGGAAACTTGGGTGAGGGAAGCAGGGCCCAGGGCAGAGTCCCAAGGGGACAGAGGCTTAAGGCAGATGCTGCACAGAGAAGCAGAGGAGATGCGACAGTGGGTCCAGCCACACCCTCTTCCCCGGCCCTCAGACAGCTGAATGGTCCTGGTGCACCCCCTTGTGGCCAAAGGGAGGATGGCACTGTCAACAGTCCAGAGCTCGGCTCTGGCTCCGTGATTGTAACAGCCTTGGACTCCAGGTACGTATTTCCCCAGGGGTTAAATGGGGGAAAAGGCTGCAGGCACCTGCAGAGCCAAATGGAACAAGAAAAGGACTGGGGTGGACATTGAATCTGGTCATGAGGGACTGGTCTGTCTTGCATCAGTGCAATAAGTGACCTTCTAAGGTGTAAGAGTGAACACCGTGCAGAGGAAGCCTGGGCATGTTCAGCCCTCTACACTCTTGTCCTCCAGTTCCCCAAGACCCTCCCAAGGCTCCATATCCCTTAATTCAGCTCTCTGCTCCCTGTCTCTGCTGCTGCTAAGTCGCTTCAGTCATGTCCAACTCTTGTGCAACCCCACAGACGGCAGCCCACCAGGCTCCCCCATCCCTGGGATTCTCCAGGCAAGAACACTGGAGTGGGTTGCCATTTCCTTCTCCAAATCATGAAAGTGAAAGTACAGTCGCTCAGTCATGTCCGACTCTGAGCGATCCCATGGACTGCAGCCTACCAGGCTCCTCCGCCCATGGGATTTTCCAGGCAAGAGTACTGGAGTGGGGTGCCATTGCCTTTTCCAGCTCCTTGTCTTTAATGCCTAATAATATATCCTTTTTTTTAAAGTGCTTAATAACACAAAAGCAGAACAATCTACAACATGGTGCACTCCTCCCCCATACCTCACATCCTAGCCCCCTGCCAAAACCCAAAAAGAGTGATTTCTCATCCAATCACACAAATACCTACTGAGCATTCACACTGGTGGGCACTGTGCTGTTGAGAACTAACAACATGCAAGTGATTCGTTTCATTTTACAGATGAGCAAACCAGCTTCAAGGCATTAAATCACAATGGACAGCGTCACATGGTTGGCCAGAAAGGGAGCCACAGTCTCTTGCTGCCTGGCCTCACACACAACTTAAGAAAGGTCCTGGTGACCCAGAGAGGCCGGTGATTTACAAGAGAGACCATTACATCATGTGCTCACACCTCTTCATTCTTGATGTCAACCCTCCTAACAAGCTGGAGCATGTCTGAAAGCTGAGCCCAAAGCACAAGAACAGCTACAAGTAGGAAAAGATGTCTAGTGTGCTGTAGTCGACACTGCTGACCACATGGGGCCAGGGACAAACCACTGGAGGCAGACCTGGGCCCTCAGAGACTGTGGCTTGGTCCCATTTCATTTAACATCTAATGGCCCTAATTCAAGAGAAGCTCTGCTATGTTCAGTGTAGGCTGCTATGAAAGCAGGAAAGCAAGACTAATACATTCCAGAAAGGGGTTATGCAAGATGTTTAAAATCTGGATCTTTCCTTCTCTGCCATCCAGAAACCCTGGTCACCCTGGAAGTCTCATCTTTAAGGGTCCTGAATGGCTGACATTTGCCTGTGCTGAGGTCACTTCAAAAGGCCCTGTGGTTCAGACACTGGCTCCACCTCAGAAACCAAGCCCAAGAAATCAGTGAGAAAACTGAGGGACAAGAGTGTTATTACCCACCAGAGCAAGTTCTGACATGAACTCCCAGGGCAGGGCTTCTGAAACAAGGGTTATCAGTTCCTGTGTGGACTGTCCTGACCATAAACAGCTTCCCAGATAAAATCAAGCTACAGTATACACCAGTGCAAGGTGTAATCAGTGAAGAGAAAAAAAGAAGTGTATGGGGGGTTGGGGGAAGGCAACAAAGGGAAAAGAGAAAAATGGACAGGTGGGAGGTGAGCTGAATATGGACGGGGCTCTGGGACTCTGTTCTGAGTGACATGAGGGCCTGGGCCTCATGCATCCCTTGGACTCTTGAGTCTTCTGGTGTAAAGAGAAGGGAAGGGGGTTGATGGGGGCTCCCTAAGAGTCAGACCAGCACTACAACGCTGTGAACAAAAATCTGGAAGAATGCCCTAGCGTCACCAGCAGGGGTCTCGGCTTGGATGGCTGATGGGTTAAATGCGTTCTCTTTGCTCACCTATATGTTCGAATTTCTCTTATTTTAGATATCTTCAGCAGATATTTTAAACGATAAAACGTTTGTTCAATACAACACATTTGAACGATGGAAGAGTACTTAAAATTAAAGACTGACATATTTCCCCTCCCAGTCCCTCCAACCCTTCCTCTGCAGAGGCTGCCACTCCAGGTTGGTTGTCTACGCTTCCAAACACATTTTCATGTGCACATTACCTGGTGTTCTACTAAAATGAGACTATATTACACACAACACTCTGCAACTTCTCACTTAACAAGATATTTCTAAATCAATCTTCATGGAACATCACATTTTTGAGCACCTGAATAGTATTCCACTGTGAGCACAGACCATGGTTTATTTAACCATTCCCCTGTCCACAGCAATCCCTCTGGTTCGAACAGGTTGCAGTTAGTTACCTCCAAGGCTGGTGCAGACACCTCTGTGCATGCCATCCTGTGCTCACCTATGGGATGCGACCCTGTAGGTGGGTGTGCAGGGTCACAAAGTACCTGCACGTGCAGTATTTAAACAAGGCAGTAAAAGCTTGTTCCCCAAGGACCTATACCAAGTTATCCTTCCAACTCCACTTTTGGAATTTTTAAAAAAAAATTATGTTTAGGACTTCCCCGGCAGTCCAATGGTTAAGAACCCATGCTGGTATGATCATCCCTCATATAATCTCTGGTCGGCAGGAGAAACTGAGATCCCACATGCCACGAGGCACAGCCAAAAATAAATAAGTAAAAAATTATGTTTAGTTAAAAAGAAGATCAAAAAAGAAAAACAGAAGGGACTTCTGTGGCAGTCCAGTGGTTGAGACTCTCGGCTTCCACCTTGGGAGGCACGGGTTCGATCCCTGGTCAGGGAACTAGGATCCCACTAGTCGCGTAGCGAGGCCAAAATTAATTAATTAACTTTTTTTTTTAAGACACCTACATAAAAAAAAAAAAAAGTAAGAAAAGAAAGAAACCACCCTGCCCAGTCATGCAGGAAGGAGGCATGGCAGGGGTGTGAAGGGGAACCCCTGGCTGTGGCTCTCTGTGCTCTGCTCACCAAATTAGGCTCCACGCCAAGTATACTCCTCAGGGCAAGCTTGTGTCCCCTTGGCCTGCTGTGAAGGCTGCTCCCCAGCCTCCTGGCAGGACTTGTGGGCGGGATGAGGCTTCTAAGGGAGTTTGCCCTGGTGGCAGGCCAACAGATGGCGCAGGCTGAGCTGCCGCCGGCCAGCATGCTGATGACTTCCAGACTGGAATCATCAGTGCTGCTTCCCTGGAGCTCCAGATCCACACAGCCACCTCCCTCAGACACGCAGACTGAGTGCTTCTGCGATGGAGCACCTCCTCCACCACCTGTCCATGCCCCAGACCTTCTCCCCTCCTGCTGGGGCCCGTCTCAGAAGCAGTTCCAGCACCCACCCAGACATCTGAGGTCAAAATCCTGATCTCTAACCCCTCTCACCTCTATACCTAAAGCAAACTGGCCCAATCTTGCGGGTCTCATTCCCTAAGCTGGTCTCTGACCCAGTTCTTCTTCTGCCCATGTGCCACTCCTGCCCCAGTTCAGCCCCATTCTCTCACCTGGAGAGCTAGGATAGCATATCCTCTAGCCTGGCTCCTCCTAAACCAAACCTCCAGAGCCCCGTATCCCGTTTCTAATCGCATCACACCACCAACCCTCACCCCCTTCACAGTCCTTCCCTCCTTCATGTACTGAGGGATCAAGTCCAAGCTGGCTCATGGCAGCAAGACCTCCCTCCTGCCCACCCCTGGCCTCCGCCCCTGCTCTGGGGCCTCATCCTCTTGCAGCAGCACTGGGAGAGGAACAGTCTAGTCGCCACCACGGATTTGTGCCAGCTCATCAGTCTTTGGGCATGGGGGGAAGGGGTCTCTTCACACAGCAACATCACTGGCCAGGGCAGCTGGGACAACACAGGCCATCAAACACTGAGGGGAAAACTTCAGGTGCGTGTGGGGGGCCCTCACAACTCAGGAGACTCGAAGTAGCTGTGGCTTTGGTCCATGTGCTAACCCTCTCCATGTGTACACCCTTCCCCTGAGGGGCCCCCCTCCCAGAGCTGCTCTGTCGTGCTTGTGATCATCGGGTTGCCAGAACTGTGTCCTCTCTCCCTCTGGATCACATCTGGCTCTAAGGAGTTCTGGGCTGAGCTAAGTTTGTCTTGCTGTCTAAGCCATGGTCACCCAATTTCATCAAACCAATATATTCTCCTCTGACAAACAAAATGGAACATACAAAATGTTTCCAGGCAAGAAAATAAACAGAAACTCTTGAGCAAGACATTTCCCACACACTGACCCTGACCTAAGTGAAGGATCTCCCTCTTGCTCTCTCTATTACAACTTTCATCCCTCCTAAGCCACTTCCCAAGGCACCCGAAGCCTTTGATGAACCAGCCCGAGGCAACTGTCCACCCTCAGCCCTGCGTACCCCTGACACGTGCTCTATTCTCTTCCTGGTTCCCAATTTCTCCTGATCTTCTACGCGGTTTGATGTTTCTAAAACTACAAATGCCTTCTTCCCACCTCCCCAACCTGGCTACTTTTTTGTGTGACAGTTTTACTGAGATATAGTTCATATGCCATACAATTTTCCCATTTAAAATGTACAATTCAATGGCTTTTAGTATATTCAGAGTTGCACAACCATCACAATTAATTTTACAACATTTTCATTGCCCCAAAAAGAAGCCCTATAAGCTGTTACTCCTCACATGCTCCCACTGTCCCAAAGTATGCTTCATGCCTACTGGACATTTAGCACTATCTTTTTTAAAAGTCTCTACTGAATTTGTTATAATATTGCTTCTTTTGTTTATGTTCTGTTGTTTTGGGCCATGAGCCATGTGGGATCTTAAACTTCCTGACCAGGGATCAAACCCACACCCCATGCATTGGAAGGTGAAGTCTTAACAACTGGACCGCCAGGGAAACCCTCAATTCTGTTTTGATCTCCGCCAGTCTGTCCATTAGGTGCATGGGCTCCCCCAGGCAAGGCCTGTGTGATATGTTTTCATTGCCCACTCGGGGCCCAGCATGGCACCCGCCTCCCAGGAGTGACGAGAAGGAATGACCATAGTGGGAGCAGCTGGCTTCCCTGACTGCTCACTCAGCACCAGGCCCTGTACTTCACGCCGCTAACATCTCAGAGCGATTCTATTAATGCTCTCATTGTGCAGCTGAGGATAAACCACTTGCCCAGGGTCACAAAGCCAGTAAGAGGCTGAGCTGAGATTCCTCAGTGAGCCGAGTTCATCTGTGAGCTCCGCTCTGTCCATCCACTGTCTCTGTCCATTGACTCTGTGCCTGGTCGTCAGTTTCCAGCCCCGCTCTTCTCTGTTCTCATCAAGGTCACCGACGACCTCTGAACAGCAAACCAAATAGAGAGCTGTCTGACTTTATTTCAATATCCAGGACACCGCTGTCAGTCACCACCCCTTCCTTTCTCTCCTACCCACCTCTCAGGGGATGCCTTTGGCCTTTCTGGCAGGACCATCTTTTGCCCCATTCTTGCTTAATGGAAGCTCTTCCTGGGGGAGGGTCTCACCATCTAGGGTGTCTACTCTTCTGACTCAATTCTCTCCTGGGGTCAGTGGCCACACTTCTACACTGATTCCCCAAGCTCACACCTGAGCAGCAAAAATAGCCTCCACCTCTTCACTCAAATGGCTCACAGATCCCTCATTCCCATCTTCTTGCTCTTTCTCCAAACTGTTCCTTCCACATTCCTCTGTCATTTCACCTGCCACCTACATAGGTGCCTAAGCCAGGGTGGAGACATCAGCCTTGACTCTTCATTCCTCCTCAGACTCCTTATCCAACCCTCATATCCTATTAATTCCTCTCCCTGTAAATTCCCCCCCAATGCTAGCTGCCAATGCCTGAAGACATCTTCTCTGCCCCGGGTTACTTCTAAGACCCTGCAGACTGTTCTTCCCACCTCCAGTGTGGCCCCAATCCCTTGGAAACACACGTTTCAGACTGCAGGTACATTCTACAGTACAAAGTAAGTAGTCTTACCCTCCCATTTCCTGTGTTCAGGACAAAGCCCTTCCTGCAGTTTTTGCAGTTCTTCAAAGTTAATCTCTTGGGACTTCCCTGGTGGCCAGTGGCTAAGACTCCACGCTTCCACTGCAGGGGGTGTGGGTTCAGTCCCTTGTCAGGAAACTAAGATCCTGCATGCCACAAGGCACAGCCAAAATTTTTTAAAAAGCAGCAACAACAAAGATAAACTCTTTTCAGCCACATTTCTGGCCACATCACAATTAGTGCTGAATACCTAACTGTGCCACTAATAACTCATTAGTGCCACTCCTGGAGACACCATCTATGTTTGCATCTGCAGTTTGATGTGGCCAAGACCAGCCTGGAGTCTCACTTTCCTCTTCCTATAGAAGACTGCCTCTTGTGAAATAATGTTGAAATGCAGAAGAAAATGCTGTAATGAACAGAAGGCAAGTGACTCACGACAGAGAGGGAAAAAGTGCTCTGGAAGACAACCAGCAAATCAAGCATGTGAGCTCTTCAACCATGATCCCTGAGCATCTAATTCACTGGCTGAGGAAAACCATCCTTGGGACCACCGAGCTCACATGGAAGCTGAGAATATCACAGAGGTCCTCCTCCTAAATGTTAATATATTTCTTTACAACAGGAAGGAGATGAGCTGAATGGTCCAAGTGTCAGGGAGAGCCCCCATTCCAAATTAGGAACTCACATCTGGTACCCATCAGCTGAGTTACAGCTGCATAATCCAGCAAGTCACATGCTTTTTCAGTATTTTCCAAGTTTCTGAGTAAGAGGAGAGCTAATTCATTGCAAAATCCTGGAAATAATGACCAACTCAGCAACAATGAGAAACCCCTGGACTCAGATTATGGTCCCTAAATATCTTTTTTCCTATAAAAAGAAACAGGTTGCCTAAGAGAAATGATGACTCTAGGTCTGGATCAAAAAATGTACAAGATAACATTAGAATATACTGTCATCTCAGCAATAAAGAAGATTACAGGGTTATGTCAAAAAACTTATACAATAGGCAGCATATTGTATCATCTCCCATTGGCCAAAGGACAATTTGAGCATCGATAAAGTTGAGAGATTGAAGCACAACAAATATATTAAAAGCCTAAGTGTGTTATGATACTAAACAAACAAAAAGAAGAGTAAACAAACCTCATTAGTCATCTTTGGAGGATGTTGGAAAACCAACTCATTATTTTGGAAGCTAGACCAACCTAGATAGCATATTCAAAAGCAGAGACATTACTTTGCCAACAAACGTTCGTCTAGTCAAGGCTATGGTTTTTCCTGTGGTCATGTATGGATGTGAGAGTTGGACTGTGAAGAAGGCTGAGCACCAAAGAATTGATGCCTTTGAACTGTGGTGTTGGAGAAGACTCTTGAGAGTCCCTTGGACTGCAAGGAGATCCATCCAGTCCATTCTGAAGGAGATCAGCCCTGGGATTTCTTTGGAGGGAATGATGCTGAGGCTGAAACTCCAGTACTTTGGCAACCTCATGCAAAGAGCTGACTCATTGGAAAAGACTCTGATGCTGGGAGGGATTGGGGGCAAGAGGAGAAGGGGACGACAGAGGATGAGATGGCTGGATGGCATCACTGACTCTATGGACGTGAGTCTGAGTGAACTCGGGGAGTTTGTGATGGACAGGGAGGCCTGGCGTGCTGCAATTCATGGGGTCGCAAAGAGTCGGACATGACTGAGTGACTGAACTGAACTAACTGAACTGAAATAAGGGAAAGAATCAAGTATTTATCTTGCCTCTCCTATACAGATGGTATGTCAAGGTAATCAAGTACTAGATTCAAAGTACTACAGGGTTCAAAGTACTAGAACTTTCCAGCTTTAGAAGGAATTCTGCTAGCAATTCCAGAAGGAAAGATAAAATTAAAATATCACCATTTTGCAAACCCTAATGAAATCACGGTTCTAGGCAATAAACATCAATGATTCCTTTGTCATAAAAAGAGAACTAAACAGAAACAGCTCTCAATAGAAGCACAAACATTACCTATTAAATATTGCTTTTAACAAATAACCAGATTCTAATTAAGTTTCTTGATCTAACTACCAATTAACAAGGGGCACGTTAAACTATACAGCAGAGAGAAAACCAGCAAAACTGAGATGAAGGAAAATCTATAGGGAGGTGGGAGGCGGGTTCAGGATGGGGAACACACGTACACCCATGGCTGATTCATGTCAATGTATGGCAAAAACCACTACAATATTGTAAAGTAACTAGCCTCCAATTAAATTAATTTAAAAAAAGGAAAATCTGTAAATTAAATGACCCAGCTTCTTCAACAAATAAAAGGAAAAGTGAAAGAGAAAACCTATATACTAAAAGACTTGTGACAGCATCAATTGCTTGATTGATGGATCATAACTGGACTCCAAGTGAAACAAATTGTATTAAAAAATCATTTGAGACAATCAGACAAATTTAAGCCCTAAGTGGATATTTGATGACACCCAAAACTAATGTTTCTTTTAAAGGAGGAATAATAGGGTTGTGGTTACGTTAACAAAAAAAGTCATGATCTTTTTTTAGAAACACCAAAATATTTACAGCTGAAATGATACACTGTCTGGGATTGACTTCAAAATAACTGGAGTGGGGTGATAAATGAAGCTATTATCAACACAAGATTGATAAAGGTAACAAGAACTGAACAAGTTGTAATTAGGTGTCTATTACTTACAGAGTCATTATACTATTCCCTCCAATTTATATATGTTTAATGATTTCCATAATAAATGAAAGTGAATGATAAGCAGTTTTTAAAAGGAAAGGGGAGACTTTGGAGGGCACAGCCAGAGCCTCACTCATACTTGTATTCCCAGCAGCCAGTCAAATTAATAGCAATGCTTTTAGGCTGAAACCAAGGTCAAAGCTGAGGGTTCAAGCTCAGAACTATGTTAACCCCTGGAACACCTACTTGGCTCTTTTATTTGGCCCAGAAGCTTGCACAGAGTAAGCCTTCAGGAAGTGTGTTTTTGAATGAACAAATGAAGACTCGAACATCGAAATAGTACTACACATATTCCTCACGATCTGAAATATGTTCACTTAGTCACATACAAACACCTCGAATTCAGCCAGCTTCTGCAGAAGGTGGTGCCCCAAGCCACCACTCTCTCTGCCCCCACGTCCAGTGCTGAGGGGCCAGACGCTTCCTCTCCTGGGCTCACCTCAATTAAAAAAATTTTTTTTAATTTTATTCATTGGCTGCAACAGGTATTAGTTGCGGCATAAAGGCTTCCATAGTTGTGTTGCAGGGGCTTAATTGCTCCAAGGCACGTGGGATCTTAGTTCCCTGATCAGGGATTGAACCCATGTCCCCTGCAGGGCAAGGCAGATTCTTAACCACTGGACTACCAGGGAAGTCCCTCACCCCAATTTTTTTAAACCAAGGGTCTGAATTCCCAGATTTGTGCTCTCATCCTCCAAACCCCACCAGCCAGGACTCCTTTTGGTCCCGCTGAAGGCCTAACTATTTCTCCCCAACCTGCTGGTCTCTCTGCCTGAAATGCTCCCGCCCAGCACACCCCACCTCACACCCACCCCAGCTCTTGCTCAACTGGCTCCTCATGGTTCACACTTCATCTGGAAAATCCTTTTCTCAGCAGGGCCTTAACCAGCCCTCTTTAAAGAGAGTTCACCTCTGATTCTCTATCACTTCTCCATTGTCCTTTTCACAAGCGTCACTCTTAATATTTCTTTGCTTGACCATAACAGTAATAGCAGTTAACACACTGACTGAGTACGTACCATGTGCCAAGTTCATGCCAAGTGTTTTACAGGGAGTATCTTTTTTTTTTCCCCTAAACAGTTCTCTTTATTTATTTGGCCGCACTGTGAGGCATGTGGGATCTTAGCTCCCCATCAGGGATCAAACCCATGCCCCCTGCATTGGAATGCAGAGTCTTAACCACTGGGCTGCCAGGGAAGTCCCTAAAAGAATTATTTTGTTTAGCCTTCACAATCGCTCCATCAGTAAATATATATATATATATATATATATATATATATTTTTTTTTTTTTTTTTTTTGCTAAGTAGCTTCAGTCGTGTCCGACTCTGCGTGACCCCACAGACAGCAGCCACCAGGCTCCCCCGTCCCTGGGATTCTCCAGGCAAGAATACTGGAGTGGGTTGCCATTTCCTTCTCCAATGCATGAACGTGAAAAGTCAAAGTGAAGTTGCTCAGTCGTGTTCGACTCTTAGTGACCTCATGGACTGCAGCCTACCAGGCTCCTCCGTCCATGGTATTCTCCAGGCAAGAGTACTGGAATGGGGTGCCATTGCCTTAAATTTGTATTATTATTACCCTTTTGCAAATGATGAAACTCAGGACAGAGCAGTTACACGGCCACAGAGGCATGAAATAGTAAGCCTACACTTGTAACCACCATGTTACACCGATTGCTTAATGTCTTTTCCTGGCCCCTTATAGTCTCCACCCTCAGACTTTAAGGGAACAAGAGAACATTATTCAACAAAGTATCTCAAACCCTACCACAGTGCCTGGCATAAAACAGGTGCTCCCTAAGTATATGTGGAATGCATGAAAGCATTCAAAGCAATACTGTGTTAAAAGGAAAAAAAAAAAAGTAACACTATGTGATTTCTCTTTCTCTATCTCTGACCCACCTCCTCTTCCCCACAAGTCCCTAGGCACAGGACCCAGCTTCCAGAAGGTATTAAGCACATGCAGAAATACTTAGAGCTGGGAAGAGCTTTTGTGACCACCCAGCTCTGTCCCCTCAGTTCACCAAGAGGTAGGACTTTCTCCTACCTCTGAGAAGAGACAAGCAAGGTGGACGATGGAGGATACATGGACTTCAGAGGTCCTAAGAGACTGAGTTCTAGCAAAAGAGGTCAGTAGCAGATGCTCTGAGGAAGTGGAATGCAGGAAGGAGGGCAAGGGTGTGGTGGAGGATCAAGAAGTACTGGCCCTACCTCGCAGAACAAACACCCACTCACCACCCAATGCCCCGAGCCTTCTGGAAACTGTCTCATTTTTAAACATATTCTTTGGAAGCCTCCTCTTCTCAAGATACACCTATAGATCTCACCAGGGACCACAGGCTTCCTTGGTTTCTCCTTCCTACCTTCCTCCCCACTCTTTCCCTTTTCCCTGGAGATAAGGAAGCAAAAGCATCCAGGAACAAACGGCTGGAGGCCAGGCCTCTGATGTGACCTTCAGCAGGCCTTCTTGTAGAGGACAAGAGGAGTTTCTGGGCACTTCTTCCTGCCTCTGGTTATCTCCAGACCCTGAAATTCCTGAACATATCCATCAGAGTCCCAAGAATCTCAAACTCTAAGTTAAGTGATTTCTAGGAAAGCAGCACAGACACCATAAGAGCTGCAACTGGATGGAGAGGGCCAAAATTCTAGCCTAGCATGGCCACAAAGGGGTTCTCAGATGGTATGGTACAGGGTCTGGGCCTTAAAGAGTAAGAATCACTGGGCTTCACCAGGATAAGAAAGAAACAGAGGAAGTGGCGTTCGCAAATAATCCTGAAAGGAGCTAACATTTATCTATCTCAGTGCTTGGTGCTGAGCTAAGTGTTTTACACATAATAACTTGTTGTTATCTAAGGATTTGGTGAGACAGGCACTGTTAATGTGTCAGATGAAGGATCCAAGGCCTAGAGGTGTTGAATAACTTGGTTAAATTAGGTGATTCAGTAACTGGTGGGGCTGGGATTCAGTCAGATTTGAAAGTCCAAAGTCCACCACAAAATGTGCACCAAAAGTTGGGAGTGGCTTACATGAGGGAAAGGAACATATGTGAAAGAGTGAGGGAATCGCTGAGTGTCACACTGAAGGATTGGATGGTGATCCACAAGGGGGACCATGTGTGAGCAGTGCTGTAGGAAGAATGGCCTAATGTGTTTATGGAGGATGATGAAAGATCTTTTGGGAACTCTGTGCCCCCAGAAACTCTACAGGGGTGGGGCAGGAGGGCAGCAGCAGGAGTGAGGAAAGCCTAAAAAAGAAACAAATTTACCAAATGCCAGTTGGTAATCTAAGCTATCCACATTCAGATTTAAGCAAATAAAGATCTTCCTCCAGTCCCAGTCAGTCCACAAAATTCCCATTAAATACCACTGTGTGCCACCCTGCCCTGTGCAGCCTCCCTGTTTCTCCTCTGTTTGCCACAGTGAGGACAATGAGGCTGCTGGCAAGTTCCTACAACCCAGCACAACCACTCTCATCAGGGAGGTGAAAGACATTTTTTGCACATTTATGTTAAAACCATAATGCCCACAATTGTATTTGAACTTCAGTAAGTTTTAAAATTTTAAAGGATTTATTTTCACATCACTGGCCTAGTTTGAAAGATCCATAATAACTGTTTGGTTGGTCGGTTGTTTTTTTTTATTGAGGTCACTTTTAACCTCAGTAACTTTATAATGAGAAAATTTTCTCCTGAACGTGAATCATCCAGCCATCTTCCCGCTCCAGCTACCAACCAGAAGGCTAGCAGTACTTCTGTTCAAGGCATATCACCTGGAGGTCAGGGATGGGAGCTCACAGCCCAGCCACTGTGCCCTTCACTACCACCTAGGGGGCAGGGGTGGGAAGGGAGAGGAATAAGAGAAGGCTGGACTCAGGGAAGTCGATGCTGTGCCTCAGGGAGTCAATCCCACTTCGGAGCTGCGCGTCCTGAGAAGAAAGGGAAACTCCACTTCTCACTACTCCTGTACTAAGCAACCCTATCTGAACACACATCCTCATGGAGGGGGTGGGAATTATTGTCAGATACACGTGTATGAACCTCCAGACTTTCAGGGCTCTCCCAAACACTGCCTTCAGGAGTGAAGTGCCTTCAGCATCCCCAGCCAGTGGATCGGCGACGGAAGGACAACTCTAGCTAAGCTGGCCCAGCAATTCTCCCGAACGGCTCACTCCGCAGGAAAACACAATAATGCCAAAGGCCTTGGTGTACGTGTTGGGAGGGAAAGCAGGGGACTTTTCCGATTAGCTTCCCTAAGCGCTGCCAGGAGACAGCTCTCTCGCTACGTCAGGATAAAGAGACTTGTATGAGCACATCTCGCAGCAACTAACCACTCCCAAGAGGCCCTCTCTTCCAAACTACACGTCGGGCAAAACGGAGAAAGAAGCGGCCCCAGCAGAGGCGAACCACTACGGTTCTTAAAGCTTCTTTTGTGTTTGGGCCTTCACGGAGCTGCAACTAGAGGTACATTCCCTTCCGGCGCACCCATCAGCTCCTGCATTCCCAGCAGGCCTTTCAGGCCCAGATCCGGCTCCCCGACCTCTCAGACCCTTCGAGCACCCCCAGATTCCCCTCCCAGACCTCAGAAACTTCAGGCCTGGCTCGATCTCCTTGCCGGGCTTTCGAGGCCCAGCACCCCGGCCCCGCGGCTCACCCTCGAGCGTCTCGCACTGCACCAGGTTGAGGTAGTCCGCCTGGCTGAGCACCCCAGCCTTCAGGCCGCGCACCAGTCCCTCCAAGTAGCCATTGTCCACGTTGAAGTAAAGCTCCGGGAAGAACGACATGGCTGCGGCGGGGCGGCTGGACCGGAGGGCCCGGACCGGCCGGCACGCAGCACAACTCTTAAGATCAGCTGACTCGGCGCCCACAGCAGGCTGTCAAGAGCGTCAGGTGACGCGCAAGCGGCTCACGTGACCACGACGGGGCGGGGCTCCGTTTCCAGACAATTTCGGTGCAGAACGCTTGCGCAGGTGTAGGCTGCGGCCTGCCCTCTGGCGCCTGCGCGCTGAGGGGAGGCGGAGGCGGCCCTCCTGCTCCCTGGAGGGAGAAACTTGGAATGTTCCAGGCCAGCCACTTGGTGGCGCCCGTGAAGCGGGGGATTCGATTGGGCCTTCACTCTAGATTTTCTGAGTCTGGTATACCCTGGTGCTGTGACGGCCCCAGAAGTAAAGATGGGAGTGGGCGGCCCCTCTTTTGCTTGGAAATGTTCCAGACTGTTGAGCCATCCTTCCTCTGAGAGGGACTGAGGTCCGGTGAGGGCCATGCTTCGCTAAGGGTCACGCGTCGAGTTAGCCGCAAGCAGGCCCTGGAGCCTGAGGCTTGTTAGCATGCTGGGAGGTACAACCCCTCTGCCGCCCTGTGACCCGCTTTCTCGCATTTATCATCAGAGATTCTCAAGAGCAGGAGCGCGGCCCTCCTCTCTTTCTCCCAGCGGTTCCTGGTGCTCTAAGAGCTCGTATGTAAGTGACTTGTGATGGGATAACGCAGGCCCTGGAATAAGGGGGTGTGTGTGGTGTTGTGGCTTAGAGGAACCTTCGCCCCTGCCGTGACCTCCCCCACCTCCGACGGCGGTCACGTTCGAAATAACGCCACAACCCTGGGGTTGGTTCCATCCTTTTATTGGTGCTCCCCAGCCCCGACCCAGACATCGACCAGCTAGGTGCGGCTGCAGGGGTTCGTGGTGGTACCCAGCTTGCGGCAGTAGCAGAAGGCGTTGAAGAAACGGCAATAGCACGTGGCGCACGGGTCACAGCAGGGTACCTGGTGTCCCAGACAGGATTCATGCAGCCTTACGCAGCGACGTGGGGAGCGTGGCTTGCGTCCTTCCGGATCTAGCACCTACAGGGTTTGGGGAACATGGGCCTCCAAAGGCAGGTTCAGGGACCTGCCCTGATCAAGTTAGGAGAGGAGTGGAGCATGGGGAAGGATAGTCTGCAATGTTGCCCCAGGTGAGAGAGTCAAGTAGAGATAGAGGTTGATGCCCCTCATTTAAAGACTGTGGCCACACCCCTTGCCCTGAGCAGTTACCTCTGCTAAGGCCTTGGCCTCTGCCTCCTGCAGCAGCGACTCTTCCGCCTGTTCCTCCGTTATCCTCTTCAGCGACGGTTGCAGGCTTAGGCCTGGGACAGGTAATGTGAGGGCAGAAACCCCCCATGCACAAGACACCGCCTCCCAGGCCTGGGATTGGGGAGGGGGAAAGAGGCTAATACAAGGCAGAACAATTTGTGACCAGAGAGTGTCCAGGCCCCACCCAGCCCCATCACTGCGCACACTGACCTTGGAGCTCTAGGAATAAGGCTTCCTCAGGCCTTCCGATGCCCTCCAGGGGAGCAGGGCCCATTTGGGCCCCCTGCATGGGGGGCATTGCCAGCAGCAGGGCACAGCTCAGCAGTACTGCGGTCAGCATGGCCTGGCTCAGCGGGAAAACCCACCACTTAGTCCATCTTCATCCCTGGAGCACCCTCTAGGTGCCCTATCCCAGATCTCTAGAGAGTAGGAGTCTTAGCCCAACCTGAGGACTTACCTCTGCTTGCTGGATCCTCGCCCCAGGAGTTGCTGACCATTCCATGTCCCCTGCTTATATGGCAGGATCTAATGAAGGGCCCACACGTGACTGCTTCCTGCAGCCAGGGTATGAGGGGCCCTCCCCAGAAGATGGGAGCATGATTCAGGCCTCTCTCACTGGAACCAGGGCTCTACAAGAGGGGTGCCCATCTCCAATTTGGAGTGAGGTCTCCGGGAGCCCTTCAAAATTTGGGAACAAGATAGGGTGCCCAGGGCCCCCAAATTTCTGCAGGACAGGGACCTGGGGGATGGGTAGGCCGGAGTCATTAGCAGTAACAAGGCAGGCAGCCCTGAACGCTTAATTTAATTTGTGGCCCCGGAGATGGTCATTCAGACCCTACGCATGGCTTGTTTCCTTTGTTTCCAGGAACTTGGGTCAAGGGCATTGAAAGGGGGTGATGGGCCAGTGGCCAAAGCCGGGTGGGGTGAGGTGCAGACCCAGACCCTGGGTTTTGGAGAGGAGTGAGGAAGGGAAAAGACCACTTAGCCAAAAATAGGCCCTCTGCCTCCCTCTCTGGATCTATCCCTGCTCCCCTTCTTCCTCCAGGCTTCTCCAAGATCCCACCCCTGCTCCTACCCCCACACCATTTTCTGCCTGCAGTTCCTGGAAACCAAGGTGACTGAACAGACTGTTCCCTCCCCAGGTGGGCGAGCAGCTTCAAAGTAAAAAGCTTTCAGACCGCCTGCTTCATTAGTGCTAATGGCTGCTCCTTTCCGCCCTGTGTTGTCAGACTTTTGCCCATGCCTGGTCGCGTCAGCATGAGGCGAGTGTGAGGCCTGCCCTTTCATAGAGATGGTGGGACACACAGGACTTCCTGCCTCAGCCTCCCCTCACCACCACCTCCCCAAAGGGCACTTTATCACACGCTTGCCAGTTGGGGAAAGGGATGCAGGCTGAATCAGCTTCCAGGACTTGATGTACAATCTGAGCTGATATAAGACAGCAGGAGGATGAAGAGGCTGTTGGGGCTTGCAGCCCAGGTTCACATGGGCTATTTTGATCAGGGCGAGGCCTGAGGAAGTCCTTCTAGAAAGTGGTTGAAAACCATAGGCTATCATCTGGAGCTCAGTGGCTGTCTTCACTTGGGTATGTGGACACAGGGTATTGGCCTCAGGGACTGCCCAGGTCCCTGGTTAGGTCTGATGGGGAAGACAATCAAGAAAAACAACCATCAAAACATAGTGGAGGAACTTCCCTGGTGGTCCAGTGGTTAAGACTCCATGCTCCCAGTGCAGGGGACTGGGTTTGATCTCTGGTCAGGAAACTAAGATACCACATGCCACACAGCATGAAAATGAAAGTGAAGTGGCTCAGTTGTGTCTGACTCTTTGCTTCCCAGTGGGCCGTAGTCTACCAGGTTCCTCCATCCAGGGGATTTTCCAGGCAAGAGTACTGGAGTGGGTTGCCATTTCCTTCTCCATGGGGTTTTCCCAACCCAAGGATCGAACCCAGGTCTCCTGCATTCCGGGCAGACGCTTTACCGTCTGGGCCAGCAGGGAAGCCATACCACACAGCAGGCCCCCCCCCCCAAAAAACATACAAAAACAGAATGCCCGGAGAAATATAAACATTGGATATTTAAAGATATTAAAGAATAACTGTTAACTTTTTTACTTGTGATGATGGTACTGTACTCATGACTTTTTAAAGCATTGTTCTCTTTTAAAGAAAAATAATGTATTTAATGATAAAATGATATGAAATATGAGGTTTGCTTCAAAATAATCTGAGGTGGGGGAATAGCAGGAGGTGATATAGATGGAACAAAATTGTTAGTGGAGTTAGTAATTGTTGAAGGTGGGTGATGAGTACATGGGCTTAATTATCCTGATACTGCTACTTTTGTATATATTTGAAATTTTCCATAATAAACATTTGCTGATGGCCTTTCCCACCCCATCCTCCTCCTGCCCTCAGCTCAGTTTCACCCAGCTACCTTCCTACCACTGAATAGGCCCAAAGCGTGATCTATGGGTTTCTTGTTACAGCTCTATATCTCTATTTATATCTATGTGTATCTATGACTTGTGCATCAGTATTTAAAGTTAATGTTCCATTGGCTTATCAAATTTTATACGTTTAACAAATAATCAGTCTTCGGCTTGATCTTTCAAATTTTGTTACAATTAAGTTCCTGCCTTTCTATCATTTTCTATTTTCATAGTGTTTGTTGATCCTTACATTTGTCTTTCTTCCCAATGAACAGCGTCGCCTACACCTAGTAGTCTACAAAGGCTCCTCGGGAGCCCTTTCCATCTGCTGAATACCAACACTGCATGAGTGATTTTTCAGGTCTGGAATTGGCCTGATGTTCCCAAGACAAGGTTTTTGGCAAAAGGACCTTCAGAAATGTGTGACATGTCCTGGATGGAGGATTTGGGAGACCTGGGAAGATACAGAGCCTGCTTCGTGAGGCTGGGGATGGACTCCAGGCATCAGGACCCTGGCTTCAAGGAGGAGGAAGGGGAGAGTGTGAATGCGCTGTGCCAGATATCAAGTGTGGGGACAAAGAGGGATGCTTGAATCCTGCGTGCCTCCTCTTTTTCCTCCAGCAATTTAGTCCTCAGCCCAGGGGTGCTGTTCCTGCATTATCCTGCAGGGAGCAGCAGAGCACCCACTGGCACTCCCAATCCAGCTTTATCCAGATCCCCAGATCCCCAGCTGGAACACTTCCCCTGCCCCCGCCCCCCCAGCCCCATCCTCATCTGTAGGGCTTCCCTCCCACTCTGTTTCTGTCTCTCTCCCCCTCCCTCCCTGTTTCTGTCTCTCTCTATATATATATGATCTGATTTGATATATATGTATGTGTGTGTGTATATATATATGTATGTAATTTTTTGACTGAAGCATAGTTGACATAATGTGTTAGTTTCTGGAGTACAGCAAAGTGGGTCAGTTATACCTACATATCTTCTTTTTCGTATTCTTTTCCATTATGGTTCATTACAGGATATTGGCTATAATTCCCTATGCTATACAATAGGACCTTGTTGTTTATCCATTCTATATATAATAGTTTGTATCTACTAATCCCACACTCACAATCTAACCCCTCCTGTCCCCGACTCAGCAACCACAAGTCTGTTCTCTATGTCTGGGATTCTGTTCCTATTTTGCAAATGAGTTCATTTGTGTTATATTTTAGATTCCACATTTAAGTGATGTTTATATGGTATTGTTTTTTCTCTTTCTGACTTACGTCATTTAGTGTGATAATCTCTAGGTCTATCCATGTAGCTGCAAATGGCATTATTTTGTTCTTTTTTACAACTGAGTGATATTCCATTGTGTATATATGCTACATTTTTATCTCATTTTTCAGTGGACATTTAGGTTGTTTCCATGTCTTAGTTATTAGGAATAGTACAGCTATTGATGTAGGGGTGCATGTATCTTTTTGAATTATAGTTTTATCTGGATATATGCCCAGGAATGGGATTGCTGGATCATATAGCAACTGTATTTTTAGTTTTTTGAGGAACTTCCATACTGTTACCCAACATGGTTGTATCAATTTACATTCCCACCAACAGTGTAGGAAGATTCCCTTTTCTCCACCACCCTCTCCAGCATTTGCTATTTGTAGACTTTTTAATGATGACCATTCTGATCAATGTGAGGTGGTACCTCACTATAATTTTGATTTGCATTTCTCTTATAATTATCAGTGTTGAGCATCTTTTCATGTGCGTATTGGCCATCTGTATGTCTTTGGAGAGGTGTATATTTAGATATTCCAGGCTGGTGTCTCTTGAGCCCTCACCTGAGGGGTGTCCCACTGTGATCAGGCGCCCCTAGGTGGGAGAGTTGTGTTTGTTGCACAAAAACCAGTGCTTGCCATTCTCCCATTCATTTGCGAACTGTTTGAGCACATGCTTCATGACCAGCACTGTGCCAAGGCGTCTAGACTTCAAGGCTAGGTCAGACACTGTGATGACCTGAAGCTCCTCATTCTGGGGTCAGCCAAACTTCATGGGATTGCTTATTGCCATGGAAGTGTAGGCTGAGGTCAAGCCAAGGAGAGCGGGGCATGGTGCAGGGCCAGCTTTGGATGGAACACCCCTTCCCCTGACTGTAAGAGGGCTCAGGCCCAGAGACACTCCTTCCCCCTCAGACCTTGCTCTAACTCTCTCTTCCTCTCCCCACACAGGCCTCCCCTTCCATGCAGATGGTGGGGCCTTAATTGGAGGCCTTAATTGTGGCTGGAGTGCTCAGATGAAACTTCCGAAAAGGCCTGAGGAAGGCAAATAGGACCAGCCAGTCTGACTCGTAGCATGTGACTTGCAATTTGGGCTCATGGACCCCTCCAAGGTGGCAAAGGGCATTCTCAACTCCAGCTTCAGCCCCTTCTGAAGACATCTGCAAACTCCAGTGTCCAAATCTTCAGACACCCAGAGAGGTAACCAGTCCTTCCCCCTCCCTGCCAGGTCCTACTTTTCTGGGTGAAATCTTCAGTCTCTGGAGATGTTGCAGGACCCTACCTTCTGCCTCAGGTTATCCCTGCCCTGAGTATGTCCAAAGCAGTACACCAGCCCCCACACTCCCAAGAAATCCACCAAAATGGTGGAGAGCTTGATCCGTTCCGGGTGATAAGAGGACCCCTGAGTACAGCAAAGTTTCTGGGGAGTGAAACTGAGTCCCCAGCAACCCTCCGCAGTGGCATGGCACTATTGGACTGGGGAGGGGGCACTTGGGATGTCTCCTGAATTGTTCTATTTCACCCCCATAGAATGAAGCAACCTGGCTCTGTGAGGATGTTTAGTGGCTCAGCTGCAGCCCTAGAAGCAAAGGTGATTGTGTAATAGGAACCACTGGACTGTCTGGAAATGATTCTCAACCTAGCAACTGGTCTTTCTGCTAAAGACCCAGGGATCTGCCTACCTGCTCACCTCTGCCACTCATGTTCTATGCAGGTAAGAACAGAGGCTACAGGAAATCTGGACATAGGCACAAAGATGCAGCCTAAGGTAATGGGCACAGAGGTATGACAGTACCTGGCTTGACAGGTTCAAAGTGAGCCCAAGATCAGCTCAAGAAAGCAGAGAGAGCTGCAGCTGCTCCCAGAGTTCTCTGGACTCACTGTTTTCTGCAATTACCCCTCCTCATCCCCTCTGCCTCCAGCTACAAAGAAGGTCTAGGAGGTGTAGGTATGGGAGCTGGGAGGGGATTGAGTCCTGTTGGGGAGCAGTCATCTGGGGGTGTTGGATGGAAAGGATAACCTTCCAGCTGAAACCAGACCCCCTGGGGCACATCTCACCCAGGCAGCAAGCCCTTGCCTGGTATGGGGGGAAGAGCTCATAGGGTGGCCCCCGCCAGCAGCCCCATTGGTCACCACTTCCCAATTTTGCCTCTGTAGGCCCTGCATTAACTGTCTCCACAAAGCCCTGAATGGGGGTCCTCCTCCCAGCTCTGGCCAAACGCAGACATTGTGTCAGAACCTGTCATAGAGGCAAGTTTTCCTCCTGGCCTCATCCGTTTACCTGCTAAGGTTTGCCTAATGTCCCATAGCAAGACTCCCATTCCATGTACTCTCAGTGGAACATGGAACTTCCCAGGTGGCACTAGTGGTAAAGAACCTGTCTGCCAATGCAGGAGACAGAGATTTGATCCCTGGGCTGGGAAGATCCCCTGGAGAAGGGCATGGCAACCCACTCCAGTATTCTTGCCTGGAGAATTCCATGGACAGAGGAACCTGGCAGGCTACAGTCCGTGAGGTCATAAAGAATGGGACACAACTGAAGCGACTTAGCATGCACGGAGAACATGGAACCAAACATTATCATCCCCGTTTTACAGATTAGAAAGCTTTAAGTGACTTAGCTTTAATTACTCAGCTAAAGAAGGGCTAGCCTGCTTTTCCTTCTTTCTCTCATGGCCCAGGGTATGTTTTAGAGCTAGAGAAGAGGCCTGGTTAGAATGTGTGTGCTCATGCCAGGGCAGGCTCAACCCTAAGGCGTCTCTCCATACACACCTCCTGCTTGTGGGAACTTTCACTCACCTACAGAGCTGCCAGGAGTGCAGAGACGAAAGCAAGTCAGCCACTCCAGCAGGCTAGGTTGGCTGCCAGAGCTGTGCTGAGTGTCCTTTACTCTCAATCACATTTCTAAGTAACTCATGAATCAAAGGAGAAATCACAAAAGAAACTAGAAATGTTTCAAATTGAATGATAATGAAAAACAGTGTATCAAAACTTATGGGAATGGACTCCCCTGGCGATCCAGTGGCTAAGACTCCCTGCTCCCAAAGCAGGAGGCCTAGGTTCAATCCCTGGTCAGAGAACTAGATCCCACATGCCGCAACTAAAGATCAAAGATCCTGCATGGCACAACTAAGACCTGGCACAGCCAAATAAAAAATATTTAAAAAAATTTTAAAAACTTATGGGAAGCATCTAAAGCAATGCATATTTAAGTAGACTTACTAGAAAAGAAGACTGGTTGAAAATTAACTACATAAGCTTTTTCAAGTGGGGGAAAGATATTTTCAATAAACAGTGTGGGAGCAAGTAACTGTTTTACCTGCACCTTTACCTGCCTTCACAAAAATTAATTTGAGATAGATCATCAATATAATTGTGAAGGTAAGCCAAATAAAGATTCTAGAAAAAACAGAATACCTTCATAACCTTGGAGTAGGCAAAGATTTCTTAAACAGGACAAAGTACTAACCATCAAAAGCCAATAAATTTGACTTCATAAAAACTAAGAACTTCTGGTCATTAATTAAAGATAATTAAGAAAGTAAAGTGATAAGTCACAAACTGGGAAAAGATCATTACAATGAACGCATAGACTCAAAATATGACTCAAAGAATTCCATAGTCATTAAAGAAAAAGGACTTGAACAGACCCTTCACAATAGAGGATTTCCAAATGGCCAACAAGCATATGGAAATGTGCTCAACATCACTAGAGAAATGTAATTCATAGAGAAATCTGAATTAAAACCACAGTGAGATACTGCTATATACTGACTCAGTTCAGTTCAGTCGCTCAATCGTGTCTGACTCTTTGCGACCCCATGAATCACAGCACGGCAGGCCTCCCTGTCCATCACCAACTCCCGGAGTTTACTCAAACTCATGTCCATCGAGTCGGTGATGCCAGCCAGCCATCTCATCCTCTGTTGTTCCCTTCTCCTCCTGCCTCCAATCCCTCCCAGCATCAGGGTCTTTTCCAGTGAGTCAACTCTTTGCATGAGGTGGCCAAAGTATTGGAGTTTCAGCTTTAGCATCAGTCCTTCCAATGAACACCCCGGACTGTCTCCTTTAAAATGGACTGGTTGGACCTCCTTGCAGTCCAAGGGACTCTTAGGAGTCTTCTCCAACACCACAGTTCAAAAGCATCAATTTTTCAGCACTCAGCTTTCTTCACAGTCCAACTCTCACATCCATACATGACCACTGGAAAAGCCATAGCCTTAACTAGACAGACCTTTGTTGTCAAGGTAATGTCTCTGCTTTTAAATATGCTATCTAGGTTGGTCATAACTTTCCTTCCAAGGAGTAAGCGTCTTTTAATTTCATGGCTGCAGTCACCATCTGCAGTGATTTTGGAGCCCAGAAAAATAAAGTCTGACAGTGTTTCCACTGTTTCCCTATCTATTTCCCATGAAGTGATGGGACCGGATGCCGTGATCTTCGTTTACTGAATGTTGAGCTTTAAGCCAACTTTTTCACTCTCCACTTTTACTTTCATCAAGAGGCTTTTTAGTTCCTCTTCACTTTCTGCCATAAGGGTGGTATCATCTGTGTATCTGAGGTTATTGATATTTCTCCTGGCAATCTTGATTCCAGCTTGTGTTTCTTCCAGTCCAGCGCTTCTCATGATGTACTCTGCATATAAGTTAAATAAGCAGGGTGACAATATACAGCCTTGACGTACTCCTTTTCCTATTTGGAACCAGTGTGTTGTTCCATGTCCAGTTCTACCTGTTGCTTCCTGACCTGCATACAGATTTCTCAAGAGGCAGATCAGGTGGTCTGGTATTCCCATCTCTTTCAGAATTTTCCACTGGTAAGAGATAAATAAGAAAACTGTCATATAGCACAGAGAATATAGCCAATATTTTTTATAGCCAATATTTTATAATAACTTTAAATGAAGTCTGATATATAAAAATATTGAATCACTATGTTGTACACCTGAAACGAATACAACATTGTAAATCAACTATACTTTAATTTTTAAAAATCTGTTATAAGCTACTCCCTACCTGTGGGAATATAAACTTCCTGAGACAAGTACTGAATTCTTGACAAATCTGTTATTACAGGTTACAAGTTGAGTTTTCTGATCATGGAGGTAGCTACTAGGAAGGCTTAGTGGGCCATGCATGGGTACTAATTCTCCTAGCCAGTATTGCTTGTCTATGTTAAACACTACTATGTACATGTAGATGTAAACAGGATACCATTAGAATTCACTGTATGTGTAACCTTTTAGTTAATAACAGTTTGGTTAGTGGTGATCTTAATAACTTAATTCAAAAGGAATCAGCATAATCACTGTTTTTGGTGTATGTGAAGGCACTCAGTGGTGTCCAACTCTTTGTGACCCCATGGACTATAGCCCACCAGGCTGCTCTGTCCTTGGAACTTTCCAGGCAAGAATATTGGAGTGGGTTGCCATGCCTTCCTCCAGGGGCTCTTCCCGAACCAGGAATCAAACCTGCCTCTCTCGTGTCTCCTGCATTGGCAGGCAGGTCCTTTACCACTGGCCCACCTGGGAAGCCCTGGTGTCACTGTTGGGCAACCGTAACTCCCAACACCAAATTTTCTCAACTGTTCTATTTAAAAATCTCAGAGGGAGAGGATAACATGCGTTTATTTAATCAGGATTGATGAAATTCTACCTTTTATTTAAGCTAAATTGATAGTTTAAAATTCTATATTTGTTAACCATAAATTATATTGTGAAATAGAGTCATATTTTGTTTCATATTTAATGGCATTTGTTTGACATAATAGGATTTAATATTTGTAAGGTCTCATATGAATTACTTTTCTGCCTGCGCCCTTTAGAAAAAATTGTGAAAGCCACAATATCAGTAATCTCTTCTCCGTAAGGTTCAGTTCAGTTCAGTCTTTCAGTCGTGTCCAGCTCTTTGTGACCCCATGGACTTCAGCAAGCCAGGCTTCTCTGTCCATCACCAACTCCTGGAGCTTGCTCAAACTCATGTCCATCAAGTTGGTGATGCCATCCAACCATCTCATCCTCTGTCGTCCCCTTCTCCTCCTGCCTTCAATCTTGCCCAGCATCAGGGTCTTTTCTAGTGAGTCAGTTTTTCACATCAGGTGGCTAAAGTATTGGAGCTTCAGCATCAGTCCTTCCAATGAATATTCAGAACTGATTTCCTTTAGGATTGACTGATTGGATCTCCTTGCAGTCCAAGGGACTCTCAAGAGTCTTCTGCAACACCACAGTTCAAAAGCATCAGTTCTTTGGTGCTCAGCTTTCTTCACAGTCCAACTCTCACATCCATCCATGACTACTGGAAAAACCATAGCTTTGACTAGACGGACCTTTGTTGGCAAAGTAATATCTCTGCTTTTTAATATGCTATCTAGATTGGTCATAGCTTATCTTCCAGGGAGCAAGTGTCTTAATTTCATGACTGCAGTCACCATCTGCAGTGATTTCGGAGCCCAAAAAAGTAGTCTCTCACTGTTTCCATTGTTTCCCCATCTATTTGCCATGAAATGATGGGACCAGATGCCATGATCTTAGTTTTTTGAATGTTGAGTTTTAAGCCAACTTTTTTACTCTCTTTGACTTTCATCAAGAGGCTCTTTAGTTCTTTGCTTTCTGCTGTAAGGGTGGTGTCATCTGCGTATCTGAGGTTACTGATATTTCTCCTGGCAATATTGATTCCAGCTTGTGCTTCATCCAGCCTGGCATTTCTCATGATGTACTCTGCATATAAGTTAAATAAGCAGGGTGACAGTATACAGCCTTGATGTACTTGTTTCCCAATTTGGAACCAGTCTGTTCCATGTCCAGTTCCAAATTGGAACCATGTCCAGTTGCTTCTTGACCTGCATACAGATTTCTCAGGAGGCAGGTCAGGTGGTCTGGTATTCCCATCTCTTGAAGAATTTTCCAGTTTGTTGTGATCCACACAGTCAAAGGCTTTGGTGTAGTCAATAAAGCATAAATGGATGTTTTTCTGGAACTCTCTTCGTTTCTCAAGATCCAACAGATGTTAGCAATTTGATCTCTGGTTCCTCTGCCTTTTCTAAATCCAGCTTGGACGTCTGGAAGTTCACAGTTCACGTACTGTTGAAGCTTGGCTTGGTGAATTTTGAGCATTACTTTGCTAGCATGTGAGATAAGTGCAATTGTGCAGTAGTTTGAACATTCTTTGGCATTGCCTTTCTTTGGGATTGGAATGAAAACTGACCTTTTCCAGGCCTGTGGCCACTGAGTTTCCCAAATTTGCTGGCATATTGAGTGCAGCACTTTCACAGCATCATCTTTTAGGATTTGAAATAGCTCAACTGAAATTCCATCACCTCCACTAGCTTAGTTTGTACTGATGCTTCCTAAGGCTCACTTGACTTCGCGTTCCAGGATGTGGCTTTAGGTGAGTGATCACACCATCGTGGTTATCTGGGTCATGAAGAACTTTTTTGTATAGTTCTTCTGTGTATTCTTGCCACCTCTTCTTAATATATTCTGCCTCTGTTTGGTCCATACCATTTCTGTCCTTACCTCCGTAAGGTTATCTTCACTTAATGCTGGGCAGAGAACATGAAAAAAGAAAACTGTGGTGTTTACTACAGCTGACCTTCCACCTATCAAGTTTACTGTTTGATACAAGCCCAAGAGATATGAGTGTAATGTTTACTAGAAGATATGTATATACAGTGTTCTTAGCAACTTTATTCACAATAGATTAAAAACAAAGAACAATCCAAATATCCATCAACAGGAAAATGGAAAAATAATGGTGTATTCATACATCTGAGGAGAAGGCAATGGCACCCCACTCCAGTACTCTTGGCCTGGAAAATCCCATGGACAGAGGAGCCTGGTAGGCTGCAGTCCATGGGGTCGCGAAGAGTCGGACACGACTGAGTGACTTCACTTTCACTTTTCCCTTTCATGCATTGGAGAAGGAAATGGCAACCCACTCCAGTGTTCTTGCCTGGAGAATCCCAGGGACAGGGGACCCTGGTGGGCCGCCGTCTATGGGGTCGCACAGAGTCGGACACGACTGAAGTGACTTAGCAGCATACATCTGACAACTACACAGCAATAAAAGTGAATGAACTGCTGTACACAACACAGAGGAATCTCACATACATAAGGTTGAATGAAAGGTGTCAGCCACAGAAGAGTGAATATGGTATGATTCTACTTACAGTCATTCAAAGCCATAAACTATAATAAATGGTGATACAGCTCCATAGTGGTTAACTTGGGGTATTATGGACTAAGCGAGGGAAACTAGGAAGACTTACGCAGCACTGGAAATGTTTTCTGTCTGGGTGGCAGTCGTATGGGTTTCCTTTTCACTGTGGGTTCTTCCCACACTTTGGACTTTCACATGATTTTTACTCATACTTGAACCTCTCTCGTTGCACCTCTCCTCAAAGCAGCTTGTGGTGTTTGAAAAGTTCTTCATACCTTAGACCAGAAATGACCCCATGGAGGTGGTGGCAGTGGGTGCCAGGAGAAAAAGGGTACCTAGTGTGGGGGTCAGTGCTGAAAACTGTTTCCCCAGCTTGTTGTCCTTATGTGTGTTTGTCTCATCTCTTGTGACATTTGTTTTCTTCCCTGTCCCTGGGGAAATCTTCAAGTTGTAGACTTCTAGGATTTGCAGATTTTACAGTGTGATTCTACTTCTAGTTTTGTCTGTAGCTTATTTCTCCTGGGGAAAAGATAATAATTTCCTAAAATCCATATGAATGTGAAGAAAAGCAGTATTTTCCTGGTTGTCACTGATTTTTTTTTACAGTGTTAAAAAAATGCTATCAATGAGATGACAGCAGTTGTAATGAACAGAAAGCTTGGTTCAAACTGTCTTCAGTTATAAACATAATGTATTGGCTTATGTAATTGAACACTCCAGAAATGGAGCTGGTTTCAGTTGAATGTTGACACAGTGCCTTTTGATTATTTTTTTAAATGGATCATTTTATTTATTTACTTGGCTTCACAAGGTCTTAGTTCTGGCATGCAGAATCTTTAATCTTCATTGCAGCATGTGGGATCTTTAGTTGTGGTATGTGAACTCTGCATTCTGAAAGGAAGAAGGTAGAGAGTAACCTCAGTACAGCTTTTGCACAGTTGTTTATCACAGGAATGCTATGGGCCCTGGAGTTTCCAGCTTCACAACCCCCGGCCTCCTCTAAGCCATACCCTCAGCTTCCTGCCTCCAGCCTTGAGGGGCTCAGCTCATGCCTGCACTTCAGTTTTCTTCTTCCTGGGAACTAAGGCCTCTCAGGACCTCAGCTGGGGCCTGCTCCCTGGGGCCTGCAAGGGGAACTGCTGGCTCTCGGGGCCTTCCCCTTGTCCAGAAGAGAAGGAAGAAGGCCTGAGGATTCCCTGTTGGGTGAGAGTCAGCCTCCCCAGGCTATCACTGGTCTTCAGAAAGGTTAAGCCAACTAGGGCGGCTGCCTGGACACCTTGCTTGGGTTGGTGGGGTGTGGAGGGCAGCACTTTCTATCTTGTGAGCTACATCATCATCCAATTTCAGTATCATAAATAGCATAGCAACCTCATCTTATGAGCCCCCTGATGTGATGCAGTAATCATCAAACTAGTATTCTTACCAGCATGGTTTACCACGAATCTGATCTTGAGGAAGCAATCAGGTAAATCCAGAATACTGTATCCAGTGCTAAAACTGGCTTCGACTCCTACAAAAAGTAATCAGACAAAAAGACCAAGTGTAGGGCAGAGAGTACTCTTCTATATTAAAAGAGACTACAGAGACCTCACCACCAAATATGTAAACCTTGTCTCCTGAACTGAAATAAAAATGCTACAAGGGACATTCTTGAGACCAGTGACTGAATGGCTGTTGATTTTCATGAATGTAATGGTGGTGCTCTGATAGTGCAGAGGGGCTCTCTTAGCCTCAACATTTTGGGGCCAAATAATTCTGTCCTCTGGGAATTTAGCAGCATTTCTGGTCCCTGCCCACTAGGTGTCAGGAGCACCAAACCTGTTCAGGTGCAACAAGCTGAAGAGTCAGATGTTTTAGGATTAGCAGAGGAATAAAATTTCCCAGGTGGTGCAGTGGTAAACAATCTGGCTGCCCGTGCAGAAGACTTGGGTTCGACCCCTGGGTTGGGAAGATTTTGGAAGAGGAAATGGCAACCTACTCCAGTGCTCTTGCCTGGGAAATTCCATGGACAGAGGAACCTCAGGGGCCTACATTTCACGGGGTCACAAAGATCAGACACAACTGAGCACACAGGAATGAAGGCTGCCTCTTGTCATGAGAAACACTTGAAAATGGTTAAATGGTGAATTTTAAGTTACATGAATTTTTTTCTTAGTTAAAAAAAATATAAATCAAAAATGTCTCTGGTCCAGTGGTTAAGACTCTATACTCCGACTGCAGGGGGCACAGGTTCAATCCCTGGTTGGGGGACTAAGATCCCGCATCCCACATGCCGCATGGTACAGCCAGCAGCCAAAAAAGTCTCCACTTGACTTTGTCAGCTATCCCCTGGGGGACAGAATCACCCCTGGCTGAAACCACTGGTGCAGAGAGTACACTGCTGGAGGGGGCGGGGGTGGGGCAGGAGGGAATGCAGGCCAAAGGACTGGGTAGGGAAGTACCTTATTTGTAACTTACTTTCAAATTGCAAATGCAGTAAAATGTTCACCATTGGCGACACTAGGTGACAGGTGTATGTGTTGTTCATTTGACTATTCTGTCAACTTTCTATAGACTGATTTAAAAAAAAAAAAAGAATTCAACTTGGAATTTTTTGTTTACAGCATCCCAAGGGACCCCTGACAGGTGCCAGCTGCACAGCGTTCTTTCAGGTGCCGTTCTCATGAGTGCCTGCATTGGGTGAGCTGCTTCATCCTCCGAGGGAGGACTCTTTCCTTCTCTCTCTCACTCCCTTGCTCCCTCCCTCCCTCCATCCTCCTGCCCTATCTCACTCCCAGATTCCTTGAACATACTGATCTATCTGTGCTGCACACTCACCTATGGAAAGAATAGCATCCTGTGACCCATTACACACTCAGCCTGGTGCTGAGGCTGGGCTCTGTCAGTTCCTTGGTAGTGAGTGTTCTCTCCTGTGGTCGCTTTAAAACACAGTCATGAAATTCTTTAGTATTGTTCCATTTAGAGATGGGGGTCTATGACCCGTCTCCTTGAATATGGACTCCACAGCTACTTAACCGGTAGAATATGGTGGAAATGACACTGTATTAGTTTCCAGATCTAGGCCTTAGAAAACTAGCGTCTGCCCTTTTGTGTCTCCTCTGAGATGTTGTTGCTGGAACTCAGCTGCAGTGCTGTAAGGAAGCCCAGGCCACCCCATGGAGAGGCACATGTGGAGGGGAGCAGCATAGAGCGCGCACGTGAAGGCCTTGTGAGGGAGTCCTCGTGGACCTGGATTCTCCTGCGCCAGCTGTGTGTGTGTTGGGAGGAGGGGGTGCAGGACGCAATGATGAACTGTCCCCACTGAGTTCGGCTCATTTTGTAGATTCATGAGCAAACTACATGCTTGCGGCGTTTTAAAGTTACTAATGTCAGGAGTGGTTTGTTTGCAGTGATAGGTAATTGATGCATCCCCTACTGGGGGTGGAGGGGGCAGAAGAGGCCAGCTTGCTATCCCCACAGCTGGGTCCTAGATCAGTGCTTGTTCCTTCAACAAGTACCTATTGAGTGGCCACCAAGTGCTGGACACTGTACCAGAGGATGAGGAGTTAGCAGTGAATGAGGTGGGCCTCATACTAGGCCACCTACCTTGCCTGGTGGGCACAGCTCAGGCACAGAAATGAGACGACTGTAGCCTCAGCCTGAGAAAGGGGGAGGGAGAACTGTCTGTGGGGGGGAGGGGCGCAAGGGGGCGGCAGGGGGTGAGGGGGCAGGGGCGGTGAGGTGGGGTGGGGGGGGGTGGCGAGAGGGGCGGGGGGTGGGTATGTTATTTCTAAGCTAAGACCTGACTCTTGAAAAGGAGTCACCCATGCAGAGAAGCAGAGAAAGGGCAGATGGAGTACCATGTACCTGTTCTGGCTACGGTCGCCAGATTTGGCAAATAAATAAATAAAAATTTAGCATCCAGTTAAATTTGAATTTCATATAAACAGCGAATCGTTTTTTAGTATATATATACGTGTGTGTGTGTGCGCACGCGCGCCCCATGCAATATTGGGGACATTCTGAAAAATTGTTCATTATTTATTTGAAATTCAGGTTTAACTGGGAGTCCTGTATTTTATCTGGCAACCCTAGTTCTAGGGGAGAAGGAGAGGAGGGAAAAAACGCTCCTGATTTCAAGGGACAGTTCAGAAAGCCAGATGTAGCACACAGGCAAACAGCACCCAGAGGCAAGGGAGATAAAGGTGAGTAGGAGCAAAGTCATGAAAGGTCAGCCTGCTGAGGTCCCTTTTGAGTTTTGCCCTGAAGCAGTGGGGAGCGGTGGGAGGTTTAGAGCAAGGGAGAGACACAGTGGTTGTGTATTTTAGAGTTTGCAGGCTGCTGTGTGAGGGGTGGGAGCATGTAGCAGGAAATCAAGAGAAAGGTGTCTCTTGCCCTGCGGTGCCTGTCCTCTGCGTTGCTGCCACGAAGCCTTGAGAACACTGGGGGACGAATCTCCCCACTTTTTTTTTTTTCCTACAATGTGTTTTAAGCCATAAATTTCCCTTAACCACTGCCCCAGGATATCTCATAAGTTTTGATATGTTTAGGTTTTATATCACTCCATTCAGAATATTTTCTAATTTCCCTTAATATGTCTCTGACCTATGGATTCTTTATGTGTGTTGTATGACTTCCACATATTTGAGATTTTTCCATGTATCTCATTGTCATTTATTTTCATTTCCTTCCACTGTGGGCAGAGGACATACTTGGCACATTCTTTGGATTTTATGAATATCGTTTGGTGGGTGAACATATGGTCTATCATGGTGAAGGTAGCACGTTTTCTGGAAAAGAAAGTGACTGCTGCAGCTGTTGAGTTTCATGCTTGTAAATGTCACTTCCAGTCAGGGTGGTTGACAAAGTTCTTCTGCTCTTCTGTATGTTTCCTCATTATTTAGTCCAGAGCTATTCTGTCCTCTGATGGTGTGGGGTGTAAAAAGCTTCAATGATTGTTATAGTTTAGCCTCGTCTCTGTTTTTGTCAGTTTTTTTCTTCAAATGTTTCAAAGCTCTGTTACTGCACACACACACATGCATGTATGATTATTATAATTATGTCCATAGGGAGTTCCCTGTGTAGCTTGGGTAACACTCATCCCCTTAAAGTCCACCATGTCTGATAGCATTACCACCACCACAGCTTTCCTAGGCTCACTGCCTGCTTAGCATATCTTTATCCATTCTTTACTTTCACCTGATTCGTGTCTTTATATTTAAAGTGAGCCTTATTATAGACAGCATATACTAATAGTTGGGTCTTTTCTGTTCACTGGAGGATCTCTGCCCTTTAATTGGTATTTTAGTACATTTACATCTAATCATTACACACATTATTGATATGGTTGACTTAGTTCCAGGATTTTACTACTTGCTTTCTGGTTTTCCTCTGTTTTTATGCCTCTGTTCCTGTTTGGATTGTGAAGGAAGAATATACCATTTTTGACACTCTATTCCAATCATTTATCAGGTTCTGTGCTAATTTTGAGTGATTAAAAAAATTTTTAGGTATTTATTTACTTTTAAACATTTATTTATTTGACCGTACCAGGTCTTAGTTGTGGCGTGTGGGATCCAGTTGCCTGACCTGGGGTTGAAGCTGGGTCCCCTGTATTGACAGCATGGAGTCTTAGCCACTAGTCCACCAGGGAAGTCCCTTTGAGTAATTTTTAGAACTGGAATTAACTCTGCAGCAGGTCCAAGGCTACAGTATGAGCAGTCCTGCCACTTCCATCAAACAATCAGGTAGATTCCATTGTAGAGGAAGATGCTGTAGGGAGCCTTGGGCAAGCCCCAGCCAACATTAGAAGAGTAATTGCTGACCTTGGAATTGACTGAGTTCATGACTGTGGGTGGTCATGTGACCATGTGGCTAGACCTGCCTGTCATGATCTGGGTGCTGGCAGACCCACAGAATCATTAGGTTGGTCAGGCCAGGCATCCAATCCATCATTGTTTAGATGTTGTATATCCCAGATCAAGCTTAGGCAGATCCAAATAGTATAACTGATATCTATAAACAGATGGTTCAAACACCAGTGTTTCCTAACACTGTTGCCCTGATGCCTCTTACATCATCTCACACCCATACATTATGTGGTGTATCCAGAAAATGGCTAATAGAAGGGGAGAAGCCCCAAACTTGGTTCAAGGACACATTATCTTGGTATGAAGGAGACAAACTGAAAATGAACTGCTCTTCCATTACACCCCCAGCTGTGAGAGGAGGTCTCCCTAGTGGAGAAAATTTTGAGCAGTGCACGTAGCCAGAGGTGAAAGCAAGAGCTGCTTCATGGGCCTGAGAGCTGTTTTGTCACAGCCTGCTCGAAAGGGTCCCACAGTTGTTTAATGCTCTGCTGTCGCCATCTTGAAATTCATAATTGTTCTGAGCAAGGTGCTCTGCACTTTTATTTTGCACTGAATCCCACAAAACAGGTCCTGGGTAAAAGATTCCAAGACAAGTGCAGAATAGAGGACCCATAGAAGTTAAGACTGCCTTGATCTGTATGTGCCATGATACCTGTATGTGTGTGTGTGTGTGTGTGTGTGTCTGTATGCACAGCAGAATGCTACTTGTTAGGTCCTCAAAAATGATGACTATTGTTACCCTCTGTTGTTGATGATGACTATGAAGATAATGATAAGAGTTATTGGACTCCTCCAGCATTGTTCTTCAGACTTCATTTAAGCCTGATTAACTCACTATCCATGAGCCATCCCTCTGTTTTGCTTCACTGAAATGAAAACAGTGAAAAGATGCAAAGCATTTTTTATTCAAGCGGTGCCTTTGACCCTCAGGAATTTAACACAAACACATACCTAGGCTTTCAAACACCCACTAAGGTTTTACACACTCTTTGTTTAACCCGCATCCAAACAGTTGCATCAACAGTTCCTAAAATCCCATCCCACCCCCCACCCCGCTGCCACAGAGTCTCAGAATTCACACAGACAGGCACCCACATACTCCCAGGTTATCTGGGTGAATGTGGGTGATGTCTGTACGATTCCACCAGTTCGGTCTGAAAATTCTTGCCAGGGACAGCTGATGAGCAACCCTATCATTTTCATTTGAAAATTTCTATCACAGATTAGAAATTATGCATGTGTATGATTTCTAGTGCCTAAGAAGGATGAGAAGGGTTGGCGTCTTGAAAGGGCACTAGGTATATTTCTATAGTTTTCTAGATTTCCAGGGGGAGCCAGAGGTTGTGATTATGTGAAAACTTAGCAAGGAAACAGAGGTGATTCTGTGCCCTTGTGGAGTTTGGGGATCCAAAAACTCTGAAAACGCCTTAAGTTGAGCCACTGGGGATACAAGAGCCCTGGTTTAAGGAGGGCTACCTATGTCAAGGAGTAAACCAGCAATTCCACCACTGCTCATGATACAACATATCTGGGGGGTTAAAGTTTAAAAGCCAGGACCAAGAGAGGGTGGGCAGGAAGGACGGTGTCACCTGCTCCTTTCATATTTCCTACAAGAAAGAAAGCCCGGCGGAGACTCCTGGCTCAGTAAATGAGTCACTGGCTTTATAAGCCAAGAGAGATGGAAGACAGACTCCAGGAAACAAGCAAGGAAGAGGCTTGGAGAAGGTTTTCAGCTTCAGTGTGAAGCTGTCAAGTTTCTATGCTCTTGTGGGAACTGAAGAAAACCAACAGTGAGACAGTGAGAAAGACTAGAGAAACAGCAAGGGACCAGACAGGGCTCAAGTGAGAGCCTGTGCATTGGGGCAATTTAGAATGACTGATAAAACGAACTGGGCAAATTATCCAGGCAGCTTTAGAGAGGGAGAAAATCCCCCAGTGTTTCAAGGCCCCGCAACCAGTCCTAATCCAACAGAATTCACAGCCACTGAGCAAGTCATCGCACTTGTGCCAGGCGACAGGAGGAAGATTCAAAGTGTGAGCCACTGTGCCGAGCCTCAAAGGCTTCTTGACACCTAGGATAGGACTGTTCAGACACATTGAAAGTCAGGCTAAATTTCAGGCAGAGGCCTGGATCAGAGAGAGCAGGACTCCTTGGAAGAAATGAATGGAGAGCAGTTTGGGGAACAGAAGCACAAGAAAAGACTGGATGGATCCTTTCTCTTTTCTCATTTTGGATTATTTGTTTGCTTAGCCTATTTAGGGAGGTACATCTCCTAAGTTTCAAGCAGTATATTTGACACTTTGTTTATTTTCTGAGCGATTCAATTTGCCAGTGTTTACTGAGCTCCCTGAGGAAGTGAGCTGGGCCCAGGCACGGAGCAGGTAGAGGGCATAGCAAAAGCGAAGGCCCAGAGATGGGAACCCACAGAAAAGTCTCAGGGAAGAGTCGGGAGTCCCTTGGGGGCCAGAGTGGGATGAGAGAGCTGAGGCCTTAGGGAAGACCGAGCTGATCTTCAGACTCCAGCCTGGTGGGGAGCCGGATGAGTCCTGGAGAGATTCTGGCCCCAAGAAGCCGAGGCCAGGTGGGGGAGGTCCTCCTCAGCACATTCTCTTCCATGTGACTCTGGGGGTATTAATAATTAACCCAGGGGCCCGCACAGCTGCCACCACCGCCCTCAGGCCCTCCCTGTGTGACATCCAGGCCACACTCCTGCTGCACAGCTCTGTGGGAGAAAGGAGTCCTGTTAGATACTTTTATCAGATGTGCTGGCCTGGAGTCCCCCTCACACCAGTCTGCCTCTTGAGATAGCCTCTGCCAGCTCTCTGGGCTTCCAAAGAGACTGGGCTGATGGCCGCCTTCCCGGCAGGCCAGAGACTTACCAACTCTCTGCTGGTCAGAGTCCTTCGGGCCCTCCAGAATCCTGACTCAATTCAACAATGACATCTCGGGGAGCAGGGCAGTCCTGGGAGGGAAGGTAAGCATCTTGGTTCCCATCCCAGCCTGGCCACAGATTCACTGGCCTCAGGCCTGGCCTTGCTGTCTTTGCAGCTTGATGACTTTGGAGATCTAGGGCCTCTGAGTGTGGGAACTGGGCAGAGTCTGGTGCCTGATCTAGAACCAGCCTTGGTGTCAGATCCCTGGAGAGGAGCAGGTGACCCTTTGGGGAGAGGAAGCAGACAAGGGCTGTGGCAGGAGAAGCACAGGGCATTGTGAGAGCAAAGAAGAGGTTGCTGACCTGGCTTGGGATCCAGAGGAAGTAGTGTCTGAGCTGAGACCTGAAGGGTGGTCAGGAGGCACCAGGTGAGGGAAAGAGAAAAAAGATGCTAGAACAGCTTATGCAAGGACACGGGGACATAGGAAAGCAGGATGTATTCGGGGAACAAAGAAGTTCAGTCTGGCTAGAGCTGGGACCTCATGGGGAGGAACTGGCCAGAGAGTAAGGACCAGCAGGGAAGTGAGAAGGCACAGGGCCTGATAACGCCGGAGCCATCCAGCGGCTCTGTGGGGAATGGACCAGGCTGGGTGAAACCAAGGAAAGGACTGCAGGTGGTGCCTTGGCCAAGGGGCAGGGAGGATGGGGCAGACCTAGTGGCTGAAGAGGTGTCAGAGGAAAGGCCCCCCCCGCTCCAGACTAACCTGAGAACCTGGGAGGGAGAGCAGTTCTGAGGAGACGAGATGGGGTCGACTTTACACAGTGAGTTTGGGATGCCCAAGGGTCATCTTCAGTGGGGAAACAGCACAAGAGATGGGGAGCCAGTGCTCAAGGCATCACTGTGGAACAGAAACAAAGGCCTGGACATTGTCAGGATGGGCTGGGGAAAAGAATCAAGGATGAGGGGAGGGGGCCCGGCACCCTGTGAAGCCCATTGTGGGGCATCAAGAGATGTAGCCAGAGCAGCAGCTAGAAACCCAAGAGGAGCAGTCAGAGCAGCCAGAGAAGTTTCAGAAGAGGGGGGCGGTCAAGTCAAAGGCAGAGAGGACTGAGAAGCTGAAGGTCAGGGACCTTTCTACAAAGAGGCTCAAGCAGTGAAGGGGGGTTTAATGGTGGTAGTGGGCTTCCCCAGTGACCGTGATATGTAATTAGGTCTGAGTGTGAGCAAGACCGCTGCACGGGGCTGAAGAACTTGTGCACTGCACACTCCAGTGCGCACATCTTTCTACAAAAATGTAACTTGGGATAAGTGGGCACCCCCTGGAGTTTGGCGGTATTTTGTGAAGCCTGTTTGTTACTGCAGTGTGGAGACTTCCCACACGGTGGCGCCAAAGACCAACACCGTAAGTCTTGGGCTTGGCTAGGGCAGGGCAGGGGTCGGTTTGATGAAGATGGTTGGCCTCCAGGTCGTCATCCCACGTGTGGTGGGTATTGCCGTGGGTATTGCCCGATGCCAAGTGGCTAGGACCTTGCCCACCTCGACGCCCTCCAAATCTCTGTCGAACAGTTCTAGCAGAAAGGAACTCAGAAATAAGCTACGCCCCACTGTAGCCTTTGCCAGAGGGGCTGGCCTGAATGGGTCCCAGGGGACCAACTCATCCCATGATCTGGGAGAGGCATGGTCATCTCTCCCACTTGTCCCTTAGGAGAAGGGAGTCTCAGGAAGGAAGGAAGAGCGCCTTGCCCAGCCTGAGGGACACAGTCACCCCACCCCACCAAGGCCCAGCTCACAGATCCCCCTGGAGGCCAAAGCTGGCTCAGCAGGAACAGTGGCAGAGATGGCCCCACCTGGGAGAGAGAACCCAGGGAAGTCACCTAATGTGCCTGGAGTAGAAGCTTACCCCCACCTGGTGTAGTGGCAGGCCTGGAAATGCCTGAATGCATGGCGTAAGGGGCCATGGTGTCTTTGAAAATGATGACATGTTTATTGCAAACCATTCTTTGAATAAGTAAATACAAAGAAGAAAATAAAGCCAGGTGAAATTATGCCCAGAGATGATGGCCACTGCTGGCATGAAAACTGGACCTCTCCACATCATTGAAAAATACCGTCATCCATACATCACCCAGACCCAAAACTCTGGCATGATCTAGAATGGTGGCCTCTCTAGACCTCACATCCCATCAGCCCCCAGCCCTCCATTCTACCTCCTGAGCCTCTGCCCCAATTCTGGCTCAGGGATGAAACTCCTGATGGCTCTTGGGGGCAGTGGATGCAGGTTTGAGCCAAGGAGGCTCCTGCTACTGGAGAATGGAGTGGCTTTTCTGGTGCCTTACCCCAGCCTTCCATGACTACTGTGTTGAGCACTTTTCCCTATTCAGAGATACAAAACCCTCACTCCCTATTATGCCCAACTCTCAGACACACACAGTGGGCAGTAGCTGTGATTGGAGGTGGTCCAGGCTGGGACTGAAGGTGAATGGAGTTGGTGGTAGGAACAGGCATACCTACAGCCCAAGATTTACCCCCTTTCAAGCCCACAACTGCCACACCACTCACTGAAGTGCCTTAGCAGAGCATGGTGCCCTCCTCCTGCTCTCATGTGACCTCTTGGTAAACGAGTTGACCATCATCACCTCTGAACTGTCTCTAGCCTTGATCCCTCTTTCCTCTATGCATGTGTCCAACTGCCTTCCGGCCATCTCCTCCTGGATGGCTAGTCCCCAGACCCCTCAGAGGCCACCTGCCCAAACTGACCATATCACCTTCCCATAACGTGCCTCTCCAGGCCTCTCCACATCATTGAAAAATACCATCATCCACCCATCACCCAGACCCAAAACTGGCATGATCTAGAATGCTGGCCTGTCTAGACTTCACATCCCATCAGCCCCCAGCCCTCCATTCTACCTCCTGAGCCTCTCTTAAATGTCTCTATCTCTACTGCCCCCATTCTGGCTCAGGCCACCGTGACTTTAGCAGGGAAATGATAGCAGCCACCTTGCTGCCTCTACCTGTCCCCCCTAAGCACCGCCTGAGTGACCTTTGCAAACCAAAGGCACGACCACAGAATTCCCCAGCTTAAAGCCCAGGCTATCTATCACCCTCCATACTCTTAAGCTAGTGCCCAAAGCCCGTCACCAGGTGTCCACATCCCCCAACACATACACAGTTCTCCCACCACACTTTCTGCTTCCTGCCAGCAAAGGAGGCTGCTCCTCCCTACTGCACCTTGAACTCTGCTGTGCTCTCTCCCCAGACATTCCTCCGAAGACCTGCCCATTGCCTGCCTGCCGAAGGAGTCCTTCTGGGGGCTCCTTGTTGGGGCTTCAACTTGCCCTGCCCCTACAAAGCCCTTCCTAACCAGCACACACACTTTCTCCCACACAGACCGATGTGCACACAGACACAGTCACAGTCACTCGCATTGGTGACATAAGAGGTGTAGAGACTCAGGGATGATCTGTCCTCATTGACAGCCCCTGAGCTCAGGGACTGGGGGGCCTGACCTCTGTCCCCTTACTTCTGGTACCCCCGGGGCCAAGCATACACGAAAGCTTCCTGAGTGAGTATCTGGTGAATGAATGAATGTGTACTGAGGTGTGTGACCACAGGCACCTTGGGGGGCAGACTTTTTATTCTGTTCCCTCACAGCCATGGTGGGAGTGGGGCAGGGTGAGGGAAGCTTCCATTTTCCTGGGTTGTGGGACTCAAACTGCATTACTTTCAAAAGTGGAACTAGCTGTGCCATATGTGAGGAACTGGGATTCACTATGGTTCTCACCACCCTCTGAGATCTATTAGAGGGATTTTTTTTCTCAGAGCAGAGCCCATTCCTCCAGGAATGAAGACGATGATTCAGGGCTCTGCCGTAGCTCCCAGCCAGCGCCAGGAGAGGACTATTCAGGGAATGAGCCCGACTCAGAGCCAAACAGATTAGGATTCAGTGAGCTGAGCTGAAGCTCAGACTCCACCCCTTCCTCTGACCACAGAAAGAGGCCTCTGTGAAATGGGTTTCAGCTGAGTCCTACCTCCCCTGGCTCACTGGTTACTTGGAAGAGGCCTCTAGCACCCCCTGATTCTCAGACGCTGTCCCTCCCTCAGGACCCCTGAACAGAGTGGCAGAGGGCCAGGTGAAGCCTTGGGGGTCCTGTCTGCTGGAGGTCGCCCCATCCATCCCTGGCCCTGGTGGGAAAAGGGTGGGGAACCAGGACTGGTCACAGACAAGGACAGTAGGTGGTGATAGGTCCTCAGAAGGGGTGAGTGGGAAGCCAGAGGACACAGGTTTCTAGGAGGAGGTGACGTTTGAGCTGTTTTTCAAGTGAATAAGGGAGAGGAGCATCCACGGAGAAGGGAAGCTGGAAGAGGAGGCCAAGGCCAGAGAGGAGGGAGCATGTCCAGGGAGCCTCAGGGAGGCTGATGTGGTGGAAACAGAGCAGGAAGGGCTGGCAGGACAGGTGGGAGATGAGGTCATCTAGGCCACATCTCTTGTGTCTTGGAGGCCCCACCACAGTCTGGATTTACCCTGAGGACATTGGGGAACCAATATGACCTGATATATGGTTTAAAAGATCATTCAAGGAAATTCCTAGGCAGTCCAGTGGTCAGGACTCCATGCTTCCACTTCAGGGGGCCTGGGTTTGATCCCTGGTTGGAGAACTAAGATTCCATAAGTAGCATGGCACAGCCAAAAAAAATCACTCGAGTTGTTAGTACATAGAAGGAGGCAGGAAGGCCAGAAAAGGCCACATGCAGAAATGTGGCCAGACACCAGACAGAGACTGATGACTGTGAAGAGCAAGGGCATCGTCTGTTAAAAGTGGGAATTTTCTGGAAGTGGAATTCCAGACCAAGAAAGAATTCCTTGGACAGTGCCCTAGTAAGCCCCTGTAATCACTGCTGCCTCATCAGTGTGTGCGTGCGTGTGTGCTAAGTCACTGCAGTCATGTCTGACTCTTTGCGACCCCATGGACGGTAGCCCGCCAGGCTCCCCTGTCCATGGGATTCTCCAGGCAAGGATACTGGAGTGGGTTGCCATTTCCTCCTCCTGCAGATCTTCTCAACCCAGGGATCAAAGTGTTGTCTTATGTCTCTTGAATTGGCAGGCTTAAAACTCAACATTCAAAAAACTAAGATCATGGCATCCGGTCCCATCTATTTACTTCAAGGCAAATAGATGGGGAAACAATGGAAACAGTGACAGACTTTATTTTCTTGGGCTCCAAAATCACTGCAGATGGTGATTACAGCCATGAAATTAAAAGATGCTTGCTCCTTGGAAGAAAAGCTGTGACAAACTTAGACAGCATATTAAAAAGCAGAAACATTACTTTGCTGACAAAGGTCCATCTAGTCAAAGCTATGGATTTTCCAGTAGTTGTGTATGGATGTAAGAGTTGGATCATGAAGAAAGCTGAGTGCCAAAGAATTGATGCTTTTGAACTGTGTTGTTGGAGAAGACTCTTGAGAGTCCCTTGGACAGCAAGGAGATCAAACCAGTTAATCCTAAAGGAAATCAGTCCTGAATAGTCATTGGAAGGATAGATGCTGAAGCTGAAGCTGCAATACTTTGGTCACCTGATGTGAAGAACTGACTCACTGGAAAAGACCCTGATGCTGGGCAAGATTGAAGGCAGGAGGAGAAGGGGATGAGAGAGGATGAGATGGTTGGATGGCATCACCAACTCAATGGACATGAGTTTGAGCAAGCTCCAGGAGTTGGTGATGGACAGGGAGGCCTGGCGTGCTGTAGTCCATGGGGTCACAAAGAATTGGACACAACTGAGCAACTGAACTGACTGAGCACTACCTGGGAAGCCCCAAGCAAGGGCACCAGGACAACTGTATGCCACTGCTGCCCCGTGGACCAACATGCAACCAGACCTGAGTCCTCAGTGAGTGTCGAGTGAATTAATAAACAACAGAACAACCTCTGGTAGCAGGAGGATGGGTGCAGGGAAGGGGTGAATGTGAGACATGTTAAGGGCATAGGGTCTACAGGACTAGGAGGCTGAATTGAGGTGGGGTGAGAGAGAGGGACGCCAGGGGTTCATGCATTTACTCGTGCGTTCACTCTCATTCAACAATGGGAATTTTTTGAATTCGTGAGCCAGGGACACTGGAGAGCTGTACATTAGGAGAGCTGTATCGCCTACAGAGCTTAGAGCCTCACAGTGAGCACACATGAGCACACGCACTTCCTGGTGGTGACACAAAGGCATGAGTCCATAGGACGTGGGGACAGAAAGTACCAAGGAGAGGCTGTCTTCAGAGAAGGTGGTCAGAGTTTGCCTTGCTGTGAAGATGACTTTACACGTGGGCACGGACAGACTGGTGCCAGTTTTGAGAGCTCCAGAGAGGCCCAGCCTCGCTCAGGTGGGAGCCTGGGTGTTTTGCAGTGGTGCTTTGCAGAAATGAGAATCAGGGAAGAAAAGTCCCTCTGGGAAGGTCATGAGATCTGGTGGGTCATCCAGGGGCTCAGAACAGGAGAGGGCTCTGCACAGAGGAAGACTTGGGATGTTCAGCAGTGGATGGATGAAGTCCTGTGACTGGATGATATTATAGGGTGGAGGGAACAGAAAGAAGAACCCAGTCTCTGGAAGCAGTCCCCAGGTCTACTGATACAGAAAAAAAAGGGTGCTGCAAAGGAAGGCAAAGAGGAGGAGCTGGAGACGGGGGAGAATGGGGTGACTTGTGTCTCTGGTAAGAGAGGATGAGGGAGAGGATGTCAGTGCCCCTGAGGGCCCATGCCGCCCTCACTCCAAACCTCTGGATAGTCAAGACCAACCCTCAGGAGGAAAAGAGGCAGATATTTAGAAATCTTTTAAAATCCCTCAAACCACTTCTGGATATCTGTGCAGCCTCTAAAGATGATAGACTACAGAGTGAAGCCTGATGGGTGGGAGAGCTTTCAGGGTTGGAGAGCTTTCAGGGTTGGAGAAGACCAGTGTTATTTTACTGAGGGGAAGGGTGGGGGAGTGGAGCTGACCCTTTGAGTTCAGTGTGAGGTCAGCCATGAGCTCCACCTCAGCCCACACCAGGGGAGAGCCAGCATTGTAGCCCCTTACTGAAAAGACTGGGTTCTGGCCCCCTTGGCCAGCAGGTACCCAGATCTTGCCAGGGTCCTCACCCATGCTCCCAGAGTGAGCCTGAGCTCCACAGATGCTGGTACCCAGGGAGTGGTAAACACGTGGCCTAGCTAAGAGCTCAGACTTACTGGCCAGATAGTGGCAGGAAGGGCAGCCTGCCCCCAGAGCAGGGAAACTGAGGCTGGCAGAGGGGCAGGGCTGAGAAGCAGTGTCCAGACCCAGAAGGTGTCTGTCTGATGAGCAGGCTTCAGGCCTTCCTATTCCGCTCCCTGAAACTGGCCCTGATCATTTCCTCCAGCCAGCCCAACCCAGCAGTGGTCGATCCAGGACCTGTTTCAGATATAGGGGCCTGAAAGTTCTCGTGGAGCCCACGGGATCTGTGGAGATACCAGGCAAGCCAGGCTCCCCGGTGCACTAGATTTGGGGGAAGCGACTTAGCAACAGCAGCAGCAATAGGAAGGAATGTCTCCTTCCTGCCTTTGCTAATGGTTCTCCGAAAGCCGCCCAATTCCCGTGGATCCCGACCCCAAGCGCTGAGAACTCTCAGCGCCTGCGTAACCTCCAGGATCCCTCTCGTCTCCACCCTGCCCGGTCAAGCCGGTGGACGCCGCGGGCCACCCCCCTGCCGGGTTAGCAGAGAGGGCGGAGCGAGTCGCGGGCGCCTCCAGGGGTGCTAGAGCCTCCGGCGCGCAGGGGGTGGGGCCCAGCCGGCCAGGGGAGGAGCGGGGCGTCTGGGCGGCAGGCGGCGGAGCAGAGGGAGGGGCGGGCACCGGCGGCCGCGACAGCGGCAGCTGCGGCGCGACCTGACCCGGCAGCGACGAGTGCACGGAGAGAGCGAGGTCCGCTCAGCCAGCGCAGCCATGTGAGTGTCCCCGCCGTTTCCGGGGCCCGGGGCGGCGGTTCTGGTGCCTTCCCCCGTCTGGGGAGTCCCGGATCTGCAGCCCCCGCTGCGGCCCTGTCCCGTGTCGCCCCATTCCCGGGACCCAGGCACCACGGTGTCGTTCCTACCCTCCCCTCGGGCGCGGAACACGGCCACAAAGGCTGCCGCCTCGGGGCCTGCCGCACCCGGCGCTGCCGCCTCCCCTCCCACGGCCAGGCCCAGGCGGCCCGTGCCCTGGGGCTCTGGGGTGGGCCAGGCCTGAGGGTGGGTCCTAGGCGTCAGCCTGGGTGCTGGCACGGACGCTCACCGGGAGCCCCGCTGCCCTCGCCGCGGGAGAAACTGAGCTGGGAATGGGGAGAGGGCCCCGAGGGGCACAGGCCAGCCTACTAGATGAGCTAATCTCTCTGGCTCCACCGGCTGGACTAAGCCGCTTTGGGGCCCGACCCGAGGTAGCCAATCTGGTCTTGGACTGGACTCTTCGCCCAAATCTGGCGGAGGCTGGAGAGAATCGCCCGGTTCAGTGGGGGAACAGACCCTGTACCTGAAAATGAAAGGTTGGTGTGGGGACTCTGCAAGCAGCCAGGCCTGGGCACCCTGCAGAACCGGTTTGGGGAAGGGGCTGCTCACCCGGGCTAGGGTTCTGGATAAGCCTGGCTTTAGCACCCTCTATTCTCCTCTCCCTGAGACTAGAGTCTGGCCTCAGAGATTGACCCATCTCAGCCAGTTCTGGGTAGCTTTCTAATACAAGTCGGGGTTGGCTGGCCGGCCAAGCACCTACTGTGTGCAGTCTAGTGTAACATAAAGATGGGCCATCTGCGGGGCTTGTCCTGGGCCTGTATTGCCCAATTGTCGGCACAGCCTTCTGAGGACGGTTAACGGACAATCTGGCAGATGCAGAAACTGGCCCAGAGAGGTTAAGTAATATTCTGAAGGTCACACAGCTGGTTTGGAGAGAAGTGGGAATTAGACCCAGGTCTTAAGTATTGCCACTGTACTAACCACTTCCCTGGCATGGAGGGTAGAGATGGGGTTGGGGGAGAGATGAGAACTGGAGTGTGAGGTACAAAATAGTCCAGGGAGACAGGAGGCTCATTTCCTACTTCAGCCCGCCCTCCCTGTCCTGGGTCCTGTGGGGCAGCAGTTGCAGAGGGGTACCTGGAAATGGGTGGGGGTGAGGGGAGCACACAGGACACCGGGCTGGGTCCTCCCTGGGTGGAAAAGCAGGCAAGGAGGACGTGGCTGAGTCACTGCGGGCCCCTCGCTGGCTGCAGCTTCGACTAGCGCCTCTGCTAGGCCCAGCCCGGGGGAGGCCACAGGCTTCCAGTGCGCCGCCGTCCGGGGAATGTGACCAGCTGACCAGGGAGGGGGCCGGCAGGAAGTGAGGCCAGCCGGCCGCCTCCGCCCGGTTCCGGGGTGGGGGGTCCCAGGCCGCACCGCGGCCCCTCTCCCTCCCTGCTCCCGCAGCTGCGGCATGACGTCAGCAGCCGGGTTTGGGGCAGTTGCCATGGAGACAGGGGCAGGCTCGGGAGGGACCCCATTCTTCCTCGTAGCCGCCCCTGGCCCGGGTTATTTTTAGCGTCTGTTTACCTCTGTCCTGGGCGGCCCTGCGGTAGGGCGGGGCGGGCTGGGGGACTCCCGGGAAAGTGGCTGGCCTGGCATTCCTCTGAGCTAGGCAGACAGGTGGCAAGACCTCCTGCCCCACATAAGTGCAGCAGTTTCAGCCTGAAGAGGGGATTGAAGGCTGTGGGATCTGGGGCCACGCAGGCGACCAGTGTTCCTTTCTTAGCTGCTCCAGCTGGCCATGCCACAGGTCCCAACACCCTTGAGACCTGGGTTCTTTCCCATCTCCAGAACAGACTTAAAGGCTGGCGAGTCCAGAGAGTCCCCTGACTTATCAGTCAGCCCCTCCTCCGGTTGAGGTAGACCCTCTCTCTTAGCTCAAGGGGTCCAGCTTTTCTTCCCGCCCCCGGCAGGGGAGATCTTGCCTAGTCACCCCCTGGAATTGTCAGTTAGATTAATATTGTGCTGGTCATTTGGACCATCAGATCCCTGTGGCAGAAGCCCAGTCAGAGAAAGAAAATTGATGGGAAGGTCAGCCTCCTTTGAGTCCAGCCCACCCACTCAGTTCCAGACTCCCAGGGATCCCCTACCATGCCCTATCTTGGGGGGAGGGGGGTGGCGGGGGTGAGGGGGTGGAGCGGGCAGCAAACTCCACTTGCTGATACACTCAGAAAGGAAGAAAGGGAAGAGGAAACTGACCATGAGTTAGGGGAGTTGGGGGGACAGAGACTGGAAATGTATCTCTGCAGCAGCTCAGAGCATCCCAGTTCCATCAGCCTCCAGCGCAGACTCAGCTCCTGCCCGCCTCCACTGCTTTGGTGCAGGGCGCGGAGGACACCGCAGTGAGCAGAGCAGGCAGGCCTCAGCCCCCAGAGCTCACAGTCTGGTTAGAAGACAGACCCTAAAGGAGAACTGACAACAGAGTTATGTGACCTCAGGGATCAGAGAGAGGAAGCTATGAGGTGCCTACAAGGGAGAACCAATTGAGGGCAGGCTTGCTAAAGGAAGAAGTAGTAGGGTAAAGGAAAAAGAGAGCGAGCTGGTCAGGCTGAGAGTAGTGGGAAGGGGGTATAGGGTCAATGAGAGCTGCTGCTTGTAGGCCTGGAGAGAATTCACGGTAGCTGGAACAGAATGACCTTGGGGGAGCAGAGGACTGTGAGGGGAGGAGGAAGGTATGTGAGGGGAGGAACAGAGCCTGAAGGTCTTGTGGGTCATGTTAGAGAGTCTGGAGTTTATCCTTGGGGTAGGGGGATGCCCGTGGATGTTTCACAAGAGTTCAAATAGAGGGATGTGAAAGATACATAGAGTCCTGGCCCTGCTACTTAATAGCTGGGTCATCTTGGGCAGATTAATAATTGTTAATAACAGCAGTTAATATTTGCTGTGTGCTTACAATGAGGTATTGTATCCACCTCAACTTCCCTACCCCACATGCAATTCTCCCTTCCCCGAAAACTCCCAATAGAGGAAGTATCTCATTTCATCTTCCCAATAGCTCTGAGAGATAGTTGTTGTTATTACTGTTGTTATCCTCATTTAACAGATGGATATCTGCAGCCCAGAAACATTAGGAAATGTTTTTCCTGAAGTCACACAGCCAGTTAGCCTCAGGTTTCTCATCTGTGAAGTGGGGCTAATAGGACTCACCCATAGGGTTGTTGCCAGAATTAAATGAGATGATGTTTATTAATTAAGTACAATGCCTGGCATAGAAAGCACTTGATAAAGGACAGTTTTTAATATTGTCAGGTGACTGAAGTTTCAAGAGGGGTAATGCTGTTATTGAGTGAAGAACAGATCATGGGACTTCCCTGGTGGTCCAGTGGCTAAGATGCCACACTCCCGATGCAGGGGGCCCAGGTTCCATCCCTGGTCAGGGAACTAAGATCCCACATGTCACAACTAAAGATCCTGAGTGCCGCAGCTAAGTCCCAGTGCAGCCAAATAAATAAATAAAACTAAAAACAAACAAACAGATCATTGTGGGTTAGCATGGAGACAGGGAATCCATTAGGAAGCTGTTGTAGGATTCTAGGTGAGAACCGGTGATGGCTTGAACTTGAGTTCTAGCTGAGGGGGTGGATGTGATGGGACAGATGCCAGAGATGGCAGGAGTAGGTGACTGAGTATATGTGTTGGTGGGTAACAGACACTGAGGCATCCAGAATGATTCTTAGTTTCTGTCTTAAACAACTGGATACGTAGATGATGGGCCTGTCATGGAGAGAGAAGGGAGAGTCAGGTTTGAGGAGCAAAGTGGTGACTTTAGTTTGGGGACTTCAAATTCAGCACATCCCTAGTAACCCACTCCAGTTTGTTACTCAGCTTCCGGGAGGCATCAGGCAGGCAGCTGGATGAACAGGCCTGGTGCTCAGAAGAACGGTTTGGGCAAGGAAGAGAGAAGGAAGCTGGGAACCTTTAGATGGCATTGAGCTGTGCGAGAGGGGCCCAGTCCATGAGTGGGGAGGAGGATGAGGACAATTCGGGGATGGGGAGAAAGACAGATCCCCTGTGGGAAAGTAAGATGTGCAGCCAGAGGGAGAGGTAGAAAGCCAGGGACGTGTTCCTTGAAATCCAAAGAAGGAAAGGCTTGAGGAAGAGGAAGAGAACTGCCCAGTGAAAAGCTTTGCTCAGATCAAGCAGGATAAGGACTAAACATTGAATAGGCAATTCAGCAGCGGGGAAGTCACTGGAAACCTTGTCATCCAGACCAGTCAGGAATGCTGGGTACAGAAACTGGACAGAGTAGGAAGAGGAGTGGGTGGATGGGGAGAGGAGGTGGAGGTGGACACACCTCTTCAAGAAACTTGGCTCTGAAAGAGCCAAATAGGGTGAGGGGTGGGGTAGCTGGAAAGAGACTGGGAGTCCACAGAGGGGTCATTTCTTTTTATAGTTGATTTATTTACAGTTAGCTTTGTATTGAAATAGAATATTCACACAGAAAGGGTACATGCCCTAAGTGGACAGCTCACAGTACATTTTCACAAAGGAACACACCCATCTAGGATCAGGAAATAGAACCCAGATTAGGAAACAGAACATAATCAGTACCCTGTCAGCCCCCTTGGGCTCCCTTCCAGTCGCTGCTCCCCAGGGCTAGTGTCACTGCTATTAATAGTCACTACTATTCTGACTTCTGCCACCACAGGTTAACTGGTTTTGAACGTCATATCAACTCATACACGTATCCTCTCTTGTGGTCTTTCTTCTTTCACTCAACATTATGTCTGTAGAATTCATCCCTGTTGTTGCATGTAATTGTATATTGTTCATTCTTTTCATTGTATAACATTCTATTATATCTACTGGTGGGCATTTGGGTATTTACAGGGTTGTTTTCACCTTTTACGTGGGAGTGACTGGAACTTGTTTGAGGTTTGTGGCGAAAGACTGAAACATCTTCCATGGGAAGGGAGAGGGATGGCTAGGGCCACACGTGAGGATTTCCCGCATGGGAAACAAGAGCCTGGCTGAGGTTGAGACTTGTTCTTTTCCAGCCCAGCTGCTGTGCCAAGACCTCTGGTGGCTCCCACTAGCCTGTGTGCAGGTGCAGAGAAGGCAGGGAATTGGGTTGCCCAGGGTTGGTTTCTGCCAGGTAAGGGAGTATCCCAGAGTGCCGCGGATATTGGTAGCAGGCGGGCAAGCTGGAGTGGTGGCTGCAGATCCAGGCTGGGGAGAAGGCTGTGCTGGGAACGTGGGATGGAGGTGGCAGGGAGAAAGGAAGCAGAGGCAGGTTATGAGCTTTGTGCAGGGCCATGTCTGTGCAATAACTGCTGCCTCTCCAGCGACTAGAATAAGATTGTTACTTAGTAAACAGTTGAATAAATGAGCTGAGAGCTTCAGGAGGTCTCAGGTAGAAGGCAGGTGAGGTGGGGGTGATGGAGAGAGCCTGAAAGTTGTGGTCAGTGTGGTTCTGATTTAGGAAGGGGGGCACTCCAGAGCCAGGTGATGAGGCTGGGGTCTTCCAATGGAGGGTGGCTGCAGGGAGCAGAGAGAGGTGGGCAATCCACAGGAATCGATAGCTGCCAGAGGAGGGGGGCACAGCACTGTCTTCAAGGAGGGAGGGGGAAATAGCACTTCTCATACTAGGACCCTAGGACATCTTGCATCTGCATCTGTATCCGGGGGTGGGGGTGTCTGACTGGAAATGCAGATGCCTGGGCCCACCCCAGTCTTTTGGGGAGAAAGTAAGCCCAGGACGGCTGAATGGAGCATCAGGGAGCAGGAGTGTTTAGGAGTGGGGGAGCACCTAGCCCCTCTGACGGAATGAGATGTCCAGTGGACCCTGGACATGGTGGCCTCTATCCAGGCAAGAATTGGATGGGGATAGTCAATGGAGAGATACTGGGGGCAAGAAAGGGCCAACACCAAGGGGATTCAGCCCATGCAAGCTGGGAGCCAGAGGATGGGGCCTCTGTCTTAGGAGGCAGTTTCTGCTAGAGAGAAGGCGCTGATCAGCAGTGGGACCTGATCCTCTCCTCATGGCCTAGGGGTGGAGGGAGTCCCCCAGACTAAGCACCACTTCTGTGGGTGGAGGGATGGGGTTGGTGCACGGTGCTGTGGGGCTCTCTGCACCCAGTTCCTTCTCTTCCTTCTGGGGGCAGCAGCACATAATATGGGGTTGATCCCTGCGCCCACTTCAAGGTCCGCCCTTCTCAGCCTCAGGGTCGCCTCATGTTCGGTGCCTCTCTGCCATCCTTCCGCACAGTCCCTCCACTCAGCACCCGCAGCCCTTACTTCTGCTCTCTCAGAAGACCTCACACACCCAGAACCCCATCTCTCAGTCCTCTGAACTCAGCCCTCTCAGCACCCTCCAACAGGCGCTCTATGAGCCCCCTGTGTTAACTACACTCAGTTCAGCCCCCCTCCCTCGTTGTCTTCACTCGGTTTAGCCACGCTCGACCCAGCTGAGAAGATCCCCGCCAGTCCCCAGCCCGAGGGGAACCCCCAGTCACCCCTCCCAGAAGCCAGGGGGGCCGAGGGCCCGGTGCCCCCCTGATCGGGCCGGTCCCGCCCCATCCCGGCGGGCTGAGTCAGGCGGCAGGAACTGGGCGGGGGGCGGCGCCGGGAGGAGCTGAAGCCGGAGCCAGAGTCTCTGGGAGCGAGCACGGAGGCCAGCCGGGCCGGCACCGAGGGGCCCTGGGCCGGCGTGGACTCGGGAGGGCCAGCGCGGGGGTTAAGGGGCTGTCCCGGACCTACCATGAGCGCCAAGAAGAGAGGTAGGACCCCGTCTGGGGCTGCGGAGGCTTCGGGGCTGTCCCAAGGGCGTGCGGGCCGAGTTCTGGGCGCCCGGGGCGCGGGGTTCGCCGGATTTGTGTGGGGCTTTGCCGAGGATCTCTTCCCTCTAAGGTCCAGGCGAAGGCGGCTGTCTGTGACTCAGTTTCCCCGTAGGAGTCTCAGGGAAGAGGAGGGGCGGGGCCCTTCTCGGCACTGCCCCCCACCCTGGGAATCCCCGGGCTCTGGGCGCCTCCGGGCGGGTGGCGGCTAGAGGGGAGCAGCTTCCGCGGGGCGGGCGGGTCTGGGGAGTCCAACCTGCGCAGGCCAGGCCTGCCAGACCGCTCCGCTGGGCTCCAAGCATGCACCCCGCCCCGCCCCGTGACCTCCCGCGGCCTCTCGGGGTGCGGGCGTGGGAGCTCCTGGCCCCACTTGGGGGAGGAGGTCAGGGGCAGGGCTGGGGAGCCCGCCCCACGCCCGGGTAAACAGACGCTTCCGCACATTCTTTGCGTGCCCCTCCCCTTTCCTGCCCCTTCCCAGCCCAGGGAGGGTCCCAGCGCGACCCCCCTTCCTGCCCCGCGCGGCAGGCGGAGCCTGCACCTCTGCAGGAAGTGGGGGCCGAGCCGAGGCCACGCTGAGTCCGAGACCGAGTCACCCGCGGCCGCCCTGTCATTAGGGCCCCGGTGCGTTTTGGACTGCCGGCGGCAAGCGGTGGTATCCGGCAGGACTGAGAAACAGGCTGGGCTGCAGGGAGGGGGCTTCAGGGGCCTGACTGGCGCTGGACACCAACCCCCTCGCCACCCCCAGGGAGCCCCGCGCGGACTCATTCCATGATGTCCCTGTCGGTGCGGCCGCAGCGCCGCCTGCTCAGCGCCCGGGTCAGTAGGAGCCAGTCCTTCGCAGGCGTCCTCGGAAGCCAGGAGCGGGGTCCCAGGTACGCAGCAGAGTGGGGCTGACTGGGTGCAGAGAGGCTAACCGGGTTGGAGTGTGCTAGTGAGGGTGTGGGGGAGGACTTCTTGCCTCTTTCTGAGTGCAGTCTCTTCTTCAGGAGCTTCCCGGCCTTCAGTCCTCCGGGGCCCCCTAGGAAGCCCCCGGCGCTCTCCCGAGTGTCCAAGATGTTTTCAGTGGCGCACCCGGCCCCCAAGGTCCCGCAGCCTGAGCGCCTAGACCTGGTGTACACTGCACTCAAGCGAGGCCTGACGTAAGCAGTGCCTTCCCAACCCCTTGTCCCAGGATCCCTCCCTAAGGCCTCTACCCTTCCTGCTAATGGGAACCTTCCCCAGCTTCACTCCCTCTCCTCACTGCCCCTTCCTTGGGCAGATAGAGGCTGGAGAAGTAAGAGAACTCTGTGGTCACCGTTTACCCAGGGCTTATTTGGAAGTGCACCAGCAGGAGCAGGAGAAACTCCAAGGACAGATAAGGGAGTCCAAGAGGAATTCCCGCCTGGTGAGTGAAGAGTTGACATCCTGTATGTCCTGGTTTAATGCTCTTTGCTCTTGTGGTGTTGAGGGGCTGGGCAGGGCCAGTGCTGGCTAACATCAGGGCTGTTTTCTGGGGTGACTCAGTCCAGGTGTGACTAAAAAAGGGGCATCAGGCAAAACTGATAGGTTTCTTTCTTCCTCCTTCCCAGGCTGCGTGCACTTTCTGCCTGTGACCCAGTGCCTGCCCCCTGGGAACTTCCAGTGGGGTGGGTCAAACCCCACTGACATGGACAGCGGGAGATTATGTTGAGATTAGGTTTTGGTGGTCCTCAGCGAGAGCTATGGTTTTTTCTGGGTAACAGTTCAGGGCTTCACGGAGAAAGAACCATTTCTGCTGGGTCTAACAGGAGTTCCCTGTTAGGGGGAACCAAGCATGAGGAGGCGCAGAGCTCTCGTCCTAGGGATGGTCGCAAAGGCAGTGGTCCAGGGGAGGGATCTCACAGAAGAGGCAGGGGGAAGAGTACTGGAGTGGTCCTGGGGACCAGATCTCTGACACCAGCAGAGACCAGGCATGTGAGAAGGTAGGCCAGTCCCCCCTTTGACTGGAATGGCTGCAGACTGTGGTGTGAGAGGAGGAACCCTGGGAGGGAAAGGCGCTGGATGGTCTGGCCAAGCCGGTGCCCCTGCTGGAGTTCTTCTCCTACCTCCTAATGTGTCCCTCTCCCCCCAACCTCTCCCTGCAGGGCTTCCTGTATGACCTGGACAAGGTGAGTGTATAGAGAATGGTGTTGGAAGAGGTTGACTCAGAGGTAGGTAAAGAGCCCTGGGCCTCAGGCTTCTAACACACCTTTCCCCCAGCAAGTCAAGTCCATTGAACGCTTCCTGCGACGGCTGGAGTTCCATGCCAGCAAGGTACTGGTGCGGCATACCTGTGTGTGCTTGCAGCTTGGGGTGGGAGGTCGGGTGTCACAGGGAGAGTGGGTGATGGTAGGCCCTGGGGAAGGCCCTGGGGGAGCAACCCCAGCAGTGAGTCTCAGTCCCCGTCTGCCACCCGACTCCTCTGCCCAGATTGATGAACTGTATGAGTCATACTGTGTGCAGCGGCGTCTCCGGGATGGCGCCTACAACATGGTCCGTGCCTACAGCACCGGCTCTCCGGGGAGCCGTGAGGCCCGGGACAGCCTGGCCGAGGCTACTCGAGGGCATCGCGAGTACACAGAGGTGAGCGGTGTGTGCCCCTGAGGCCGAGGCACAGGGTACAGTAGAGTTGGTGAGAGGGGAATGGCTTTTGACCTCTTCTGTCGTTCTCCTCGCCCCTGTCTCTTTGTCCAGAGCATGTGTCTGCTGGAGAGCGAGCTGGAAGCACAGCTGGGCGAGTTCCACCTCCGGATGAAAGGTACCAAGCAGTGAGGTGTCAGCCAGGGCGGGGAAGTGTGTGCCTGAGACCTCTCGACCCAGCTCATCTCCTTCTCCCCCACTCCCAGGGCTGGCCGGCTTCGCCAGGCTGTGTGTTGGTGACCAGTATGAGGTAGAAAGATGGGAAGGGAGGGGCTGGGGTGGCGGGGTCGCAACATGGAAGTCTGCTTTATCTTGCCTCTTCCCCTAGATCTACATGAAATATGGGCGTCAGCGCTGGAAACTACGGGGCCGCATAGAGAGTAGTGGAAAGCAGGTGTGGGACAGCGAGGAAACCGTCTTTCTGCCTCTTCTCACGGAATTCCTGTCCATCAAGGTGACGTCTCTGCCCAGGACCATAGGATACCAAGATGCTGTGACTCTGTGACCCGTGAACCCCTTTGGACCTTCATGACCTTGAGACCCTTAATGCCTGTGACCCCCACGTGGTTCCTTGTCCCTGTGAATGTGTGACCCCCTTGACCTTCATGACCCTGTGATTTCCCCGTGATCTTCTGACCTGGTGAATATTTGACCCCTGAACTCCCATGAGGCTGTGACTTCATGACAATAGTGACTACAGATTTGGACCTCTGTGATACTCATGCTCCCAGAATGCTTCAAGCCTGCATGGCCCCATGACTCTGTGACTGTGCAGGTTCAGACCTCTGATCCCCCACAATCTCGTGATCCCTACACCCTGATGACCCTACCATGCATTCTTGGCTACAGGTGACAGAACTGAAGGGCCTGGCCAACCATGTGGTTGTAGGTAGCGTCTCCTGTGAGACCAAGGACCTGTTCGCTGCCTTGCCCCAGGTTGTAGCAGTGGACATTAATGACCTCGGCACCATCAAACTCAGCTTGGAAGTGACATGGAGGTTGGTAGGGCTGAGGGACTTGGAGACAGGGCTGGGGTTTGTGGCGTCTGCTAACAGATTCTTTCCTCTCCAGTCCCTTCGACAAGGATGACCAGCCCTCAGCTGCTTCTACTGTCAACAAGGCCTCTACAGTCACCAAGCGCTTCTCCACCTATAGCCAGAGCCCACCAGACACACCCTCACTTCGGGAACAGGCCTTTTATGTGAGTCACATCCCAGGCTCAGCACCACCTTCCCCAAGAAGAGGTGGTCCTGAAATGTCTTTTCCTCTCTCCCAGAATATGCTGAGGCGGCAGGAGGAGCTGGAGAATGGGACAGCATGGTCCCTGTCATCTGAATCTTCTGATGACTCATCCAGCCCACAGCTCTCAGGCACTGCCCGCCACTCCTCAGCCCCCAGACCCCTGGTGCAGCAGCCTGAGCCTCTGCCCATCCAAGTTGCCTTCCGTAGGGCTGAGACCTCCACTTCTGGGCCCATGGATGAGGAGAGGGCTGTGGCCCCAGCCCTAGCCAATGGGCATGCCCCCTACAGCCGGACTCTGAGCCACATCAGTGAGGCCAGTGTGGATGCTGCCCTGGCTGAGGCTTCAGTGGAGGCTGCAGACCTAGAAAGTCTAGTCCGGGGACCTAGCCCACCTGCGTGCCCAGATCCCACCCATGGGGAGCACCCTGCTCGTGTCCCTCCTGTCCTGGATGCTGGCCATTCTGCCACAAACCCCACTCTCAGTACAACAGGCCCTGCCCCATCTGCTCACCTAGGCTCGGCGAACAAGACCATAAATTCTAGCTCTCCTGAACTGCCCACCCAGACCACTACAGGCTCCACCTATTGTGCCATGAGCCCTACCCATAGTGCTCCAAGCCTCATTCACTGTACCACAGCTTCTACCCACAAGACCGTGGTCTCTATCCTCACTACCACAGGTCCTACCCCCAGTACCACAGGGCCAGTCCAGACCACAAGTCCCACCCACAAACCAGTGCTTTCTACCCTCACTCCTGCAGCTCCTACCCCCAATGCTACAGACCCAGTCCAGACCACCGCAAGCCTCAGCCACACTGTCACAAACTTGACACACACTGTCACAAGCGCTACCAACAAGCCCATGGCCTCTACTCTCATGATCGCAGGCCCTACAGCCAGTGCCACAGGTCCAGTGCAGACTACCACTAGCCCCACCCACACCACCACAAGCCCCACCCACACTGTTGCAAGCCCCACCCATGCTACTGCAAGCCCCACCTATACCACCACAGGCCCCACCCATACTACTGCAAGCCCCACCTATACCACCACAGGCTCCACCCACACCACTGCAAGCCCCACCTATACCACCACAGGCCCCACCCACACTACTGCAAGCCCCACCCACACCACCACAGGCCCCACCCACACTACTGCAACCACTACTCCCAAAGCCAAGATGTCAACTAACACCACTACACCCAATGCTAAGGACCCAGTCCAGACCACCAGCAGTCCCACCCATTCTGTCACAAGCCCCACTCTTATAACTGTAAGCTCATCCACTTTTCTAGACTTTGCCAAGCTCTCCAGCCCCTCTGCAAATACAGACCCTCCCCACCTAGGCACTGACCCCCTATCTGGTAGTTACCTAGCCTCTACTCCTTGCACTCAGGCAGACCCCATATCCCCGAGCACCTCCCATCCAAGTCCTGCTTGTTCCAGTTGGGAGCCCCTCACAACCCCTTCCCCAGATCCCTCAGAAGCCATCCGTCAGAGCCCAAGTCTCCCTCCCTCACCCCTAGCCCCTGTGCCCCAGCATCCAGACCCTAAAGTGGCCAGGGCTACTCCGGCCCCAGTTCCAGGGGCAGCTGGAGGGGCTGGGGACAG